>NC_046316.1:73936681-74261025 GCF_009819535.1 Lacerta agilis | reverse complement strand
TGGTGGTTTATGATGCATGTAAGACAGCTTGAGGTTCATTTTTCAGACCGGAAAGGGTATGAATGAATCCAGCAAACTATTAAAAAACGAGCTATAAAGTCATACAAAGTTTCAGTATATAAAGAAAAAATGACTGAAAGGAAGGAAAAATGAGACCAGCAGGAGCTGGGGCAGAGCAACGGGAGCTCAGGAGCTCACCCCCATTGCATGCAAACGCTTGCATCCACCGCTGGCTTAAAAGCTCTGAGTAGTTATCAAATGGAACCAAGGCTTGTGAGGTAACTTTTCCTTTTGCAACAAATTCCTTTTTTTCAACTGAAGGAAGACAATTACATATTTAAAGGCTGGGTAGCTGTAGGAGACAACTATTGCTCATGGGTTTGGAAACTGACTTTACTCCTGGAACCATAAAATTGTTGTGTTGCAAAGTACCCCAAGGGTCATCTAGTCCAGCCCCCCCTGCAATGCAGGAATCATATCTAAATCATTCACATGCTGCATCATTGCACTTGCTGTTCTAATATTGTTGCAGTATAAAAGTGGTTAAATGTTGTAAGAAACAAGTACAACAAGAAATTTCAGGGCTATTTTAATTTCTGGAAGGAAAAATACTGTAAAACATATTGGGCAAGACTGCATGTGGGCCATTGTGTAGATAAACCCCCTTAACCCCACAGTTTCCATGGAGACAGATACAATCTTTTGAGTTTTGCGGAAAGCTACTTGGATGCTTATGGCATCCCAAGGAATTTTCTTGAGTCAGGATCTGCACCAGAGCAAACAAGATGTTTCTTGTTGCTGTCGTCTACAACTGAACAATCTTTGAAACTTGGCCAGAAGAAAAAGGCTGACCCTCTTCCTCCTGAACTCCAGAGTTCCCCCCCCCCCAGGCTATATCAGATTTTGCTAGACAGTTTCCATGGTTTCATCAAATCCAGTATTGACTACATGAACTACAGTGCTTAGCTAAAATGAAATATATTGCAAACAACGAAGCCCCAGAACAGCAACAACAAAACCCTGTACATGTTACAATTTTTAGCAATATAATACAGTAATGTCATTGCTTAAACTGGGTCTATGTGGGGAATCTTTACATGGAGCAGAACAGAACCAGAAATTCAAACTGCCGCAGGACCACATTTTTAGGACCAGTTTCTGTCAAGCTGAAGGATGCAAACCGATAGCTATTGGCTTGGTTGGGGAAACGGTCTAGTCTAGGATTGCTGTTGTCGTCATTGATTAATTAAATCTGTATACCACTCTATACCCATAAATCTCAGGGGATGTATGCAAATTAGTGGGGTATATTTCCCTCTTTTTTATTTGCTTTTTATTATTAGCTACTCAATAAAACCTATTTTTATTTTAAAATGTGGGGAGAGGGTTTACTGGGTTGTTCTTGTATTTATTTTGATTGTGTATTATGTGTTTTTATATTGTGATTTTATCCTGTGAACTGCCCTGAGACTTGCGGGTATAGAGCAGTATATAAATTTAATAATAATAAAATAATAAAAGTTTTCATTTCAGAAAAAAGCTTTTTTCTCAGTAACCATTTAACTTGCTTGTTGTGTTACTCAAATGTCAAGGCATCATTGTTTGGCTTTGGGGTTTTGGGGGGGGGGTAGGTGGGTAGAATCACTCTGAGCTTTTGTTATTCACCCCGCACCTTAATGCCACACCCTTTCAAAAACAATTTCCCCCAATGAGCAAAGGGTGATAACCAAACGGGATCAGAAAGGCCAAAAGTAGTTGTTGTTGTTTTAAGTGTATCTGCATAAGAAAATGACTGTAAAGGGAGCAGGTTGGGTCAATCAAGGTCTCAACAGTTACCCCAATTCTTATTAGATTTCCCCCCAACCCTTCCTCCTATAAAAGCCCTGGGCAGCTGAGACGGCCAGAAAGGGAAAGAAGAAGATATTCAATTAATATTCAAGATATCCACATAAGAGATAGAAGAAGTGACACATATATAGGTTAACACAAAAATTAATTTAAATTGACCTAGGCATAACCAAGCTCTTCTTCTCCCAGGTATAACAGTCTCACAAATGGTATCATTGGTCTGCAAACTGGAACTACATTCTGATCTGAACAAAGCTCAACTCCCATTGCTTCAGATCATTATACACACACACACACACACACACGTACATGGACATATTGTGATCACCTGACTTTGCTCTTCTATGACAATTTCACAACAGAGATATTCTGTGTTCAAGAAAATTCACATGTGATAGATCTCAGGTGAAGAGAAATAACTCTCAGACTTGAGCTTATTAGTATTTAATGTGAAACTGACCAAAACTTGAAGACTTCTCTCTCCTGCCTCTCCTTTTGGGTACTTAGTAGAAGCCACCCACACATCTCACATATGGAGAGAAAGTGGGACCAAACCACACAGCAAAAACCAACAAAAAACCCAACTATGTATATTCATCTCCACTTTCTGGGCCTCCCTAGGAATGGTTAGGTTCCGTCATCAGTGTAAACAGTTCCCTAACATGGCTTCCAGATGTTTCATCTTGTGTGACTTTAAAAATGCAAACCTAAATGATTAAAAATAGGTATTAAAGATGATAATGGGTGCCACTAACCACTGAATGGCTTGATTACAGATGAAAACACAACTCCACTGAACAGTTGCTAGCAATCAAGAGTCCCCCACACTGATTCTGTAAAGGCATCAAGAGATTCCCCACTATCTATTTCCTTTTCTAGCAGTTTTTTTGGACTGAAATGCTGAGTTTAAAGAGCCATTCTGGCCTGAGATGCTGTTTCTGCACAGTACTGATGTGTGGAAGTATTCTTCTGAAATCTCCACAACATGGATAGTTTAACACTCTGTGTCCTCCAGATATTGCTGGACTCCAACTCCCATAAGCCCCATTCAGCATGACCAATGATCAAGGATGATGGGAGTTACTGTCCAGAAACAACAGAGGCTGGGGCACCTTCGCTTAGGCCTGCGTTTTGTGAGATAGACATGAACTGGAGAAACTACAATAAAATCCTTTCTCAGCCACAATGCTCATTTGGGGGTGCCACAGTGGCTCACTTGAGCCCCTTACTGTCTCTCCACCAAACCTATTTTTCATCTAAAAGAATGGAGTGGCCACCCAGTCTTGTGCTCTTTCATATAAATTGAACACTTCATTAACATGCCACAAGATTCACTTCCCCACTGCAAGTCAGGTTCTCCACATTCCTACTTCTCTTTTGAAAATGTTTCTTTCTGCCTCTTCCTTTCTTGCTTTAACATTTCACTGGCATCAGCAAACTCATTATGAAAAATCTCTGCATTACAAAAACAATCATAAGCATCCTAATGCCTACCGAAGCTAAAAATATGAATGATACTTTACTGGCTGGTTATCAACAGCTGCCTTGTCTACACGCTACATTAAACCAAAGTTTAAAATAAACCATGGCTAAATGTGAACAAGCAGTGTTCTTGTGATTGCAACTCAATTATTCCCACAGTGCCCCCCCCCCCCGCTCCTGACTTAAGTCTTTCTTGTTGCCCAAACCTGGGTCCTTGGTTTGTTTGGAGGAAACAAACCACAAATCTGAGCTCTGGTGACATGACAAGTCAGACCACGACTGCTTTCATTTCCAGCACACCCACATAGAAGAGTGGGAGCAGAGCATCCTGGGAACTTGAGCAGTGGACACCACCTGCTCGACTATCAAACCATAGTTTGCTTTAAACTATGTTTTAATGTAACATGCGAACTGGGCCACTATCTGACATTTAAGTTTCCGAGCACAATTCAAAGTGTTAGTGCTGACCTTGAAAGCCCTAAATCAGGGGTCGGTAAGGTTTAGCGGCCATGGACTGGATCAATCACACGGAGATCGTCCATGGGCTGGACATGCGCAGTGCGATGCCGGAAATTGCATCAGCGCATGTCCGCGGTGCCGGAAATCACTTCTGTGCATGCCCAGACGCCGAAAATCGTGCCTGCGCAGAAGTGATTTTCAGCATCTGGACATGTGCAGATGCAGTTTCTGGTATCTGCGTGTGCGCAGATGCCATTTCTGGCACCACTCAGCGAATCCCCGCGCCTTGCAGGTGGCTCGTGGGCCGGTAAAACGGTCTTCATGGGACGGAGGTTGCCGACCTCTGCCCTAAATGGCCCGAGTCCTGTATACCTGAAGGAGCGTCTCCACCCCCATCTTTCAGCCCGGACACTGAGGTCCAGCTCTGAGGGCCTTCTGGTGGTTCCCTCTGTGAGAAATGAAGGTACAGGGAACCAGGCATAAGGCCTGTGGGACGCCTTGATATCAGATGTCAAGGAAATAAACAACTATTTGACTTTTAGAAAACATCTGTAGGCAGCTCTGTATAGGGATCTTTTTAATGTTTGAAGTTTTACTGCATTCCTAATATTTTGTTGGGAGCCTCCCAGAGTGGCTGGGGCAACCAAGTCAGATGAGCGGCATATAAAAACAAGAAGAAGCAGTCTTATGAAGTGAGAAAAGAGTTCATTATTAGCTTATGAAATTTGTGCTTTTTCTGGCCAATGAAAATTCAGGCATATTTTACTATTTTACATTTCCTAGACAAAGGCCAGCAGAATCTTTAAATAACTATACGTTCCAGTCAAATATACAGATGAACCGAAGTGAAATCCAGATTGAGAAAAATGTGTTATTTACTTACTGAGTTTCAGTTCCCAGCAGGAGTTCAATCTTCTCTCCTGCATGGTTGTTTAGGACAGTTAATCTGAAGAGGTGATTTGCAGAAGTCTGCCGAGAGTAAAGAATAGGTGTGCTGTTTTTTACAGGGGAGGAATTCAGCTCTTCGCTGTCACACTGTTCAACTAACAGTTGATCCCTTAAGGAATAGTCTGTGACATTGTAGCTCTCTTCACTGCAAATACAAAAAGCAGGCAGAAGAGACAGACAATTGCTTAGAATCAAAACGCTACTAAATGCACCAGGAAGTCATGTTCTGCAATAAAGCCAATTTCACATTACAGTCCATTGCACATAATTATTCAGACATTTTCAGCCTTTCGGTAAAGGAAGAAGGAATACACACGTTTGAATATTTACAAAGCACCTGCTTGTCAAGAAGACAAATGAAGTTAATACTTAAGCCCGGGGGGGGGGGGATACATTCAATGATAAAGTTTACATGTATTTGATGTTCTTTTGGTGTCAAAGGTTTTCCTAACTTTGTTTTAATTGTAGGAAAGGATGAGACTAAGCTAATGTAAAAAGAAAAAAGGGGGGAGGATGAACCGCAGATTTTCCTGAGTTATTATGGGACCGAGCTGGGACCGAGCAACAGGAGCTCACCCCGTTGTGGGGATTCGAACCACCAACCTTCTGATAAGCAAGCCCTAGGCTCTGTGGTTTAACCCACAGTGCCACCCACGTCCCATAAGGGTCATCTAGTCCAGTGCAAAAAGATTTCAATTTCCTCCCCGTGTGCATTCCCTTTCCAATTCTGCTCCAGGGAGTTGGAGGAACTCCCAGAACAGATTTAGCTGTTCCATCAGTGCAAGCATTTCAGGTTGCCAAATGGAGTGATCCTGCTTTCCCCCCTCTCCCCAGCGTGCTGTTCTGAGGGTTCTCCTAATCCCCTCAAAGTCAATTTAGGGGGCACAGGGACATGTGGGAAGGCGCACTGTGGTAGCAGAAGTCCTTGCACAGATTCATTAGTAGTTTTGGCTAGGAATGAAGACCTCATTCTTTATGGAATACCATTATTATAATTTATGTAATTTCTCCCATATGCAATGATCTTCTGTGATGAGTCTCCATCAGCAAACCCAACACAGCCCACTAAGTATGTGCATGAAAACATGTCTGCAACTATAGATCTAGGCAGGCAGGGAAAGAGGTGGCTTCTCAAAAAGATCCTACCAAATATAGTGGTACCTCAGGTTACAGATGCTTCAGGTTACAGACTCCGCTAACCCATAAATAGTACCTTGGGTTAAGAACTTTGCTTCAGGATGAGAACAGAAATCGTGCAGTGGTGGCGCGGCAGGCTCCATTAGCTAAAGTGGTACCTCAGGTTAAGAACAGTTTCAGGTTAAGAACAGACCTCCGGAACGAAATAAGTACTTAGCCAGAGGTACCACTGCATGTGATAGAAAAGTTATGTTCAAGCTTGGTGGCAGACAAATTTAGCACTGCAAGTTGAAGAATTTTGTTTTTGCTGTGTGTGTTTTTTCACTTGGGGGAGACCAAAGATCCCTAGAAAAGACCCTCAGACTACAGTGGAGAACAGGATGTTCATCTCCAGAACCATGAACTCACACATACACAACAGGATGTGTAATGCCATGAAGCTGAACTGAAACAAATATGAAGAAATGCTTTTGATAAAGCTTCTTTTTAACCAGCGTAGACAAGAGCTGAACTATAATAGTCTATTTTTACACCAATGCAGAACTTGCTACTTGGCGATGTTCAACATAAGTGTCCTTATTCATCTCTTACTGGAACTTGTGGATGAAAGAGATGAAGCAACTTCAAAATGGGCAGTAAAATGCAAGAAGACAATGAAAGAATGAAGTTCTTATTGGATTAATGGATGCACAGCCTTGCTGGCTTTATGTACTGATTGGCAAATGTATTGGCTCGGTTACAGACACTGCAATGGTTATTCCCATACAGAAATAATACCAGCCGTTCACATGGTCTTCCACCTGTGACTTATATCTAGTCTTGCGTTTTGCCATAGAATATTCTAAATCGGCTCTAAGAAATCATCAACAATATAAATACACAAGAACACACAAACCTGAACCATGCAGTCTCAATACATCTTATAGACTAAGTAACTATCCCATAATCTTTCCCTCTACAGTTCAATGTGGCATACTGATCACCAAAGTCAAAGATATATTGTTCAAAAAGGCAAAAATAGGTATCTGTATGTGCAGCTCTTCCATGTCCATTAGTTGTTAATTACAGTCAACTGTTCAATAACACAAAATGAAACCCACTGATTTTTATTCCCTTCTAACATACCTAAGACCTGTAATTTCCCCCAAGTCTTAAAGGTATGGTAGCTTCAAACACTTATTGTGAGGTTCACCCCATCCACCCTCCCTGTAATCGATCATACTGTAAATCAAACTGCATCACTTCCAATATAGAGTTTCACTGATTATCCATAACAAGAAAAATGATCTGGATAAAACTGCATTCAAATGGTTATTTTTTTCTGAAGAAAGTAGATTTCCTTTGGAATGAGAGGGCCTAGTTTTCAGAAGGTGGAGTTGGACTGTGTATGAAATGTAAACAAATATATCTATATAATCAATGCCAACTCCCTACTCCCACCCCTCTCAATAACCACTATTATGGGAGTACCTCTGGAGAAGATGACTAGCAGATGTTGTATGAAAATGGATATGGAACAAGAATGAATTCAGCGAGGAGAAAAATATTCCACTTCACTGAAACAAAAGACTTGCATTCTGATGTGCTCCTTATATTCCAGTTTTTATCCGCACACATGCCAAAGAATGCAAGAACAGCTTCTCAAATAAAACACCTTTCCCTTTTATTTATCGTTTCCTGTTTGCTGGGAAGTTCTTTCATCAATAAATGCAAGGATCTGAAATGCGTTTTTGCTACCGATTATTATTTTAAAATATTATTTTTTGTTGCTCTGTTAACTAGGCAAGTCACACTGTTTTAAAAATCCAGGCATCCTTTTAATTGGGAAAGGGCTTTTTAATTATTTCAAATCTCTTCCTGGAGAGTGTAGCAGAAGTTCAGTTTTAGCTGGTAACTGTGGACAGGTAACATTCCAAAGTATTATTTGACCTTTGGCTGGCTTCACATTTCAGAAGTCCAGCTGCATTCCACTGCCAGGATTATCTCAGGAACTGACAAGCCACTAGACAGAGAGAGAATTTTAGTGGTATCCCGAGGGGATTGCAGGCCATGAAGTAAGAATATTTAATAACCATAGCGTCAAAAAATGTATCCCTTCCTTAACTGTGTGTGAACCAATTTGACAGGTATCTGTCTTGCTGTTAATGAGGATGCAGAGCAGCCTGAATGATTGTTTAAAAAAAAACCTGCTGTAAAATATAACTGAGTACATGAGGAAGGGGGGGAATACATAGTGAACCAGGTCGAAAGAAGTATGTTCATACTTCACAGCAGGATTCTTCACCTACATTTCTCTGGAAAATATGATTCTGCATTTGCGTAGCTCTCTGCCCAACATAACCGTCCCTATGGAATTATGCCCCCACCCCGGTTATTAGTTTCCAAGATATTTTTTTTAGAACCCTTTTAAGGATGCTGCTCTTGTGTTCTGGTTCTTTAAAAATCATTATTGAAGAACACTTATAGCCCACTTAATATTTACCCCCCAAAAAAGTGGTGTACAAAATTCAATATGCAAGAAAAATATAGAATCATTTTGCTAATATATTGAAGTTCTCTCTTTGTGTGTGTATATGTGAGTGAGTGATTGTGTGTGAGAGAGAGAAATAATGAATGAATGAATGAATGAATGAATGAATGAATGAATGAATGAATGAATGCTATATTATTTCTAGCCAAACTCTTTGGACAGCCCCACCCACGTATCTTGTTTGCACTATCCTTACTTATCCGTTCATCTTAGCATCCATGTGCAGAGAAACAGTAAATGGGAGCTACTGTAGCTGCCTCTCCAGGTCCCTCAAGGGAGAGAAAGGCAGCTGTGACAGCTGTTCAGTGTCCTATCTCTGGGTCAGGAAGAGTAGATATCACTATTGCAGTTGTTTTCTCCTGTTGATTAAAACCAAGTGAAGACTGCATCCAGCAACCCTCTGCTCATGCAGCAGACTTCCATTTCCAGTTGAGCGACCCTCTGGAGCAAATTTAGGAGGTTTGCAGGGAGAGTAGAGGAAAGGAAAGTCCCATTGTGTGAGCAGTTGTATAGAGTCTCCAAGCTTTGTACTTTCAGGACCAACGAAAGTTTAGTGTGGCAAGTGAGAGATGATGTCACTCACTTTCCTGACATGAATCAATTGCTATTCACTCCAGGTAAGTAGCTAACTTCATCTAATTGTTACAGGTCTCTAACCCTGAAGCCCTAGGGTCCCCGAGAGGGCATCCCAGGGGCAAAAGGAAGCATCAGATTGCTCTGTGTGTGTCTCAAGGCACAGAGAGAGGTCCAACCTCAAAGACACTTTCTTCCAGCTGCTGTGAAAACCTTCATTGACCTATTGGCATTGCGGCGCCAATGTCAGTAGAACAAAGAAGGGGGCAGACCAACAGTGGATCATTTCCCTGGAATGCCCCAAATCAGGGAGATAATTGTGTCAACCTTGGAGCTGGCATAGTGAAGTTCCCTCCCAATGTTCTCTAAGGATGTGGCATCAAAATAGCTTCCATCTCCCTCTGCTTTCCCCACTTTAGTAGTGCAGCCTAAAAATATGAAATCAAAATGAGTCTCAGAGCCATCCCGAATTTATGAAACTATAAAAAATGTGTGTTGAATTAATGACTTTAAAAGAAAACCCGCTGTCTTTCCTCTGTGGCCTTACTTAGGAACAGACATATACAGGTTTGTAACATGAATGTGCATTTTACGCCATTCCAAAGACTCAGGTTAGATAACTAGTACAAATAAAATACCCCATTGAAGTAAGATATAAAACAACAATGCAACAACCTCCAATGCTAACAACAATTGAAGCGGTACTTCTCAAACATTTTGAAATGGAACCTGTCTGTAAACCAACTCAGCCTTTCAAGACCCCATTTATAAACTAACTACACCTTTAGACCCCTATCACATTAGCAGATGACACTGAAAAAGTTTATGTTGTATTTTTTTTTCATTCTTGATGAAACCCCTCTCTTAAAGGGGTCCTACAATAATAGGGTGGTGCTGCTGATTGAAAGAAAGAAAGAAACAAACAAACAAAAATTCTTCATTTCACAACCCACCCAGGAACAAATCATGACCCACAGTTCAAGAAGCACAAGCGTAAAGAACCATCAGAGTATGTCTAATGGTGCATTTTATCTTCTTATAGATGCTTAGTTACTAAACCTGAGTAAATCTCATTGCTCGAATGCCTTTCAGCTTGCTTGCTCAATGTTAAGAGTTACATCTAATTCTTTTAATGATGTTGTCTGGTATGCAAAGAATTTGCAATCTTCTTTAAAATGTACACACAGTATTAACCCAGTGCTAAAAGTGGTCCTATCTACAAGACAATTCTGGCATGTACTAGCAATCTATGGCTGGATTAATTTTCCATCCAATCACCATCACTGGCTGAAGCTTACACCTGTAAGTCCAGTTGAATGCACAGTCCGATTAAGTAGATAAAATATTTTAAAGGAGAGCAGGAGGCTGAAAAAGATGTACAAAGGAACTTGCATGAGTTGCCACGTGTCTTTCAGGCATTACACATGTTCTCTTCTCTTTACTCCCCTGAATGCCCCATACAATGTGCCCTAAATCCATATCTAAAAGAGGGAGAGCAGGCAGCTATTTATCCATTGTTATCTATTTGTCCAGTGCAACAGACTCGTGTATCCAGTGCAGCTCTTACCTTTTCTTTTTTGTGATAATGAGGACATCATTGAAGAGGAAGAAGTACACTTGTTGCTTAGAAGTCCTTTTAGAGAAAAGCCCAGTGTCTTCCACATACGCTATCAATTCACCTCTTTTCACTAGCCATCGGGAAGAAGAAACCAATGGAAATGGCTACAAAGTAAGGAAATTGCAATTAAGCCCCTTGTAAGATTTTGTGGTGTTTTTTCCCCTCCCCCAGAGAGATGCGTGCACATTTATAATAAACTCTGGGCTCCTTCCAAACCTAGAGTTCTGAATAGAAAAGGAGAGGAGGAATGCTCTAAAATAATTCCTGAAATAAGTAGTCACTTCAGCTTTTCAAATACCACAATTAGATCAAACAATTTGTAAATCATGCAATCTGGTTTACATTAAGAACAAAAGGCACCATCATAATGCAAACCAGCCCTGAGGGCTTTGGGGCACTTTGTGGCAGGTTGCAAATTGTAAAAAGAAATAAATATCTAATACCATTTAAAAATAAAATAAAAACAAGCACTCCTAATCAAGAGTTTTCATTTGTCCATGATTAGCAAATGACTCAAAGTTTTCTTCTATATGAGCAAAGTATGTTTCTGATTTTGAGCATAAAGTGTATGCATTTAGGGGAAAAAATCCCAAAGAGTATGGGCAGTATCCCAACTAAACAGTTAGGCTATTGCAGCAACTTTTAGCTGTGCAAAACAGGTTTGCATTCATCATCATTTAAGTGTTGGAGCTGCAAGGAACAAACATGGTTCAAATAGGTTCCCTTTCTCTTCAGACTCTCTGCATGAAAGTTGACAAGCAAGTCTTACCACTGTTAGCTCACTAAGCTACATCCTGGTTGCTCTGTATATTTAGAATTTTAACCAAGGTTAGGAAACAGTCTGGGCGGCACTACCCACTGAAATGGGTTACACGTGATATGCAACTGAGTCAATTTCAGATGGTCTACTTTGAGTAGACTTAAGTCCAATTGTTTTTGAATTATCTGAATATGACTGATATTAGCTATTGCTGTATGTCTGCCCTATGCTCCAAAATTCAAGCTAATTACAATTAAACGGATTTTGCAGTTGTATCACTGTACAAGCGTTTAGCATTGTGTGCATGTTGTTTTAAACACACAACATTAAAGTTCCTTAGCTAGCAAAAACAAACATGCAGAAAGAGAAAACAATTAGTTCTAGGATTCTTTATATTTCACTGAATAGGAATTATAGTACAGTAGTACCTTGGAAGTCGAACGGAATCCGTTCTGGAAGTCCATTTGACTTCCAAAACATTTGTAAGCCAAAGTACGGCTTCTGATTGGCTGCAGGAAGCTCCTGCAGCCAATTGGAAGCCACAGAAGTCACATCAGACATTCAGGTTCCAAAGAATGTTCGCAAACCGCAACAGTCACTTCCGGGTTTGCAGAACCAAAATGTCTGAGTACCAAGGCGTTCGGGATCCAAGGTACGACTGTATATGATTATCTGAGGCAAATGTTCAGGTAAGTGAATGTACATGTTAAAAAACAACAACAACCAATCATTTTCCTGCTTGGTTTGAGTAACTAGACTTCCATCAGCAGATAAGACCCTTGTTCTGCATGCTTCAAGCATCACTGCCGATTTCAGGTATCATCAACTTATTTACCACCTCCTAGAACATCCTATCAACAACTTCTAATTCCCCAGATAATAAACTGAGTTTACACTAGCTGTGACAGCCCATCATTAAAACTAAGCAAAGGTTAAAGTTTGCACAACAGAAGTATGAAGGAAAATATTACACCTTGATTTTGAATTCCAGCTGGGAGTTGATAGTGTACATCATTTCTGTCCTTTCCATTGTTCGAGCACCTTCATTGCAGAGGCGAACCAACTGGGAAAGAAGACATTTTATTCACCTGATGTTATTTATACCCTTTAAGCTTTTTTTGCTTCTCCTTACAGTGCAATATTTTTCAGAGATTCAGAACAGCGGAAAGCAAAGGGGCGGTCAAAGGGATTTGAAAGGCACTTACTTTACAGATAACTTATCACAAATTAGCCTTTTCTGCAAACAATTTATATTTTATTAAAAATAACTGCTGTTCACATCAATTTTGAAAACACCAGGCTATAGCCACCCCTACCATTGCACAATACCCTTTGCCTCTTCACTCACAAACCACAACTCCTTTATGTGTTCTATGCAAAACTTAGAACCCTGATTATGTGTCACCTTGGTAAACATGTTTTCTAGACATTAATATGGGGTAGTAATTTGTATGGAACAATCTTTGACCAGGAATGGGTGGTTCTTCTCTAGAAATATGCTCCCTGGGCTGTTTTCAGGCTTCAAACAGGCTTGCTTCCAGTCTCAAAGCACAGCTACAAGAAAGACAGTTTAGGGACATTTGCCAAGAAGAAATTATGGACAGTTTTAACCTCTCCCACTTGCTGATTTCCCCCTACAAGCACCATGCACCCCCACCCCACCCCACAGCAAGCCACCACATTAGCATTACAAGACAGACTATTTGTCTCATAACATGTAATTCTATCCTCGGTCCTATAAAGAATAGCAGGTAAACATTTGGACACAAAATGTGGGGCATTTAATGGAAAGACAGAAACCGGAGTTGGCATCAATGTGCTCCATACACCCTGAGCTTGACTCAAATATTCATCATTTCATTCTTTGTTCCATGATGTTAATTTATTCTTTTATCTACGGCTCAGACACTCTTGCAATAGGAAACATGGACGAAGCCACAGTGAAATGCCACTGTTACTTTAATATACGGTATGTGGATAACAAAGGGTACATTCTAGTCAATTTTAAGCACCTTGAAGCCCTGCTGACTTAACTTTGGCAGGGTAAGACCTCGAGTAAGGAAACACTGTAGGTTAAAGCACTTCTGCTGTTGCATTACATATAAGCCACATTAGCAAATCACAGCCACTTTTGTGTGTTTTTCAGAAGTCAGTAAGGTTTAAAAAAAGGTAACAAAGCCAAGTACTGTAATCCAGTTCATACGTAACACTAAATTTTAATATGCTATACTACGAGAATGAGCCTCAGGGTCACACATTTCCCCCTCCCTTCTCATCTGCAAGCATGAAAAAGAGACTGGATGCATTGATCCTTGGTTCAAATCAGTGTTTCCAGCTGTTTGTGGACTACACCTCCCATCATCCCTAGCTAGCAGGATGATGGAATTTGTAGTCCCAAAAAACCAGCTGGAGACCCAAGTTTGGGAAACACTCATTTATGCGAACCAGATTTTTTCATTGCATCTGAATAGGAATCATTGGTTTTTTTAAAAAAAAAACTAGCTAAGGAAAAAATCAAGATCCCACTTTAGGCTCCTTCTTGTTCTTTTGAAGCCCCCACCCACTTACCCACAATGCATCTGCAATCATGTATGGTGTCAGGTGTAGGGTGGTGGGGTGCACCAAAATGACCTCGTGAGCCAAATGGGAAGGCCTAGAAGGCCAGGTTTGGCCCACAGGCTATTCCTGATCTAAACTAACTGGTCTGTCCTTGTCAGATGAAGCAACAGCCAGCCATTAGTTTAAAAATGGAAGTGGATACTTTCCCCCCTCTCTCTCTTCTTCCAGTGCAGCCATGAAGTGACTGGAAGCACATGAACCAAAGGCTTGTCCATGATTGTCTTTCATATCGTTATTGTTTAGAACAGGCACCCCCAAACTCGGCCCTCCAGATGTTTTGGGACTACAATTCCCATCATCCATGACCACTGGTCCTGTTAGCTAGGGATGGTGGGAGTTGTAGTCCCAAAACATCTGGAGGGCCGAGTTTGGGGGTGCCTGGTTTAGAATTAAAAATAAAGGTGCCTAATCAAGTTTTGTAATTAATATTGGACATTTAACTAACACCTGCAATACGACTGGTGCCTCCTGAAGACCTTTTTATGCCAACAGGCCTATGCTGTTGTTTAAATTTCTTGATTAGCGTGACATTTTAATGATTAATTTGTATTGTTTTATGGTGTTTTATTGTGTGTATTTGCACACCTCCTTGATATTTTACACAAGTTGGCAGTATGCAAATACCGGTACTTTTATAAATCATGGTGAGGAACAGAAAATGATTTGGGGGGGGGGGGATGGGAAGTTTGTAAGATTTCTCTCTCTCGTTCTTTCCCCCCCTAAAGCAATGAACAAAACTCCTGAACCACAATAGTGTAGGCCATCGACTCACACCGTTTCCCAGATATAGTTCCACAAAAAGCATCATTAAGAAGTATTGATGGCGAGCACTATTGCCTTTGCTAATACTCGCTACAACAGCAATAAAGCAATTGATTTCTCTATACGTCCCTATTATGGCTTTACAGACCGACCCTACCCCATTTTCAGGGGAGAAGGAATCCACCTGGAGCTTCTGCAATAGAAAGCAGTTACGTTGGCAATTTCTATTTCTAGCGATTTTGTGTGTAGGAGGCACATTAAGCTATTTTCTCCCTAGTAGCCAATGAATTCAGTGCAAGTAATGAGTAATTTGGAGAAGATGAAGATAAAGACTTTTAAAAAAGGCCCTAAGGGTATGTTCTGCCTGAGAACTATTTGGCAAACTGTTAGCAAGCCATCAGAAGCATTTTTTATGAGCCAAAGATAAAAGTCAGGCTTATCAGTGATAATTTAGTGACAACCTCACAGGGTGAAGCAGTACTAGGCAAGGAAAATGGAATTTCTTCTCCTCTTTCCTGGTCTGAATTTTATGCACATCACTCTGCTGTCCTGACAGTTAACTCTCACAATATTGCCTGCATAATATTAACTTGCAACATCAGCACGCAAAGCTTGTTCCTCAATAACCGTATCTGAATTAACCAATTTCCACATTTCTCCCCCCACCCCCGTAACATTATTTTTTGCTTTTTGCTTTCTAAATCTCACTGTTTTAAAAAGTGGAAATTTGCCTGCATATTAACAACTTAAGTGCAGTCCAGAATGCACACAGTCTTAGGCAAAGTCCAACTTTAAAAAGTTGAAATGCATTTATGCAAAACATAAAAACCCACCCCTTCTGACGTGTCTATATTCTGATGTATCTATTTTCTTCTTTTCTTTCTTAATGTTTTACTGATTTTGTTGTTATAATAAACAATTAACTATCCCAAAGTCTTCACCCACTGTTCTTACTCCTTGATCCACAAGCAAAATGAGAAGGGAGAAAACGGGGTGGGGTGGGGTGGGGGAAGCTGTGGAGCATTTGCTGAGGCTATATATGAATGAGGAAAAATAAGGTAGATAAAATAAGGTAGAATGAGGAAAAATAAAGTAGAGGAAATAAGGGGATGAAAGGTGAAGCACTGGACTGGGGAATGCATGACAACACTGGAGATAATTGCAAGGCAATTGCGAGATCACAATTAGAACATATGCAATAGTCAGGCTGCATGGAAGAAAGCTCTTCTTTACTAATGCAGCTGTTGGAATCCACCATATTTTGGGTGCCCGTAAGAAGGTAGAAGCGGCTTTGTCATGCTGGCCACATGACCCGGAAGCTGTACACCGGCTCCCTCGGCCATTAATGCGAGATGAGCACCGCAACCCCAGAGTCGGACACGACTGGACCTAATGGTCAGGGGGTCCCTTTATCTTTTTAGAAGGTAATATACCAGTAGCTGAGGCTCTATAAATTCACTCATATACTTCCTAGTAGTGAGTACCCTGGTATATTCAGCGAAACACAGCTTGCAGGAGAGAAACCACACCTCCTTTCAGCGGTGTAACAACCTACACCAGCACCTGGGGCGGATCAAAGTTGTTGAGCTTAAAACAGTCACAAAATGGTGGCAGATCAAGGCAGTTTGGCAAAATCAGCTGGCAATTACTAACATCATATTCTGTTGATATTAACCCATCATTGGAAATTGCTAAATTCTTCACCAGCCTTCTCGTTTTGGAAAGCTTTCATCCTACTAAGTACAGACATTTGCTTTGGAGGTACTGTGACTCAGCCTCCCCAGTGTAGGCAGAATTTGCTGATCCAGGGGATCAGCAACAATGGGAAGCATTTTTCCTTTACCACTGTCACATGCCTCTAAAAATTTCTACCCATCTTCTGCAACTTCTTCTCCCATTCTTTCGTACTCAATTGTACCCTATTCCCCCCCTCAAAGCAGTGCACATTTCTCTCCCCCTCATTCTTTACATTTCCTACCCACTATAAAAACCTCTCACTCTTTTCCTCTTCCTTTTCGTTCTGAGTTCATTTAAAATCATACTAATTACAATTAGTAATGTTAACCTTTAATATCAGTTTCTAATTTTATTTCAACACCTCTTCTGGCTCTTTTCATTCAGAGGAAGGAGAATTTCCTTCCTGCCTCCTCCCGGCTGAACTTTTCTCTCTGCCAAATTTATTCAGCATGCAAGGAGTTTCTGGTGCTGCCACTGGTCCAATTGAAAGGCTGTGACACAGCCAGGGGACTAGTAAAGGCAAATGACAAGACACATGACATGCTGTGGCACTGAGGTCTGCGTGAAAGTGACTCAAGATCCACCGATGGTGGAAATTAGCCAGGTACCAAAATATGAATTGAGTTTTAGATACGAGCCTTGAGCATTGTTCTTTCTCTGGAACAACTGGGACAGACACGAGTCTCAATTATCCTGGGTTAAGCACAGTTCAGAACATTAAAGATTCAGGCCACTGACATTACAACAATGGCATACTGATTAAGTTCAGCATTTCAGCCATAAATAAACCTATGTTAAAAATTATTTACACCAAGCACCATGTTGTTCTCTATTTCCAGCTTTGTAATGGACTTAAAAAAACCCATTAATAGAATTGTCCCATGGAAATGTAGCCGTATGGAACGTATGTAGGTGTTGTGGTCCACAAGTAAGTGTGCATGAATGGGCTTCAGCCGAAACATCAAAAAGCTATACAGAAAGTTTGGACAATGGATACAGAACAGAGAGGATCTAAACCTACCTTGCTTACTTCTTTTAAAGCTCGTTTGCAAGCTTCGTATTTTGGTGACTCTTTGGGCGTTTTCTGGCAAATAGTCTGAAACAAGGAGTAAGCTGGATGTAAATTAAGGTGATAGGGCATTTCAGATTGCATTTGCACAAAGCTGAAAAGTTCAATATTGCAGGGCATGCGTGGGGAACTTCTTGCCCTCCAGATGTTTTTGAAGTGCAACTCCCATCACTTAGTCTGATTGACTAAGGGAAGTGGTTGGACCCCTGGGTGACAAGGGAGTCAAAGGTGGTACTAAAGGAGAATTGCAGAAAAGCTGAATGAACTCTTCACATCTGTCTTCACAATGAAAGATACAGTGCAGACCCCAGTGCCTGAACTAACTTCTGCAGGAAGGGAGTCTGAGGCACCCAGTGGTGACAACAGATTAAGCTCTAGGCCTAATGGAGGAAAGAAAAGCTGGCAAATCACTGGGTCCAGATGGTACCCATCCAGAAATCCTCAAATACTTCCAGTGCCTCTGAATACTACCTGTTGGGAATTGCAGGTGGGGCAGGGTGCTCTTGTGCTCATATCCTGCTTCTCACAAGTATATGGATGGCCGCTGTGAGAACAGGATGCTTAACTAGATGTGCCATTGGCCTGATCCAGCAAACTCTTATGTTCTTACCTCTAACCAGGAAGAAGCCCCCAAACCCCATTTTCAGTTATACTTAACACACCTCCCTCCCTTCCTTTCTACTTCCAAGATGGAAATGCCTCCTTCCCATCCCATGCCAACTCTAACAAGAAACTGATTTCAAGTATTTCATTAGTGAAGCACCAATACATTTACAATTCATAACTTCTGAGATAGCAAATGTAATTCAAAATTTTCTCTTTCTGAGGAACACCATAAAAATAAAAGGAGTCTGATCGTTACATCAACATTTTGTAGACTTGCTTTCATAAGCAAGCTATGAAAACAAAGCAGAACCAAAGCAAACATCCTGCACTGATATGTTTCAAATGACGAGGGGGACGTAGTATGTTTTTTTGTGAGAGAAGCCAAAACGCTACATTAAACAGTTCTCTTGCAGTATGTTGCTTTTACAGGCGGAATGTAGTTCAGAGGATAATGATTCCTGAATTTCTGGCGCACAGACCTGAGCAAAATTAATTACAACAAAAAGGTCTTCATGAATAACAGACCTAGTGCTGATTGGTATAGAGAGTTATGGAGGCAGGAGATCCACCTCCTACTGAGCCACTCAGACCTTTGCAGTTTAGATTTTGCCTCTATCGTTAAGTAGGGACAGTAGTAAAGTTTTTGAAGTAAACAGGGTATCAACTTTGTGAAACACTTGATCCTTTTAAAAGTTTAATGTATTGCCATCACAATTATGCCAAAGCTGAAATTATTGCACAGGCTACTAAATAGCTTCTGAGCTAAGTTCAAGGTGCTGGTACAGGTGTGCAAATCCATATACAGTTCTGATGTCAGAATCAGGCCTTCAGTGTAGCAGCACCTACCTGAACTCCATCCTACTATGTCAGACAAGTGTCTTATTTTGGTACCTGTTGGAGATGGTCCTCTTTTTCTAAACAACTCTTTCTGTTTGCTATATGCAGTAAAAAATTAAATACTCTGAAGTGTCTGGATAAGGATTTATTTAGGGAAACACCTCTCAACGAAACAATTTTTTTCACATCATGTGTTAAGGCTGAAACCCTAATGCGCAGCAATTTATTTAAAAACGGGAACGTTAGCAATTAAGATGACTAAGAACTATATTTTAGATTTCTTAAATTTGACTGCCTTTTACATAAGTTCTCAACAGAGTGCTTTCACAGAAGTAAATTAGTGCTTTCTCCTAATTACATCCTAGTTGATGGAGCATTACTGTAGACATATGACAACTGGTTTAAAATTGACTATTTTTTACTTGAAACTGCTATGAAAACTTCTTTCATATAATTTTCCCTCTTAAACTGAGAATAGTTTTGCAACGTTCAGCTATATAAGCCATTGCTTCAGTATTTTACAAGTAAATACAGTGGTACCTTTGGTTATGAACTTAGTTCGTTCCAGAGGTCCGTTCTTAACCTGAGGTACCACTTTGGGGGCCTCCCACTGCTGCCGCCACCACCACACAATTTCTGTTCTCATCCTGAGGTAAAGTTCTTAACCCGAGGTACTACTTCCAGGTTAGCGGAGTCTGTAACCCGAAGTGTTTGTAACCCGAGGTGTTTGTAACCCAAGGTACCACTGTAATGATATAATAATAATAATAATAATAATAATAATAATAATAATAATAATAAAGTCCCAGCATAAAAATAATTTTGCTGGATGAGGCCAAAGGACTATCTAAGCCGCCACCTTGTTCCCCACAGTGGACAACCAATGCCTGCTTGAGGGCTCTCAAGCAGGTAATAATCTTCTCCTGCTGTTGTTCCTAACTGGTATTGAGAAGCATGGTACATCTGAGCATGGAGTTATGACCAACATGACAAGTAACTATTGATAGTCATCCTTCATCCAAGAAACATCAAATACAGGGACAGAAGTAAGGCCCATTACTAGCAAGAGTGCAGGGAAAACAATGACTGCAATACAACAAACAGTTAATATGCCTAAATCCCAGAGAGGTTGATGGGACCTAGGCTGCCCAGCAGAAAGTCTCCCTCAGACCAGTGATCACATGCCTGAGCAGACATGAGGTGTTAACAATTTCCAATCAGGGCACCTGGTACAATGGACACTCATGCCAAAAATGAATAGGAAAACCTAGACTTTTTCTTAACAACGAAGCAACTGTAAATAAAAGCTGAGCTAAAATGGTGGTGGCGGCAGCCAAACATGGTTTCTAAAACCAACTTTAAATGCAGATAATACAGTTTGAAATATGCCGTTCTTACATCCATCAGCAGTGGAAGTCGCGTGACCCTCTGCATTGGGAGAATGAGGAAAGAAATCATAGGTAAGTTTCTGCATTCTTCTTGGGACTCAATCCGCGACAATACTTCCTTGAATGCTGGATTTGTAGCCCTAACCAAAAAAAAAAAAAAAAAATTTAAAGAGAGAATTAATTTAGAAGTTACTTATGAATCGTATGAATTTTTTGTTCGGTTGTTTGTCAGGTACTTTTCCAGAAACTGTGCTGATGCTTTTCTGTGCCTAAGATTCCCCAACCTCATGTGGACAACGCTGAGCTAGGTGGACCAATGGTCTGGCTCAGTATAAGGCAGCTTCCTATGTTTCTACACACGGAAATACATAATGAAACAGTAGGCACTGCTTCTCCTGTGTCACTGATAGGAACTAAGGAACACAGCAAGATCCCTTACACTGAGCCAGACCATGAGTCCATCGAGCCCTGTACTGTCTACAATGAGTGGCAGATGCTCTTCGGGATTTCAGACAGAGCTCTCTTCCCAGCCCTATCTTTAGATGTCGGAAATTCTATTAACTAGAAACTTGTTCCGGTTTAGTAAAATACAGTTCATTGAAGAACTTTGGAGTTTGCTTTGGCATATTAAGTCAAAATATTATCATCTGAACTCGTGTGTGTGTGTGTGTGTGTGTGTGTGTAATCAATCTCTCAAATCTCCAGTAATAACATTAAATGCAGGATTTGAGCAAAATCAAGATCTCTGCAGCTAGTGCAACCCACCTCCCTCTATGAGTTCTGCTGAGTTCTACAGTGGTACCTTGGTTCTCGAACTTAATCCATTCTGGGAGTTCGTTCAACTCCCGAAACTGTTTGAAAACCAAGGAGCGGCTTCCGATTGGCTGAAGGAGCTTCCTGCACTCAAGCAGAAGCCACGTCGGACGTTCAGCTTCTGAAAAAGTTTGCAAACCGGAACACTTACTTCCGAGTTTGTGGCGTTTGGGAGCCAATTTGTTCAGCAACTAAGCTGTTTGGGAACCAAGGTTTGACTGTATATGGTCCCTGGGACTCTCCTGAGGCTATACTCTTTACTTGCCCTACCTTTCGGCCTCCTTGAGTGTTTTTGCCTGTCTGGAATATGCTGTTGAACTCTTATAATGCTTCTTTGCTTGTCTTGGAATTACCCAATAGTAGAAACGAAAAATTTACATTTGTTGCTTTGCCTTTGGCTCTACTCACCACACCCACGTGGCCCCACTGGAAGATTTTACAGAAGGAAATGGGCTCATCAGGATAAAAAAAAAAAGATTGTATACCCATGATATAAATAGCAACTTCAATTACTTACAGTAGTTTCTGGAGTGTTCGCTGCTGGTAGACTTCATTTGTGCAATACTTCACATAAGGGTCAAAGGTTGATGTAGTATGCTTTTCCACAATATCACTGATATCATCTATGAAGATATTATTCTGATGCCTTGCTTCAAGCTCCCTAAAGAACCTAAAATGGAACAGAGCAAATTTACAAAACATATTTTATCCCAGTACTGTATATTATCTGAAAGGCTAAGAGGTCTTTAAGTGACTTCATAACCAAACAATTATATGCTGCAGTACAGAGATAACTAAAACAGCCTACAGAATCTCATGCCAGAGCCTTGACCTGTCTCTTTCTCTGAAAATCATACACATGCTTTTATTGCCTGTAGAAATTGGTGTGTGTGTGTGTGTGAGAGAGAGAGAGAGAGAGAGAAAGAGAGAGAGAGAGAGAGAGAGAGAGAGAGGGAATGAAAGATAAATGAATAACGTACCACAATACAGATTACAAGCCAACATATTTCATTGACTACATTACAATTAACTGAACCAAAAGGAATGTAGGACTATGAATTATTTTTGAATAAAGGAAAGCTTAAACTGAATGGAGCCCATTCCTTGCTTATTTGTACCATTTGGAGCATGGGAGATTAGCTGCCTTGAGTGGCAACAGGAACAAGTAGCTACTCTTGGCAGATGCCACCCACCCCCTCCCCATGCCCCAGATGCTGTACTGTTTCTGTGCACTGTCCTCCCCCACTGAAAAAAAATGGTAGTTACCATTTCCCCCCAAAATGTACAAAATTGACACAATGTATATAGCAAAGATTGCTAATGTAGCAAAGTTGAATTTGAATTACGAAACTAATGAAATTGCAATGAATTTATATCAAAGTCGTAATGAATATGAATGGCATACTGAAACAGATTGAATTATTTTTTGCACACCTCTAGTTCAATCAATATACCCATTGTACTGCTTCTATGTAAAAATGAAAATATAGAAGGTGTAAAGTATTCATGAATCGTATAAACTAAACTGCTAATGCATTCAAGATTATGGAGACGAAATCATGCTTTCTATAAAGCGTTGCATACTTTCTATGCTATTTTATTCACAGTGAAAATATAAAATCCTCAAATAATATAAACACCATGCAGAAATTCGAATGTAAGTGTTCCATTCAAATGTAACTTCACAGCACTTATCTAGAGAACATGGTGTGTCCACTTCTTATGTTTCCACTACTGTAAAAAAAGAACCATGAAATTTGTACTCTGTAGCCAAGTGGAATTTTTATACATTTATTCCTATTATTTCCTTGAAGATTGCTGTTACTGCAAGCCAAGGCCTGGTTTGTGGTGTCACTGGATTCTAATCTTTGAAATATTTGGTTATTCTGTTATTTCTTATATTACTTATTGCATGTTGCTATTTGTAGGTTTTTTTAAGTAACTGAATTTATATCAGTATATGATTCCTGGGCAACTATTTATTCGTTACTTAAATAGTGGGAGAGCAAGCCACAACTTATGGTGCACCAAGCCAAATACAAGAAGCTGAACAGTGATCTGTTTCTGCTGCCCATGACTGCAATAATGATGATGATGATGATGATGATGCATAGCCAAGCGCCAAATCCACAAATTGTGTTTAGTGAATTACTGTTGTTTCTGGAAGGAAGAGCCACAGCTCAATGGTAGAACATCTGATTTACATGCAAAAGGTCCCAGGTTCAATCCCTAGCCTTTCCTGGTAGAGCTGGAAGAAACTCCAACCTGAAACCCTGGAGAGCCACTGCCAATCAATTTAGGCAACACTGAACTAGATAGTCCCGTGTTATTACTCTGCATAAGGCAGCTTCCTGTATTTAGGAGAACCTTTAAAAGAAACCCAGGTGTTATGGGTTCCAGAAGAGTACTGCTGTTTTCAGTTCTACAGTGACTTGCTAATTTCCCAACGTGAGTAGGATGGCCTTACCAGAGCAACCAGAGCAACTTCAGTAGCAAAGGATCAAAGCTGCCATATAAATGAGAGCAGTTGTTGATGCAGATTTTTTTTGTGTCCCAGCTTTTGCCCACAGACTTGCACCCTAACCACACAGACTCTACTTGCCACCCCAGACAGCAGGCTATTCCAGTGCCGCAGGTCTATGAGTGGGAGACCTGTTTGTGTATGTAGATTGCATTTGGTAGATCTAAGCCAGGTTTGACCAAACTTGGCCCTCCAGCTGTTTTGGGACTACAGTTTCCATCATCCCTGAACACTACTCCTGTTAGCTAGGGATGATGGGAGCTGTAGTTCCAAAACAGCTGGAGGGCCAAGTTTGGCCATGCCTGACTAAGCAAACAACCGAAAGTTTTAAACTATCACTTTGGCATATGCTCTATTGGCAAAAATTTGCTTATACTGAAGAAGAAATTGGTTTCATTATTTGACATTTTATGGTCTGAAGACATGTAAAACAAATGAGACTATCCTGGCTATAAAATTTATGTAATATCTTCAGAGAGCAGCAGTTTGTAGGAAGTTGAGATTAAGTCAGGAAAGCACAGGATAAATAATCTTTGCTCTTAAAATAATTTGGTGCATCTAAACATTGGTTAATAGTTTGATAATGTACATAAACCTTTTATCTTTAAAGCTGAAATAGAGCTTCATATATTTCCTCAAAGGAAAGATCAGCAATTTGGTTGGGGATAAGATATCATAATAATGCTTATGGGTCCATTTAAAATTGAGTCTAAAGCCCTTTTAACAATGCAAAGGGATTCCTTTAAGTGCTTTCCTCTTATTGCTAAGAAGGTTATGAGATTAGTTTAAGTTTAAACTAAACAAGTTCATGACAGCATATTCTTTTCCCATCTATCTCCTCATTAAAATAAATATCTGCTCTGCAATAATCTAATCTAACTCATTCTGCTTATTCCCATGATGCTCTATTGGCCCATCTAAAATGTATACATGGCTCTTCAGCTCTCACTAGTCAAAGAAAAGTAGAGTTTTAATCAATCTTTCTTGCCCAATGTGAAAGTGAGGTCTCTCTGAAAATGTTTTCTCCTTTAATTAGCCATCTCTTGCAGAAAGGCTGTACCAGGAAGTCAATATGTTGTTCTGCAAGTTCTTTTCAATTAAGACCAATGCAGAGGCCTCAGCGTTTTATTGGGTCCAATGGAACTTAAAGCAGAAATGCAACTGTGTCTGAAGCACATGATTCTGATCCAGCATTTCCTTGCATAAATAAGATCTTGGATGCATGCACAAAACTCCACATTCACAAACTTATCTCTGCAGTATCAAAAACGGTTTGGAGCAGCTTCTCCCACTGCAGTGAAGAGGGCTGTGTCAGCCACTGGACCATGGTACGCTGTTTCTGAACAAGAGATGGATTCCAACAACTAATATCATAGTCATTCTACAGCATATGCACTGGGTGAGCCAGCAAAGCTGTTATGGGTCTTGTATCTAGCCCTCCCTCTGAAACACTGGAGTCTGTAGGTGCTAATGTATCCTGTTTTGTTTAACCCACCTGGAAACCCCTGCAGCACTCTTGTTGCATATTGTTCATATGTACCATGTTTCTCCTAAAATAAGACACCGTCTTATATTTATTTTACTCAGGAAAATAAGCCTATGGCTTATTTTCGGGGGTGTCTTATTTTTTTATTAAGTACCGTACGGTTCTGGGCGCCTGCCTCCTCCTGCTGTGTCCAGCATTGCTGCTGCTGGGTCCAACTGGCTCGGGGCGCGCGGCCCTGCTGGGCGCCGACCCGGCAGGCCACCTCCTCCTCCTGCTGGCTCCCGGAGGCTCGGGGGGCTGCTGGGCGCCGACCTGGCAAGCCTCCTCCTCTTCCTGCCATGGCTTGGCGCCCGGAACTGGCTGTTCCTGCTGCTGCTGAAGTGTTGACAAAGCGCCCAGCAGCGCCACGCGGATCGCCCCGAGCCGCAACAGGAGGAAGAGGATTCAAATTGCTACCGTACAGAGCACTGCTGGGTCCCGCTGGCTCGGGGCTCCACGCGGCACACGCAGTGGCTCTTGCTGGGTCCCGCTGGTTCGGGACTCCACGTGGTGCACACTGCGGCTGCGGCTGGCTGCTGCTGGCTCAGGGCTCCACGCGGCGCGCGCTGCAGCTCCTCCTGGGTCCCGCTGGATCGGGGCTCCATGCGGCGCGCGCTGCAGCTCCTGCCGGGTCCCGCTGGATCGGGGATCCATGCGGCGCGCTCTGCAGCTCCTGCCGCGTCCCGCTGGATCGGGGATCCACGCGGCGCGCGCTGCAGCTCCTGCCGGGTCCCACTGGATCGGGGCTCCATGCGGCGCGCTTCAGCTCCTGCCGCGTCCCGCTGGATCGGGAATCCACGCGGCGCGCGCTGCAGCTCCTGCCGGGTCCCGCTGGATCGGGGCTCCACGCGGCGCGCGCTGCAGCTCCTGCCGGGTCCCGCTGGATCGGGGCTCCATGCGGCGCGCGCTGCAGCTCCTGCCGGGTCCCGCTGGATCGGGGCTCCATGCGGCGCGCGCTGCAGCTCCTGCTGGGTCCCGCTGGATCGGGGCTGCAGCAGCAGCAACATCCGGTTCTGGGCGCCAATCCGACAGACCTCTTCCTCTTCCTTGGCGCCCTCCAGAACTGCCCAGCACTACGGCTTATTTTCGGGGTATGTCTTATATTTTGTGAACGCTTGAAAATCCTGCCATGGCTTATTTTATAGGCACGTCTTATTTTATGAGAAACACGGTACTTCTCCGTCTCCAGTGTCGACCTCCAAATAATGATGCAGAAAAGGAGGGAGAAAATGTGCATCTTTATAATCACCCAGGTAAAGTTGATCTGAACTTTACAGAGAGAGAGGGAGCTGTCATTTTTGGCATCTGATACTATAAGCCTTCCAGACATTTCTGGACACCAGTTCCTATCAGCCCCAGCCAGCAATCATATCAGTCAAATGACTGCTGACCACTGGCCATGCAAGATGGGGCTGATGGGAACTGGTGTGCAGAAAGAGATGTATATCAGAGTATACATCTGTAGGTCCATAGGTTTCCCACCCCCATGGTACTGTGTGGCTCCATCTTTAAAAGGTACTGTTGAGAGAAGCTGTTTATGGGAGTTCAGTTCCTAATAGGAAGCTTAGGGCCAACAAAAATAAAAACAAGTGTTTTCAAAAGGGTACATTCATGAATATAATGTTCTGCAAGAACCAGGTGTCTACTATTTATGGTTGCCTATGACCAGTCATCTGTCATGTGCTAGGGACGTGAGAGTATCCAAAGCACATGGTGAACTAAGTGATGGGCTTCAGAATGGAAACTTTGGTTCAAAAGAAACTGAAAACAGGTTGGCATTTGTTGTAACTTCATACACTTTATAGCAACTGATTAAAACTGTCAACCCTTCTTCCAAGACCTTTGGTGAACTTTCGTTCTGTTTATAAATTCTCTTTTTCCTTGCTTTCATGTGGCCTCTTATGTTGCAACACTCCACAATACAGTCCACACAGAAAAAAAACACCCTTCTCATTAAACACCAACGATGTACAACGCTTAAGTTCTAAAAAACAACCACAAATGGCTTCCTTTTTACAAATTCAACTGAAAAACCAAAATTCATAGATGTTTTAATACAGTCTGTATACACAGAAACTTATTTTTGCGCCCAAATCTCCATTGCAGGGTCAAAGAGAAAGTGTACAAGGTGTTGTTGTTTTTAATGAACACTGAATTCCATTCAGTTGCAACTGATAAGAGATTCCTCTTATGCAGCAAAAAAATAATCAATGCAAGAAGACCTGGCAAAGTTACACCAAAGGCTGCACTCTTTCAAATATATTTAACATGACCAGCTGATGACATATTTCACAATACATATCTAAACCTAACAGGAATGGAATATTTATCTACTTTCATGCCATACCACTTATACAATTCAGTTGTGATTGAGTGGTGTTATGCTCAATTTAGAAAACTAAAAATGGCTCAACGAAAGTGTTACTTAAAAACACACACCTAACCATAAAAAGGTACCAGGTACAGCAGCTACTAAATTCTCCGCCTTAGATAAAGGAGGGGTTCAAATTCCTAAGACTCCATCTGTACATATTACACAGTAAACGGGATAAAAGCGAGAGGTTTTTCTGAACTTTGTTCCCAGTAACAGAGCAATGGAGGAGGAGCTGGTTTCCATAACAACCTTTTTCACCATGTGACAAAAGCTTTTCTTTTACGACACATGATCGTATTGCAATTCTAATCCCTACTGAAAGCACTTTGATAAAACATAATAACCTTTGTCAGTACACCTTTGTACACTCTGAAACGTTTTCAAAGGAAGCACAAAATTACAAGCCAGAAACATTGGTAAACAACTGAAACAATTGTTTTTACTATTTCTCCTCTTAACACATGGCACATTTGGCATGGCGTGTGTGCCCATTTGTGTTTACAATGAGGAAATAATTATATAGCTCAAACATCCGTGCAAAAGGTGTATAGTCATTATCTAAAATAACCAATAACTCTTCGATTATTTCAGATAATTTTCCAAATAGTTCAGCAACTTGTCATTGAGACTGAATGGTTAGCTACCTGTAGATTAGCATGGTTAGCTTACCAAACACATGTAACATTCACTAGTCTTGGATAATTTAACTACCAACATAAGATTTTTTCACTCCGTAAGACACACTTTTTTCCTCCTAAAAAGTAAGGGGAAATATCTGTGTGTCTTATGGAGCGAATGGTGGTCCCTGGAGCAGAATTGCCCAGGGGCCAAAAGCAGATTGTGCTTTTTTTGTTTGTTTTTACAAAGAGAAAAGGGGGTGTTGAAAGGACCCCGCTCAGCAGCTGATCAGCAAGAGATCAGGAGAAAGATAAGAGTCCCTGGCTCCCTTTTGGCCAGCCCCCTTGCCCAGGCCTCCTTTGTTGAATGTGCTGCAGAGGGAGGTTGTTTGTTTCCCCAGGGACGTGTGACTGGCTGATTAGATTATCTGTCTGGAAACTGTAGAAACAGCTCCCTTTCATTAAGAAGCTGCAGAAATGTGAGTTGAACCCCATAAAAATGGGGTCCTCTTTGCTTTTCCCCCTTTGCAAAAAAAGCTGCACAAATCTGAACTGATCCTCAAAAAACAGGGCTTTTCCCTTTGCAAAAAAGCTGCAAAACCTTGAGCTGATCCTCAAAAAAACAGGGCTTTTCCCTTTGCAAAAAGCTGCAAAACTTTGAGCTTATCCTCAAAAATCCCAGGGCTTTTCCCTTTGCAAAAAAGCTGCAAAACTTTGAGCTGATCCTCAAAAAAACAGGGCTTTTCCCTTTGCAAAAAAAAGCTGCACAAATTTGAGCTGATCCTTAAAAAACAGGGCTTTTAGAGGAGGAAAACCAGAAAAATATTTTTTTTCTTGTTTCCTCCTCTAAAAACGAGGTGCGCCCTATGGTCTGGTGCGCCCTATGGAGTGAAAAATATGGTATTTAAATGGAGCTGGCAATCTTATTAAGTAGAATTAAGACAATGCAGAAATATAAACAGAGAAAGCCACAGAGTTCTGAGGAGGGAGAGTTCATGATGGATGAACTCCTTTTCAGCCTCTAGTTTTTCTTAAGTCCCCTCCTATTTATCACAATGAGGGTAAATTGATAGTGCCACTCCAGAGCTGGCAAAGTTTTCTGGCTGGTTTGTCAGGGAAAACCAAGGTTTTTCCAGAAGCCACCTGCTCCATTCAACCCCTAAGCAATCAAGAAGCAGTGAATCTTCTTCTCTGACTGACTGCCTCCCTGTCTGACGGACAACAGAAACGTTCTGCAGCCCTTGCAGGGTGAAGAAGGATCGCTGCAAGCTCAGGAAACTACAGAGCGGTGATTCTATCACCACATTAACATGCAGAGTTTAACATGCCAATCATGCCTGTGGATTAGTTGACATACCTTAAGCTACACCATTGAAGCTTTTTATTTTTAAGGCAGAGACTGGGAAACTGTTTTCCTCCAGATGTTGCACTACAACCCTGGCTAGTGGCCCATGTTAGCTAGGAATGATGGAAGTTGGAGTACAGCAATATTTGGAGGGCCACATGTTCCAAATACCCAGTTTAAACTGTATGCTTAGAAAGGAGCACACCACTTTAATTCAGATTAAACTTAATCTGTCACCTTCTTGTCCACCACTGGGCATCACTTTCTTTACAAGATACCAAAAAATCTTTAGTGGAGGTCAATGAATAAGTGTGTCAAGTTTAATGCTTCAAACCCCAAGCAAATATCCAACCCATTACACATAGCTAAATATTAATCTCTCACCAAGTTGATTTAAGCAAGATAGTTTTTGGCCCCCGCACAAGCAAAACCTCAACACGTGGATAACTTGTGCAAAAGAAAATATACAAGACAGAATTGTTTTGGACACTTCATTTTTGACATAGCAGGTGTAATTTAACTGAAGTTAAAACTGGAACTGAGCCAAAAGTGGGGAAGCTCACCGCTTTTGTTTTGAGGGAGATTATTGGGAAAGAGAATAAAGTGCTTGCCTAAACAGGAATTGCTAAATTCACTCTGAATTGACTGAAACTATCTGGAAGCAGGGTGGGGGGGGGAATTAAAAATATTCAAAGTACTTTCACTGTGTTAAAAAAAGAAAAAGAAAGAAAAAAAGAATTTCATTTGCCAGAGCAATGAGGGACAGGGCAGTGCAATAGCAAGGTCAGAGCTACCGGTAATTGGTTCCACCAATATGCTTGAACTGCTCTGACCTCAAATTAGCCACTATGCTTTGCCCTCGGACCATTCTGGTACACAGCAGCAATGCCACCAGAAGGAAGTCAGGATCTGCATTGATGTGCCTCCCTGCTAGCCACTACTGAGCAATCCCATACTCTGGTAGTGGCCTGGGCTCCTTTGGGAGAAAGGGCACTATATAAATTTAATTAATAGATAAGACAGTTAGCAATTCTGCACTCCAAACTACGGCTACACCGTTGAAACAGCAGCCATATCCAATACTCACTCAACCAAAAGTGGGGAATACGGGGGGGGGGATCCCCAAACAGCAGATTGAGGAGGGGGAGACAGCAAGTGCACATCCAAAATCATCAGTAAAGCTCACGTATCAGTGCCTGTGCCTGCAACAATGGACACAAGCAGCCCACAGCCAGACGAAGACAACAGCCATACAACAATGAGGACATGCCACCGGCACACAAATCCTGCATCACAACAACCAACATACAAAGCGACTCCATAAAGCCCCCACTCCGTAAGCTGCAGTGACCTAGCCAGCAGCGACCCTGCTATTGCCACTACCCAGGCTAGACTACAGGGCTGGTGTTAGCATCTCCTGATGCTGCTCACAAGCACAGTTTTAGAGCACAACACAGAGGAAAGGAAGAGGAGCCTATACAACACACAGCATCCACAACACCCACGAGCTCAAGGGTCAACACACAGTCCTCCTTAGGATAAGGGTTCAAGACCGAACCAGGGAGGAAAAGACTCTTCCACCAAGTCACCAAAGTAGAGCTAGGTCAAGAAACAAGGAGAGCAAACCAATGCAGTGAGTGGGGTGGCCAGGTACACTTGCCCTGGTCCTCGGAGTGCTAAACTGGCCAGGAGCACCCACCAGGGATCTGCCACATTTTTGTTTGAGCTTATTATTTTATTCTAAGAAGAATCCTGCCCTGGACCCCATCATCTGCATATTTTGTTAACAACTGATACCTAGAAAAACTTCACAGATCCTAATGACTTGGACAAGTAGTATTTCCTTTCAAAGAAGCAAACACCGTCCTTCTGTAGCTAGGTGTAGGGTAGGACAGAGATGAACCGATAAGGCACAATGAAGTAACTGTCCACTTACGAAACATGCCAAATGAAGTGTTATCCTGTACAACAAGTTTCCACTAAGAGAAGGTAAACAGTAACTCAACAGATTAATCACTGCAGCATTAGTCAGTGCCTGAGGACAAATATTGTTGCAACTAGAGAGCTTGATATACTTAGACCATATCATATCCTTTTCTGTATTTCACAGAAAAGGCTAGCCTTGAAGGTAGTTCCTCACATGCTAATTTTCTGTGCAAGGTAGGTGAAGGGGCTCTTTGTTATGTAATAATGAGACATCCGGTTCATATATGGTACTGTCAATCAAGCAGTCACAGAGAAAACATAGGATGCTGTGGAATATGGGCTTTGTTTCAAATTTAATGTTTCTATATAGCCCTGCAGTAACAATTTCCACAAGTTTATTATGTAAACCATGTAGAAAAGCTTCCTTTTGTTTGTTTGGAGTCTACTGAAAGTGACTATGACTCCTAGTATTTTGAGAAAGAAGAGCAAATATTTATCTCTATTCACATTGTTTTAAATTAATATTAAAATCACTTACAGTGCAACTGTTTTACTCAGAGTAAACCCAGTGAAATTAATTAACATGGCTTGGTTAGGCCCATGAATTTCAATAAATCTGCCTCTGAGTAAAATGTAGTTCAACACCACCCTTTGTTGATTTTACATTTATTTATTTATTTGCACATTACTTTGTATAGTCATACCTCGGGTTATGGCTGCTTCAGGTTGCGTGTTTTCGGATTGCGCACCATGCCGAACCCGGAAGTACCAGAACGGGTTACTTCCGGGTTCAGCGCTTCGCGTATGCACAGACGCGCCAAATCACAACCCACACATGCGCAGACGCGGCACTGCGGGTTATGGACGCTGCGGGTTGTGAATGCGCCTCCCACACGGATCGCGTTCGCAACCTGAATATCCACTGTATAGCCAAACAAATGTCAGAAAGACATATCTTAAAAAACCCCAGAGAAAACAAATAATTCCCTGTATAAAACCAAGACAAAACCTATAATCTAAAAGAAATAGCCATATTCAATTAATAGCCCAGTCATGAAACTATCAGGCCACCTAATAGGGATGATATGAACATTTCACATCAGTGTAAATTTCATGAATCATGATATTTATTTATTTTCTATTATTTATATCCCACCTTTCTTCCATCATGCAGTCTGCAGGCAATCACCCATCCAGGTACAGTGGAACCTCAGTTTTTGAACGTAATCCGTTTTGGAGGACCATTCGACTTCCGAAACGTTCAAAAACTGAAAACTCAATGCGGAAGCCTCAATACAATAGGGAAACTCAAAATGGAAGCCGCATAGCACATGCAGCTGCTGAAAACCGTTCGAAAACCGGAGCAGTTACTTCCAGGTTTTCAGCATTCGAAAGCCGAAACGTTCAACTATGGAGGCATTCAGTAACCGCGGTTCCACTGTTCCCTGACCTCTACCCATTGGAATCTCTATCATCTGGCCGACAAAAAGATCCATGCTCAAGCCCTACTTCAGCCATGAACTACCAGATAGGCAGCTCTAGCTAATTCACTTACTTTAAGCTTCAGACCACAAATTGTAAAATCAGAACCATTCAATAGTTCTTCTGAGGATAAAGAGTGTGAAGTACTTTGCATACTGTAGTGTAGGATGTTATGGAAATGACAGATAAAATGCCAATGTATTGTCAGCACTGCAGCCAGTGTTCCTCAACCTTCTGCCTGTCCAGATGTTGGAACTACAATTCCCATCAGCCCAAGTCAGCACGGCCAACGGACATCTTTAAGGCACCAGCTGGAAGAAGACTGTTTTAGGATGATACGACTGTTTAAACTGGATACCATAAACACTGGGTACCATAAACACTGATCCATTCTTAACAAATAGTATCTGTTATATTTGCTATATATCACTAAATACACTATAGCAAACCATTGCTCTTAGAACAAGACAGCCATTTTGGCTGCAGCCAGGGCACTGGAAAAAAATTAATAGTGTAGCGACATTAAGCTAATGAAGTTCAACTGCAAGACAAACAGGAACCCAAAATATTTGGACTCAGGAAAGACAAGAGTAGCAAGATAAAGTTATGGGACGCTGTGTGGCTTAATGTGAAAAGCATGGGACTGAAAACACAGGAATCAACTGTTTGGAATTTATTGTGTTTCCTCCAATATCTAAGTAGTGTCTTGCTTCTCTTCTGTGGATGAAGATACTTGACTGTTTGTTTGTTTGTTTGTTTACCTAACTATCAGATTTATATCCTTCGTCCCAAAGTAGCCCAGGGCATCAAATACACCTGTGATACAAAATACAGTAAAAACAAAATAAAAACCTCTGAGATATTGACTAGATTTAAATTAAGGCAAGTTTTGGACACCTGGCATAACCAGGTTTTATGCCTTAAAATGATGGGACTTCGTGTGACCATTTTTTCCACCACAAGACATGCCTCCACTACTCAAAGGCTAATAATAATCACATATTAATTTTCATATTCTTATCTTCCATATCTATATAAAACAATACAAGTAATGTATGGGGAAGAGAAAGATAATGTTCCTAGAATTAAGCTATATCATTCAATACACAGTGCAATCTGATGCATGTTTACTCACAAGTAAGTCCCACAATGTTTGGTGGGCGTACTTTGCTGGGTGTTTTTGGTATGACAGCCTAAACAGACTAACTATCCCACTGAACATCAATGGCCCATAAAACAAGAAAGAATAGAAATGAACAGGGATCTATGCACACTCAATTTAGATCACAAAGAAGCAACAACTAATTCCCCAAACATGTTTTGAAACAAGAGTCAACAAGTATAAACATTTTACAACTGCAATTTTTTCAAGTTGCTGTAATGCAACTGAATCACTGACAACAGGGGTTTAACTTGGGTGAATCTTGTTCCCACACATCTCTAAATGCTTGGAAACTAATCTTAGCTTGATTCCAAACCAGAAGAGATATGGAGATTCCAAACCAAAAATGCCTTAATTAAAGAAATCTGTCAAAGCTTTTAACATTGTTCAGATTTTGCAGGAAATCACCTGCCAATTTTTAAAGCAACACATTAGTAATCCATTGTTAAAGGACATGTGCAACATATACACAGCCTTTTCTTAAAAAAAGAAAAGAAAAGAAGCTCTTAAAATATCTTTCAGGGCAATGATATTTATCACAACACGACTTCAAAGATCAATCATTTCTGAGTATTGCATTTCATTTTAAGAAACAATAAAATCCTTAGCTTAAAGATGCAATTCCACAGGCCTACATCCTATTGATTTCAACAGGATTTAGCAGCACCTAAAGGCTGGGTCCTAAAAATATGGTATGTACAGATGAGGAGGAAACCATAGGATGTGCTTCAGGTTTGCCTATTGTTTCTGCCAGAGCCAGCCCATTACATCTTGGCACCAGAGAAGAAGACCTACATCAGGAACAAGGGGGTTATAAATATCTGCTTCAGGGAAAGGGGGGTAATGAAGATCTACATTGGAAACAGGTGGGGAGTGAAGGAACATAGGGAACAAGGGAGGGGAATATCTAATCAACCTTACCCAATGGTTGAAGTGGGAATCAAAGGTGATGCCTCTGATCCAAGGGGGAAAGGGGCTTGGGGCTTGGTCTGAATGATGGTGGGCAGGTACAGAGCCCAGGAAACGCCATAAAGCAGCCCATGCCATTTCTTCCCTAGCAGTGGGAGGAGACCAGCAGCCCCCTCCTGTTCGCCAAGAGGCCACTGTGGAGGCAGAAGCAAATCCGGCCTCCAAGGAACATGCAACAGCTGTTGCTGCCACTGTGAAAGTAGCAGCAATAGCAGTAGGCGATGTATTCCTTGGAGGCCAGATCGGCTGCCCCTGTAGATCCTGCCGCCTGAGGCAGTTGCCTCACCTTGCCTCATGGGTGAACTGCTCCTTCTGCTGTAGTAGCTCCCACTGCTAAAGAAACAAGCTATTACATTTTAAAAGTACTTCAGGATTGTTTATATGCAGGCCCAGCTTTCTGAACACAAAGATTAGTACCAAATCTATCTATACATGGCAGATTCAGATATCCGAGAATTTTTTACTTCCTTGTTTACCTTTTGCTGTTTGGTTGAGGATCTGTGATCTGTATTTTAGTAACTACGAAGTTTCAGAAGGTTTTCCTAGGGGTTTTTTGTTTGCTTTAGGGGGTCAAAATTCAGTGGTCAGGAATGCATTAGAAATTTCCCCACAGTAATCAGTGGATATTGCCAACTCATTATCTGAACGCTCACCTAATGAATGATTTCCAGGAACGCATTGCGAATTTTGTTATATTTTATTCTTCCTTAGATAGAACTAAATGCACTAAGAAAGAATTAGCAATGATAACTGCCATCAGGGAGATTCAGACACACCGTAATAACACAAGATGGATTCACAAGGCATCACAGGCTAGCTCTGCCTCCAAAGCATGCAGTGGTCATGAACACCCCCTCCCCACAATCCGAACATTCAGATGGCATTTGAAAAGGCTCTACATGCATAGAGCCCATTCACACATTGGCCAAATGTGTGATCTTCCGGAGGACACAGCGGCTACATGCAGTGCTGACAGGGAAGTTCATGGAACCTTGCATCCCCTCACGCATTCTTTCAAAGCATGGGTGTGGGAGGATATTTGAACTCCCCTTAACAGCATTAAAGTGTATAAAAGTTCCTGGGCATAAACAGAATATAGGGGAAGGACCTCTGTTTAAAACTTACTTCTTGCTTGCTTCGCAGACATCCGCAATATTGGAAAAAAGGTGATGGTTTTCTGTTTTGGTCATTGTAGTGCCCAGTTCTTTGGAGTTCTTAAACATACGGATCAGGATTTCCAGACTGAGCAAGTATGAATGTTCTGAAGATATAACTTCAAATATAGCCTGCATGTGGGAAGGGGGAGGAGACACACACACACAGGTCACTTCTTTTAGCTTTAGGATCAAAACCCTCCTGAAGCAATGAAGTTCATGAGATGGTCATGAGCAGGATTTTATGACCTGGTTGAGATATATAACTATCTCGCTTGAATGAACCATGATTTATGGGACTGAGAACTTAGCATAGTGCCTGTGTGATCAGATCCTGATTTCATAGTTTGTTGGCAGTGATTAAAATACATTTTCCCCAGTCTGGATATAATGGAAATTGGGTGAACAAACTTCAAGAATCTTGCATTGAGGCATATGCAAGAAGAGAGGATTGTGTGTGGCCACAATGCTTGTATTTGGTCCAATAAACCATCGTCAGATATCAGATCAAGATCTTTGCGCCTGAACTGGACCAACCTCTCAGGCTAACCCTCACAAAGAACAAAACTGGCAATTGTGTTAAAGTAACTGTTATACACAAAGTGCTTGAGAAATCAGTATTAGCAGATGGCACCAACTACAAATGTTTGCAAAAATTAAAAACCTGTCATTTATAAAATATATGTTTGCTCTTTGTAGCCCAAGCAAAAGTCCCCCATTATTATTTTTAACTACAAAAATAAGGGGGGATCATGGTTTTTATTAGAAAACCTTGTATAAGCAAAAGCCCCAGTTAATGAAAAAAGAAACCCTGAATAGTTGAAGATTCAGCTCCTTGAAAGCAGTGGAAACTGAGAAGCAGCTTTGCCAGATACTCTTGCAAAAGGTCAGCTGCCTGAAAAGGAGATGGGCTGGTCTCCAGAATGCACACGCAGGCCTCCCACACAAGCCTTCCCAACCCACATTTCTTCTCTTCACTCTGGCAAATCCTACACAGCACTGCCTATCAGCCTCTTCCCCCAGCTTCTTTCCTTCAGTTAGCTGAATGCCTAAAACAGAGTACCTGAGAAGGCAGCTTGATTCAAGTATTATTTGTCTACTTATCTGTATACCACCACCAGTGTGTGTGCTGGTACACTGGCAGTGCACTAGTGTACAGGACAGGCCCCCGGCCCCAAAGAGCTTACAATCTGAAATCTGACATGGGGAAACAATACAGGGTGGGTAGGGAGCTGCAGGGGCAGGAGATCATGAAATTATTTCTGTTACACATACCGGTACTTAAGAGCTGGTTGCAGGTTTATTAATTAGCATGTCCCCGTTAATGTAAAATATTATCTGGTGCTTCTATATCCACCAGTTAGAAATTCTAATGACTGAGCAGAATATAAATACCTTAAATAAATATAATGCACATGTTGTTGTTGTTGTTTGCAATGGGAGGACATTTTGACGTATCAGTTGGGATCATGATGTGGCTTCTATTTTGTTTTTACGAATCCCTCAATTTATGACTTGGAAAACACCATGATACATATTCTACTTTGTATAACTTAACTGGAGGGAATGGAAGAAGCCACAGTGCTATCACTCAGGCTGCCCACTAATCATCTTGTCCCCAGATTTGTGCTGCACTCACAGGCAATTTGTTGATTTGGCCGCAATCGTGAAGAAAGGGCTTGCCTAAAGAGAGCAGCAGAGTTCTGTAACTAATTTGCTCTGGGGTGTGTGTGTGTGTGTGTGTGTTTCAGAGAAAGAACATCAGAGCCCTCGTCTTCAATGCTATTTAAGAATTCTTTGTTCCCATTTCCATCACAGCCCTCATTGATTCCTTTCAAGCTAAGAAATTCAAGGCGAGGCACAGCAGTTTTTTGAAAGCGAAAATGAGATATGGGTTGGACACTTATACGTTCTAGCAAAGCATACAATGGAAAGAAGTTTTCGATTACCCCGATTTCAGAATACTTCAAAACGATCATATCAAAACACCAAAACAAGGAACGTTTAAGCTCATGCATAATCTAGTGACACTAATCTGAGATGAAGAATGATAATGCATTTGCCAATTACTACTTCTTACTCAAGACAAGTGACAGTCCCCATGAGTGACAGTGTGAAATGTAGTTATAGTTCATTTGCACAGCATCAATATAAACTGATGTGTGAAGCTTGATAGCTTATGCATGCTTTGTGGAGCTCTTTAGAGACCAAATGTATACAAATGCTTTGTATGTGGCCCTGCTGAAGAAGCAGATGAATTCAAGGATAGAATGTGATAATGGTTTAATGGGGAAAATAGATATGTATTCCATCTCCATCCTCTTTAGTTCAGTCTATTTATTTCTCCTTGGCTTTGTACATTATTTAGCATGTTGCATTAATAAACTGCATGCAACAACACACATCGTCCAAAACAACCCATTATGTGTGTAATTTTTTTTAAAAAAACCACCTCACTTAATAACTTCACCCTCTGCCCCGTTTAATAGCTGCCTTTAAAAAGACATTTGTTTAGCTATGCCTGCAGCTTAAACAAACCACTCACCTAAGTGAAATGGCACCAAAGTCCTGACTATCACCAATGTATCCTTTTTTTTTCCTCTTTGGGAAATTCAACCTTGAAGGTACTTCCTGATTTATGGAGACAGAATGGGTTCATTTCTCACTGGCACTTATTCTCTCCTGGGGGGGGGGCGCTAAAGGGGGGGAACAGCATTCATCCCAGCATCTCTTCTTGCCAATGGGAGGAATAGTCCTCTTGCCCTCAGAAGAATGTAGGCTAAGTGGCTAATGGAAAAGCACAAGATTCAAACCAGGACAGGGAGGGTTAAAACCAGTGGACTGCAGGTGTAGTGATGGCAGATGTAGCACGACAGGCTAGCATTGGAGGCAGAGTGCAGCTGGCAGTGGAGGACTGGCACTTCCCAGATGAGCGTGAAAGGGCAGCTAATGTTGGCATGAGATGCTACCTTAACAATGGAAATTCAAGCATGCACTGGACAGAAACCGTGACTTTCTTTGCTGCTCTGAGCCCCGAAGGCACAAGAGAGGTAAACTACCAGTGCAGTTGCTTGTTGCCACATTGTATTCGGAACTGACAACAGCAAGTCCCATGACCGCAAAGAGGAAAGGTTTCCAGGCCCACATCTGTCCCAGTTTCCTTCAACTGCCAAATTGCTCATAACCACCATTCACCAGAAAGTCTTCCAAGCCCTCTGAATCTCAAGTTGATTTTCCTGCCCGTTTTAAATAAATCCTACTACACATTCTACAGGCCCTACATCCCTACGATTATGTCTGTGAGCTTCTTTTGCCGTGATCTGTAGCTATTAATAAGAATTTTTATAAATAATAATAATAATAATTTTATTATTTATACCCTGCCCATCTGGCTGGGTTTCCCCAGCCACTCTGGGTGGCTCCAAGAGAACACTAAAAACAGAATAAAACTTCTAACATTAAAAACTTCCCTAAACAGGGCTGCCTTCAGATGTCTCCTAAAAGTCAGATAAAGTAGTTGTTTATTTCCTTGATATCTGATGGGAGGTGCGGGCAGGCACCACTACCGAGAAGGCCCTCTGTCTGGTTCCCTGTAACCTCACTTCTCACAGTGAGGGAACTGCCAGAAGGCCCTCGGCGCTGGACCTCAGTGTCCGGGCTGAATGATGGGGGTGGAGACGCTCCTTCAGGTATAGTTGAAGAGAACTGCCCTGTCCTCTGGCTATTGCCTAGCAAGTGCTAACGGTGCAACCAAAGGCAGATTTATTTATTTACTTCCCAGTACACACATAAATTGGACTTATTCTCAGAAGGCTCTTCAGGTCCTTCCTTATGATCTTTCCCTGAACAGGCAGTGCTGATCTGAGGGTCAGTCTCTTCAGGTGACAGTTCAAACCCATAACAGCTACAGGAGATTATCCACATTCATCAAGGGGTACAGCAGTAGCCTCTAATGGGATGAGGAGGAGAAAACAGGAAGCTTTTAAGGGTCATTCCTCCTGTTCTGTTTGGAAGACATAGGGTAGGATGAAGAGGTCCTATGTGTGGAATTCTGCACACAGAACATTCCTGCTTGTGGGAATAGGGGTGATGATTTCCCCCTAATACCCTGCAGCCCACAGAATTTTGCACAGGAGGGTTGAAGGGTCATCTGGGACAGTGTGAATATCACCTCCCCAAATTTTTCTACCGGCAGCAACCTATGCTGGGGCGCCACTCCTTCTGCAAATGGAAGGAGCTCTTCCTTTCACTAGTATAGCTCAGAAAGCAAACGGAGAACTAAACAGACAGGTGGTTATGAGTAGGGCTGAAGAGACTGCTTATTTCGGATATTGGGCATGTTCACAACACTTGCATATTATTATTATTATTATTATTATTATTATTATTTATTGCATTTATAGATATACCACCCACTTGCATTCTATGCAAGCTGCACAACACCAGTTAGTCTGTATCAAAAGTTAGATTTCTACTATAATTTAGTTCACAGAAATGGAACAGAAAAGAAAGAAACAGAAAAGTGTACAACAACAACAATTTTTTAAAGTTTTCATCCAGAAAGCAAGCATGAAGTAATGAATAAACTGTGGCTATAATAATTAAGGTACCTCTTGCCTTTTCCTTTCTTCTTGGCTGATGGTCTGGTATAGCCCATTCTTCTTCACCTAAAATAAATGAATAAGCATTTATATATATATTTTACAATACACATATGTTTCTCCTCTACTGTTTTTCATCAGTAATTGACTGAAATTTTCATTTGGTTGGGCCCAAATTTCATTTGGATGGACCCCATTCAAAACAAGGCATGAACCCATTTCCCAGACATAGGAACCACCAAGCCATAGAACATCCACCTTGTCAGGTTTTAGTCTCAGCTTATTGGCACCCACCTAGACCAACTCCAGGCCCTGGTTAAGCACCTGAACAGCACCACTCAATTCAATGGAGACATACAACTAAGTGTCAACAGCATATTGCTGACAAATCACCCCAATACCTTGATAATGGCATTCAATGGTTTCATATGTATGTTAAACTGCATGCAAAATAGAATTTATCCTTGCACGATCCCAAAGCACAATCACCACGAGGCTGAGGAAAAGTCTTCCAATGCTATTCCCTGACCCCCGTCCTGCAAAAGTAGGAGCATAACCACTGTAGAAGACAACACCCAGCATCATTCAAAGATAAAGTTAAATAGGTTCATTTCAGTAACTTCTCATTCTGCAGTATAGAGCTTTATGATCTACTGCCTTATGAAGGCTCTTTCAGTGACGGAAAGATGTAAAAGAAAATGAAATCAAACAAAACAAATAGGAAATGATCTGTTTCAATATTAAGAATAAAGAATTTATGAAGGTAGCTGCCAGGACTCAAGAGTGGAAATATTCCTGTAATGTTTTTTCACATGAAGAATAAGAAGTTAGTGCTTGTGGTCCAATACGGTCCAGAATGTCCCTCCTTACATCCTGCGATAAAATGGTAGAATATCTGCTTTACTTTAGAACACTTTGGCATTAACACTGTGCTTAACTCTGTGCCAACAGAGGTATTCAGCCAGCGAACCTTTTGCTTTTCTATCCAGGATGAAAAACTGTAGTTCCAAAACAATCTCAAAATACAAGTTTGGCCTGAAAGTACAGGCTAGCACATGTTCAAAATGTCAGGTTAATTAATCAACAATTTGAGACATTAAACTGTGCTTACAAAAATGAAAGTTTTATATTTAACAAACCATTGTCTGGTGCAAACATCTACTTTGTTTGTGTATTCCTACACTTTTATACATATATAGAAGCAGCAGTTCACAGTATGTTTACCTAGATTATTGATGCCCGTTCTACAGCTATTGAAGGAAATACCTGTATAATTGTGATTTTCTTCTAACAGCTTCATCTGAGCAGTGATGTGTGATACTGATTTGCACACGCCCCACTCCCCAGCTGGTTTCCTTCCAGTTGGGACTTGTTTCCTGTGTGCTAGGCTGACCAGAGACACTCACAAGCGTGCACAATAAGTATCCATGTGTACATCAAAACATACAAATAGAACTTTAAAAAAAAGCATTTTCAGATCTAAGCATAAAAAGCAACATCTGAGAGATGGGGAACATGTCCAACTTCCATCAGCCCAAGCCAGCATGGCCAACTGCCAGGGATCATGGGAATTGTGGTCTCTACTTGTCGGGGTTTGGGTGCTGGAGCTCCTCGTGCACAAACTTGGACTGCTCATGCACGAGGTACCAGTTGCGGGGAAAGCGGCCAGCGTTCCACGTGCTTTTGGGCACGGGTGCCGGCCAAATCTCACAATCCGAAGGAAGCTGAGTAAGCCAATTGATGACTCCGAAGGTGCATGAGTTCTTAGTTGCCTTCTAAATGAAACATTGCCTCGAGAAATAGAATATACCCTGACTCTGAATAGACGGACCAACTTAAGGAAATTAAAATTTTTACTTTAAACCTTTTACTCCCCCTTTTTTACCCCAAAGGAAGACAGACACCGGTTGTATCTTTAGTGGCTTCGGCAGAACCCGCGTAGGCTCGTCCCCTAAGCTAAGTTCTCCTAAGCTTAAAGTCCCTGCGCGCCCAATCTTCCGCGAGGCTAGCTAAATAAAACTAAAACCGAAATATCTTCCGCAAGCCTAGCCCTAGGCTAAACCTAAAAGGAACCTAACTAAGGCTAAACCGAATGATCTTCCGCGATCTAACTCTAACTAAAAGAAAACCCATCCAACCCATCCAGCCCGCTCCTAATCCCTTAAACTAAACTTGACTTCAACTAAAACCCAACTATTGAAGAACGTGGCTGACTAACCTAAACTGAACGTACCCAAAAAGAACGTGCCTAAGCGGGGAGCCTCAGCCTTTTATTTAGGAACAAACGTGACATCATGATCAATGCCTCAACCAATAAAATCACTGTTGCTGCCCTCCAAAAAGGCGGGAAGCAAGTTTAACGCTCATTAATAACTTTGAACATGACCGGAACTATAAAATAAAGGCGGATTAATCTCATTGGTGAACCAAACCATTCATTCTTACTTTCGCTTTCGCTTTTGCGCGTAGCAATACCAAAAGTAGTTCCTGAAAACCTCATCAAACAAACAAATAAATGTGGATCCTATAGCGGATCCGTGTAGCGTATTCCGACATCTACTAACACCTGTATGACTTTTTATTGAGTCAAGAGGAAGCGGAGGTTTCAACAGATGTTAAGATACGGACCCATCCAAAAGATTCCAAGTCCAAAAGAACAACAATGTTTTTTCTTGACCTATAAATCTTTAATACTGTAACCGGAGACCTGAACACCTCAAGCAACACCGCTATCTACTTCAATGACCCAGCTGCTTGGCCATCCTCCAAATTAAAATGTACAAAAGGGGCAGCGTAAGCTCACAGGCAGAACCAACCAGGAGTTTGTGGCTTCGCACCTGCACAGCCCTGACCTTGCTGCAGCCTCATCCCTTCTGGTAAGCAGCAGCACCATTGCTGCCAGGAAGCTATTGCTGTACCTCTGGCTCCACCAAGTGACCCATTCCTAGCCTTGGGGGCCTCAGGCCAAAAGGCAGCATAGAAAGAAACTCTTTAACAGGACAGACATGTATCCAATAAATATAAGTTTAAAAGTTCCGGGTATTCAGCTAACGTCTACTCAGAGCCAACCCAATGGAATAAATGATCATGACTAACTTAGGTACATTAATTTCAACAACTCTTCAGGCAGGCCCCACCCCATTGACACACGTTCAATATGTGCGTGACTGTGTATACGTGCATCGCGCCGAATCCAGAAGTGACCTGGAAATGTCAGAAGGATCTCACTGAAACATTACTAAAAGGGTGGAAGGGAGGCGGGGTGTTTGTCAGCTTTTTCAATGGGTTTCAATTATACACAATTTCACCAACGCATGCGGTGCCTTGGGACATAACCTGAGTGTTAGTTGAATACAATCCACTGAAAATGAGTGGGAGCTTACTGGTTATTTTTAGAGTTATGAAAAGAACTGAGTTTGCCAGTGTATTACAACACACATTTACTCAAAATTAAGTTCCACTGAGTCCACTGGTGCTCCTAGGAAATTCGGTATAGAATTGCAGTCCAATCACAGGAATGCAGTACGCATTTGAGTTCTGTTATATATAATCTCGCCCAGTTGGTTCCTTTCAGCTTAATACTGTGGAGTATTTTCACTTCCACATTTCCAGTGTAAGTATCACACACAGTTCTCTCTAGCTCAACTGGTCGAATGAAGCGTACTGTATTAATGTTCAGCATCATTTAAAAACATTCTAATATAATTTCCCCTTCACTTCCCATATAGGCTTACAACTCATGTAATCTCTCATACACAAGTTTTCCTCCATTTATTGCATACTGTGAATGGGGCATAGTAACATTTATTAGTTCTTCAGTTATAGCCACAGAACTGTAAACAAAGAGGGCTTTAAAAGGGGGGGTGGGGATGAACGCTTTAACTGTATCATGTCTCAGAGGCCTCGGAATTGTTTTCAAAAGACTTTCTGTTCCCATCCAATGCTGCTTTTTCCATCAAGTCAATTAAGTAGAAAGAAGCAAACAGCTAGATTAAATACATTGCATGAAAACAGCAGCACAATGGTAAAGCATGGAAAGAGGATCATATCTCACGCGCATTGTACCAAAATCTCATATATGCCTCATGCATTTTACATATAAACATATAGGATGGAATACTTAATTTGTCAAATGGTTTGTGTCCAAGTGGTCAGCCTCCACCCATACAACCCTGTCCATACTTTGACATTGGTTTTGATACTTTTGAGATCCTTATGTGAGATCAATTAAGATTGGTGAGCATAAGGGAAATGTCATTTTCTGTAGCGGCACCACACCTCTAGAATGCAAGACATGTGCAGTTTATTTACACAGGCTTTGATACTTTTATTGTTGTAGCTGTACTGCATTGTATTTTAACTGGGAGCGCGCGCACACACCTCACTTAAAGGCAACACTAAAATATTTTAAATAAAGACATGTCTGCTCATAACTAGGGTGAGGTCCTAATTTCAATAGATTCCCTTCCTCTATGCGCAGGCCTCATGCCACACATCTTGTTCCTATTAAGCCGCTTGATGTTTTTTGGGGGAGGTGCGTTAATTATGCTACTGTACTATAGTAGAGAACAGACTAGAAGCAGAAGCAGAAGTCCACTTGCAGTTCTTAGGATCCCTAAAAATATTTACATTAGCACACATGCACACAAATGATTTGTATATCATTAGTTGTTTTCCGCTAACTTTTATTCAGAGTAGACCCACTGAAACAAATGGACCCAACGTTTTCATCGCAACATTTTCATAGAATCATAGAATTTTTAGTTGGAAGGGACCTTAAGGGGCATTTAGTCCAACCCCTTGCAATGCAGGAATCTCAACTAAAGCATCCATGACAGGTGGCCATCCAACCTCTCCTTGAAACCCTCCAATGAAGCAGAGTCTGCTACCTCCCAAGGGAGTCTGTTCCACAGTTGAACAGCTCTTACCGTCAAAAGGTTATTGCTGATATTGCATCAGAATTTCCTTTCTAGTAACTTGAATCCATTGGTTCTGGTCCTACCCTCCAAAGCAGGAGAAAACAAGTTTGCTCTATCTTCCATGTGGCATCATGTGATATCAGATCTCCTCTCTGTCTCCTACTCTCCAGGCTAAACATATCAAACTCCCTTAACCATTTCTCATAAAGCTTGGTTTCCAAACCCCTGCTCATCTCAGTCGCCCTCCACTGAACACATTCCAGCTTGTCAATATCCTTCTTAAATTGTGGTGCCCAGAACTGGACACAGTTCTCCAGGTGTGGTCTGACCAAGGCCAGATTTTATTATGAACACATGAGTAACAGTTTGCTTTCTCCATTCATTCACAACATTAACATGTCATTTCACAAGAGAAGTTGCCCTAACGCATGGGAGTTTCCGCTCATCAGCTGATCACACAAAATCAAGCGCTCTGTATTAATCATCAATGCACAGTGCAATGCAGAGTTGAGGCTTTCCTTTCCATCTCAGTAACAAAGGAGTCTTATGATCTTGCTCCAAGCAACTACACCTATTGCAGCTGTATACAGTGCCAAACTAAGATCTCAGCAAATCTTCTGGCTATAGTCCTTGCCTTAAAACTGTAAGAATGGCGTGCAGAGGATGGGGGAGACTGCCAGGCACCTTTCAGTCCACAAAACATGACTTGTGGGCTGTCATGTGGCTTCTTGTAACACACACTGTGTAGGTCTAACTATGAAACATGATATAAAATGAACCCCCCCCCCCAAGCATCACTGAATGGGTTCCCAAGGATTTATGTAACCGCGCTTACAAAGTAATTTATCCCCATCCAATTCCTTCCTTGAAATTCTACTATATCAAATAATTCAAATAAGACACACTAAATATAGCCATTTGCCACCATTTTAAAAACTTTAAACAGTAAACTGAGGAGAATTCTTCACAGGGAGTGAAGTCATGAACCTGTTCTTTCCTTGCATTCACTTATTTAAGAATAATAAATGCTTACTGCTAGAAGCTATTGCAAAGTTTTAAAATCATATATAAGAAGCCAACCACAAACCTCTTGAGTGTTTCATTAAATTGCACTTGTAACCATAGCTGACTACAGTACACAAACAAAAAAGAGAACTTTGACCTCTTGCAGTTTTCTTCTGCTTAACCGTTTCCTTATTTGTGAAACTGCAGGGAAGCTAATATCTCTATCCTATCATACATGCAATTCTTATGCCATTATCTCAATACTGGGTTCACACACGTGGCAACTGCACATGTGGCAACTGAGGTCTTCCTCGGCACCTGCAGGGTCCACACCTCTGAAATTAGGCTTGAAAGAAGCCTTCCGTTGTAGACAATGGAATAGGTTGTGGTGTGTGCTTCGTTGGGATGGTGGGGGTACAATGATGCACATGTTTTCTCTAGCCTGCAAATTTTCCATTCAAAGAAAGTTGACAAATTTTGCTTTAAGTGGCATGGCTGTTGCTTCAGCATGGTCAGTTCCCACGCTGCTCTAGTAATGTTGAGCCTGCCAGCACCTCAGGTGATATAACATGGTCGTTTTCCGTTACAGAATTCCAATCCCCATGGAATGGTGAAAGTATTAGCAGCCATGTGAAAGTATTGCTAAAATATTGCTTGGTACTATGCCAACAAGCATAAGGGATGCAGGTGACGCAGTGATCTAAACCACAGAGCCTTGGGCTTTCCGATCAGAAGGTCGGCGGTTCGAATCCCCGTGATGGAGTGAGCTCCCATTGCTCGGTCCCAGCTCCTGCCCACCTAGCAGTTTAAAAGCACGTCAAATTGCAAGTAGATAAATAGGTACCACTCCAGCGGGAAGATAAACGGTGTTTCCGTGAGTTGCTCTGGTTCACCAGAAGCAGCTTAGTCATGCTGGCCACATGACCCAGAAGCTGTCTGCGGACAAATGCTGGCCCCCTCAGCCTATAGAACGAGATGAGCGCCGCAACTCCAGAGTCATCCGCGACTGGACCTAATGGTCAGGGGTACCTTTACCTTTATGCCAACAAGCAGCGTTGGGCTCAAACACTCTCTTCTCTCCTCCTCCTCCTCCTCCAGCAGACAGAGAAGATAAGAAAGTGACTCACCTGGAGGGGTGGAGCTGCAGAAATATTCTCCTAGCAGCACTGCAGCTTATTAGAGGGACAAGGTGGCAACAAGGTCAAGGCCCATGTAGCCCCAACCACCCCATCCTTACACAGTGATGCTGCTGCTTTGAGGCTATTGCTATGGCTCCACTTTGGTACATATGTGCATTACAAACTATGATTTGCAAAGAGCCAGTGTTTGCCTGTTGTGAGACCTAAATTTCCCGCAGAACGACATTAGAATAAACAAGCCTCTTTGCTTAACCTCTCCATTTTCAAGATACTTATTTCCATTAATTCTCTCCATATGGCTATTTTACTAAACATGCTCTAAGGGTTGCCCCCTTCCCTGCAATTTAAATTCCAAAAGCAGAGGGATCCTGAAGTCCTAACACACTTGGCGACTTGTGGTTCGCTTGCATTAAAAAAAAAAAAACCCATAAGGCAAACGAAATTAGGAATGCAAGTCTAGCAGCTGTACCTCTTTACCAATTACAACCATTGGGTATTAGCTGCATACCCATAAACACTTCACTTCAGGAAGTAGTTCTGAGGGCAAACGAAAAGCTATAAAACGTTGGGTTGAAAAGGACACTGGGAGATAAAAGAGACTAGCTTATAAGCACTGCTGCATTCCAGTTTGGCTTCGGGCTATTTAACATTATGACACTTACCGCAGACAACTGACTCCATGTTGATCTCAGAGGTTTGTACTGAATAACTATTTTTTCATCTGACTTCTGTTCTTTCAATTCTACCTCTTCATCAGAATCTATATCCAGAGCCTTTTCTTTGTAGTTCTGATACAACACAGCATTTTCTACAATAGCATGAAAAAGAAATTGATTTAAGGAGAGGTTCTAAGTAACATTATTATGAATATGCCTCTCAAATTCTGCAGACAAAGATAGAGGCTTGTTCAGCACAACGGGAGAGCATAGTACATATTAAAGTAACAATAGATCACTGTACCACCAAAAAGATGCCTACCACCCGAATTCAATAATAGCCTGTGTTCTTTGTTAAGGAAAAACCAGAAACACTTTCATTATTTTAAAGCTTGCGCTTAAAAGAATACGAAATGTTAGGGTGAAAGACACCTGATCTAACTATTTAATAAACTAGGCTCTGGGTGTTCCAATTAAGCAAACAATTAAAAAGCACGGATTTCGTTTTAAGTAAGGACTCTAGTCCTCAGGACTGTAAAGGTGGGCTTGAAACATGTGCATGCAGAGTGTGATAACATCTCAGGGAAATTCCCAGGAAACAAACTTTGACGCCACACATTTATTCTCCCCCTGCCCCACAGATGATAGTGGAAACACCCAAAAAATAATAATAATATGCATGATAAGTAACATGGTGTGCATTTGCTTGAGCTGCATAATTTACACAGGTTATTAAATACAGCTTTCCTTGATTTTATTTTAAATGCCATTAATATAGTAACCTAATAAAAAAACGTTAACGGTCCAATAATGTATTAATCTCATAGTAACTTGCTGCAAACCACTAGCTGCATAATCAAATGGAAAGTGTTACTGTAAATGAAAACTAGCAGTTTTAAGGCCTAAGCACCTAAAACTCTCTAACAGAAATACAAACTACTGAAGCCGCAAAACCCGAATTCTGGCACCAGTATATATTATTGAATATATTAACTTAATCTAGGTTCATCTATTATTTCATTTATTTATTCTGACTGCAAGTTCAAAGCGGCTTTTTAGTTCTGTTTTCAAAGTATTTAAAACTTATTCCGTTGTTTTGGTAGGAGTCAAGGAGATAAGGTTGACATACAACATATTTAGGAGGGGAGGTTGCAAGAGCACCATGCCTGGAATCTATGCCACCCTTCAGAATGAAGGGCTAGATATAACTTCAATAAACAATAATGAAGAAGGCATTCCACTGTCCTTAATGTTAGAAGATCTCTCAGCCTTTTATCTAGCATCCCAAATGATTATGCAATAAATGCATAAGGAACCCCTTTCCCCAAAGAATTTCTCCATGCATTTCAACAGAAGGACAACTCTATAAGCTGCAAAGGAAGCCTATACGCATATAAGCCTCTTCCATCGAAGTGAAAGGGAAGTTTGAAAACCACTAACCAGAGTTTCCCAATTTGAGCAGAACTGGTTAACTGCAGTTTGCTGACTTGTATGCCCACACACATGCATGAAGGGAGGAGAAAAGTGGTTGCTTGCAGGCAGTGGCAGAGGAAGCCGCTCGGGCACCTGGGGCGACACGCCCAGGGTCAGAGCAAGCCACCCATAGGGGCAGGGCAAGGGCAGGGCGAGCTGCCCATAAGGGTGAGGCGCACCATGGGACCTCTGGAATCTGCCTGCCTCCTCCCACTCAGCTACCCTACAGCTGGGGGGGGGGAGGCAGTCGGCGGACCATCTGGGCAGCGCACAGCCTGTGCGCGCCCAAGCCACTGCGTCTCTCCCAGGAGAGACGTGTGGCTCAGGCACACTGCAGGCCCCGAAGTGAGTGCCACCCAGCATTCTGTCATCCCCCCTAAGTGGTGACACCCGGAGCGGTCCACACCCACCGCACCCCCTTCCTCCGCCCCTGCTTGCAGGTTCACACATATCTTAGTTCACACGTATATTAGTTTTCAAAGCTAAAGTCCAAATGAGGCCCTTACGTCTAAAATACCCTAATCTGTCAATTACGATAGAACAATAACTAAAGGTACTTAATTTTATTTATCATCTGCTTTTCCATAAAATCACCAGCAAGGCAATTTACTTGCCATAAATAGCCAGTAACGGCTATAGCTCAATGGTAGAGCATCTGCTCTGTGTGTGGAAGGTCTCAGGTTCAATACCCCCACATCTCCAGGTAGCTCTGAAAAGAGGAGGGCCCTTGCCTGAAACCCTGGAGAGCCACTGCCAGTTAGCACAGCAAGGTAAACCAATCGTCTTGGCTCAGCTTCCCAATAAAAGAATCATTAATACTCATATCGAAAAGATGCAGTATCCAGTCAGAGGAAAGTTTAAATTTTCTGCACATGGAAACTTTGAGAAAACAATTAATTTTTACTCTGCCTAAATTCAAGGAGATCATAACCAGTTCTTACATGGCAGAACTCAGCACTACTAGCAAGAAAAAGGTTATTGTAAATGCCTCCTTGTGGTTTCAGACCCTTACCACTAATGAACCATTCTGGTCACAGAAGCGAGGCCTCCACCCTGTGCAACATAGAAGTTACTGCCATTGCTAACAAGAGTCAGAGGGCTTTAAACTACTGCCAAGTCTCTTTTAAAAAAAATAAATTAAAAATCCTCTAAGCCCATGGTTTGGTTCCAAACATCTGGTCTGCAAAAGGATTGAATTTAGCACTGGGTTTTCACACTTTCGCTGCCATCATATATTAAAGCAGAGGTGGGAATCCTCTGTCAGGCTTAGGGCCACAGTTCCTTATTTGCAAGCTTCTGAGGGTTGCATGCCAGTGGCGAAAGCAGCCAAGTAGGTGGAGCGAGAGTTCGATTCTTACTTTTCCATAGTAGGCTACATGCCAACCACGCCAGAGGTTTCTACATTTACCTCCAGCCACTTCTCTGCATCCGGGGAAGCAGGAAGCATTACCCTAAATTCATTCCTGCTACTCAACAGTACTCAAGGAGAGCATGGAGCAGGACTGCTGAGCGTTGTGGCCTAGGAAGTGGACAAGGAGATTTGCAAGGCCCGAGAGCAAGGCTTTGAAGCCCACATTCAGGCCCAAGGCCTGAGGTGCCCCTATATTAAAGCGACAAAACAGCTAAAGAATAAAATACAAGAAGGAATGTTGACGCCTTCTGTTCTGAGGCATAATATGGAACCACAAAGGTGGGAAATTCAGAAGAGGCCACATGAAACAGTTTTAAAGTTGGAAGACAAGACATGGCCAGAGAATGGAATGGTACAGATTATAATAAAATTTATTATTATTATTATTATTATTATTATTATTATTATTATTATTATTATTATTTATTTGAACCCCGCCCATCTGGCTGGGTTTCCCCAGCCACTCTGGGCGGTTTCCAACAGATATTAGGATACATTATATATAAAGAGAACCAAGTTCTTCTTCTTGTTGTTTTTAACTTTACAATGGATATCCTGAGTAAGAACAACTAAGTTTACATTAAGGCTGCAACTTAAATCCCCAAGCCACTGCACTGGTCCCTCACCCCACAAACAGATCCACCAGCCCTCAAAACAGGGTGCTTCAGGGGCAGGGAAGCTCTGAGCCAGTTCGAGTGTCATCGTTTGATGGCACTGTGACCTGCAGTTCCAGGTTGGCATAGCTGAAGTAGCATTTTGCCTGCATCCCACCCTCCACCCTGGCTGGAGTGATCGATGAGGCTGCAGGTGTGAAGGGAATCCTATGCACATTTACTTGGGATTAAGCATCTGTGGACTCTGTAGGAGCTACCTCTGAGTATTTTTGCATAAGATGAGGATATGTGTGTTTTCATCCATCACTGCTCTCCCTTTATTTGTTTTCTTTGAACTGAACTTGACCCTCTCAGTGGCCACAAACTCACTTCTTTCAGTTTCCTATGTCACATTTCCATCTGTTGTGCCCTTTACAGTTTAGCTTGAAAGCCACCCTAGAGATTATAAAGTGTGGGAAAATACATATCATACATAAATATATAATGATGGAAACAGCAAATGGCTTAAAGCAGGCATGTCCAAAGTTCATTTCGGGGGCCCAATCTGGCCCGCCGTTTGGTTTAATCCAGCCTAAAAAAGCTCAACAACTCCAACCCTTTTAAAAATAAAAGCAACTTTGTGGTAAAATCCTAAAAAAAAGGTCAACAACTTTGGTTGGCCCTTTGGTCGGCCCCCACAGCCCTTCACTTCATCAAATCTGGCCCTCTTTGAAAAAAGTTTGGACACCAAGGCTCTGCCAAACAACTGAACCATAGTCCAGTAGTCCAAAAGGCATTACCCGTTGATTAACATCGTAGAATGGAACATGGTGTTGTTTCAAAGTAATGATAACTGAAGCACTGCAAGAAGGAACTAGATCAAAATTGATACTGAAAGCTGAAGAAGGAAAAACAGGCTGGTTGAAGTTGTGACAGAGCCAGAGTGAAATATAGCACAGGTAAAAGTTCTGAAAAGTAAACCATCACTATGCCTGATTTTTTTGAATACCGGTAGGTCCAGCCCACAAACTAAAGCAAAGGGTGGTATTCAACTTAGGTTTTCTCAGGAAAAAAAATCCACTAAAATTAATGGTCATGACTAAGGTAGGTCCATTAATTTCCATGGGTCTGCTCTGAGTAAAACTTAGCTGAATATCACCTGAAGTGACCAACGAAATGATATGGAAGAGCAAGAGGAAATGGTGATGGCAAACAGATCTTCATGATAGACTTTAGGGCAAATAAATAATGGGCAGGAGTCCATGCAGAGGTATTCTACTATAGTCAAGACTGATAGCCTGCAGTATTTATAAAGAGACAACTGTGATATTTATTTGTCTAATGATGAGTCACCTGCACCCAGGGTTCAAAATTAGCAGAGCACCAGGTGCATTTGGAGTTTAAAGATTCTCCATTTGCGAGCACCTAAAAAAGTCTGGGCGCCATTTTTTTGTGCCTGGCTGACACTCAAGGATTACTGAAATGTATGTGCTTTGAAGCCTCAAAGTATAGGTTAAGGACAGACAATATGTTAAGGAGTTTAACAATAAAGAGTAGAATGTTTTGAAAACTGAAGTATGGTGCCAATATTTTTATTGTAAACAGCAAATTAAACATGTATTAACAATTTCTGTTACAAATGTGAAATTAACAATTTGTCACCTATGTGAATTGCATATTAGTTCGTTCTTATCAAAATAAAAAAATAAAATAAATGTTGCCCATGGTGACTAGACATTCTGTTTTGGCGCTCACAACCCAGGTCCCAAGAGCCATTTGATTCCTAGCTTTTCTATCCAGCTTTCTAAGACTGCCTGCATCATATTATGTAGCCAACTTACAACAAAAACATTGAACAACAAATTCACAAAGCAGGAACTATCAACAACAAACTGCAACATTTGACAAGAGAGGCAGAGAATAATGCAAGAGGCAGAGAAACACAAATTCGGGCACTTTTGAAATCGTCTATTTTGCAAAAGGTGATTTCACAATCACAACCTTCCAAAACATCAATACAATGTTGGAAAAACTCTGCAGGTGCATACAATCCCATTTACTTTTAGGCCTATCTCAACAAGCTGAATTCATTGGAGGTTTTAAAAAAAACAAACAACTAACATTAAAGACAATTTAGTTGTACATGATTTTGCTTAAAACACACAATCATTTGGCTCAGTTTCTTCATACATCCTTTTTGAGGTTTCACATCAAATTGTCCAAAAAAAAGTGTTCTTACCGTCTCCATCAAAGGTCCCTTGTCCTTTTGGCATTTTCTTCTAAGATTATTTTAAAAGAGGGGAGAGAAAAGAAAAGCAAACCAGTGAAAATAAGGAGGTTCAGCAAGTAGCAAAAAAGACTAAAACGGAGTTCATTATGTTTTGCATAAAAATACGTTAAATTAAATTCATCAAATTATTTACTTTAAGAAATGCCACTTGTCATGTCAGAAGTCAGCCATCTCAAAAGGTCTAGAATGTTTGGGAAGTTGTGGCCCTCGATTAGACCCCTTCAGAGGAAAATGTGACATGCTCTTGCTACCTTCACTAAAATTAATAGAAATCTGAAAATGGAGGTTCGCGTGTATACCAGATTACATCATGGTGCATTTTAGTAACGAATTTTCTATCTCTAAATAGAATAAACTTCAGATTTTTATTTAAAAAAAACCACAGAGAAATATTTCCATTTAGTAAACATGCAAGTGACTTCATTTGTTTGGAACAGTCTTTAAAGTCGATGGCATTTGTCTAAGACAGGCAAGGTTGTCTTCCATTTGCTGTAGAACAGTTTCCTCTAGTGCAGCCTTCGCATCAATCTGCTGTCCTGCATATGCCACTGGACTGCATTTCCCATCAACCCCAGCCAGAATGGTAAAGGATGACGGGAGGTGCGTTCCAAAGTATTTGGGGGCACCAGGCTAACAAAAGCTGCTCTTGAGCAATGGTTTATACAGGTAGATGTTTTGCTGATGGCCACTTCACAAGATTATCCACTTAAACAGGTGTACACTAGTGTAAACACAACCAACTATGTATATCAGCATGAACGCAAAACAATTAAGTGTCCACTCTGCTACATGGGCTTGTGTTTAGATGCAGGACCCCTAATTATGGTTAGCCCTTGAGTGCTTCACTATCCAATTTTAAGGCATCCTGCAGAAATTTTAATCAAATGTTTGTTATTAAAAGTATCCAGGACCCATAAGGTAGGGTGTAAATTAAAAACATCAAAATTATGACACGTTCAGGCAATCAAAGGTTTCCGCATCATCTTAAACATTCCTTTAGCAGCATCTTAATGCATCATTATCTAGACACAATATAATTAAGCCTGAAATCTTCTGACATTTACCTGGGACATAAATCCACTGTGTGATCAGGCTGTAAGGCTATTACTCAAACATATTTAAAATGGGGATTAAATTAAGCATTCTACTTCAGCGAAGACATTAGAGCAAAATGACTACTATAAATGCTGCTTATACATAACTGCTGTTTACATATGTTTAACCTAACTTTCCTCATTAAACTTCTCAATGGTTTAGCTTAGGTGCAAAAGCAGTGTTGTTTAAATGCTGCCTTCACATGGAATCATTTCCTTTATTCACATACAAAAGGATGTGGAAAGTGGGGTACAGGTGACAAACCTGTATTCAGCGGTGAGTAATGAATGAGAAGCAGCTATGGGTTCCTATTTCTGTATTCTTGCCTACAGGGTGGATTTAAAGGGTAAGTTCACCTGGGCACATGCCCTGCAATGTCCCCCAATCAACAGTTGCAAGTAGTCCTTGCCAATGAGATCAGTGCTGCCTGTGCAAGCTGCACAAGCTAATGCACTGGAGAAAGAAGGCTACCTAAACCTTTTTTTGCCAGCTTTTCTTGCCCCTGAAAGCGGCTTTTGGGTATACTTGACCCATCTGATTCACATAGAAGTGTGACTGCAGTCCAGTTACATGATCATACTTCCATAGAGGAGTCCAACCAAGCAAGACCCAGTGCAGTACAATAGTCAGAGCTACAGCAATCCTCCACCCACCCTCCTTCCTTCAGCACTGAGCAAAAATGCCCCCCTCTCTCCCCTACTCCAATGCCTGCTGCATTTCAGACACACAGCACAAGGCCAGGAGCAGAAGGGGTTCCGGGTGACAACCAGTTTTCAGTTGAATAACTAAAGCCAGCCAAGATTCGTCAACCCCTGTGTATGAAAAATAATTCACAATGGGTTTCTTAGCCAGGGGCTTCCCACCAACTTCACAAACGAAGCAGCACATCTTAATGTGCCCCTTTAAGAAATAATTCCGAAGGGTCATATTACAGGCTTCCTCAACCTCGGCCCTCCAGATGCTTTTAGACTACAATTCCCATCATCCCTGACCACTGGTCCTGCTAGCTAGGGATCATGGGAGTTGTAGGCCAAAAACATCTGGAGGGCCGAGGTTGAGGAAGCCTGGTCATATTATGTCAAAGAACTTCCTTGGCTTGACAGAATAGGTACTGGTGCTGCAATTACACTACAGCTCAAAAGAGGATAAAAATGTTACAAAGAATCTCCCCCACTCTAAGAAGATGGCATTCATGTTTAAGTTATGTTAGCTTTCTGTTCCTATCATCGCTGCAGAGTTGAGAACCACAGCATTCAATGCTGGATGGAGAAGACTATGCAGGAAGAAAAGGAAGTGCCCATTTGTTTCCCAGCTGGTGCCGATAAACTGAAGGCAGCTGGTAAGTTTTTGGACACATGCAGCAGCAAAACACACACGGCACAATACAGAGCTGACCCTAGAGAACTAGAGAACGCACTACCCCTCCTTGCCAAGCCTCCAACTTTACTTTAGAATTCAATAAACCCTTCTATGGAGCAGGTTAATCTCCCATTCTGCTTCCAGCATGGATGAGAGTCATTCGTTCATGTGTGGGAAGGAGAGAGCAACTATCCTGTCGAGAGAGAGTTGCACCTGCCAATATTCTCCACCATACCAATGAGCCAATATAGCTCACAGAGGGACACAGACTTGACAACCTGCTGCAACTTAACACTAAGCTGCCTTATACAGTGAGATCACTGGGCCACTTTGCTTAGTGTTTTTGGCAAGGACTGGAAGCTGATTTCAGACAAACAAGAGCCTTTCCCAGCCCTACCTAGAAGTACCATTGAGAAAACACAGGACCTTCACAGATGCTCTACACCTGAAGTATGTCCATTTCCTGTGGAAACACCTGGTTGCATCCAATATTACTTTTATTCAGAGTAGACCCATTGAAATCAATGACCAACCTAGGTCCATTAATTTTCAAATAGAACTTAGTTGGATACAACCCATAATTTCTGTCTGCAGACTTGCATCTTCCCTTCATGCTTGATGGTGTGTTCAGTGCACTAAACATAAATGCAGACTAAAGGATGGATTACCACTGAATTTACCATGAGCAAGTCACTATCGGTCACCTATATCACAGGGTTGGGATAAAGTTAACACACTACTTTAAACTGCTTGAAGGGTAGCAGGGATGCATATTTTGCATCCAAATAAAAAACATTTTCCCCATTTTTAAAACCTACATATCATTGCAACTCATTAACAAAGCAAGTTTCACCAATTTCCTTACCTTTATTCTTCCTAAGCTAGAGAATTTCTCCTTATCTTCCACAACAGCCTTCAGAACTGGCTGGGACATCCTGTTTTTTGTCTTAAAGCTGGCACTGCTGTCAAAGTCAATGCCACTCACAACAGCCCGCCGATAGGAAGTAGACCTCAAACTACGTTTCAGCATCCCTGGACTGTCCACATCCGCTTCTGCTTCTTCGCCTCCACCAGCTACCAAAGGCAACCCAAGGGTCTCCACCATGCTACGGACCTTGAGAGCCCTCCTGCTTGGTTCCACATTCTGGCTATTAGCTTTGTTGGTTACTTTTATTTCAGTAGCCAAACTCTTAGGGATGATCTGCTGCTTCCCCACTTTCAACGCGGCAGGACTGTGCGTACTCAGAACCACGGGCGGTGTTTCTGCAAGCTCATTCTGATTTGACGGCAGTCTTTGGAGAGGCAGATGCTGCTGTTCCAAGGAAGCAGACAGGCAAACAGATGCCTTCTCTGAGCTTTTAGGAAGCTGGCTGGGTTGCAACGCTGAGGCGGTGGTTGTGTTGTTATTTGGCGAATGCACGATTTCCGTAGGCGACAATCCAAGGCTTGATGAGAAAACAATTTGTTCCTTCTCTGGACAAAGTGCTGCTCGATTGGAAATCCTCCCTGGGTGAGCTAGCTTGCTGCTTGCTGAATTTATAGGACCACTGGCTGTAAAATTTATAGAATTATTTGAAACCATTTTCAGTATTTGGGGTGACTGGTCAGAAAACCTAGGAGAGAGAGCCGTATGCTCCGGAAACCGAACCTTTCCATTTGGCACAGAACCAAGGCCGCAGCTGAAAAGCAAAGGGCTCCTTTGAATGGATCTGCTGTCCAGAGAAGTTATTATAGTTTCATCAGGCTGAGTTAAAGTAAACGTATCCTTGTCTTCCAAGGGGAAATCTGTGAAGAGAACCCCAGTGGAGCTCTGATAAGACTGAGGCCTGGGTTTGTTCTTCGTATGCAAATGGGTCTGGTGGGCTGACCTCCTCCTCCACAATGGTGCAATGTTGTTGTTGGAAAAGTCCACTTCATTTGGGCCATCCATAACCAAGGGCTACAGTCAACCCAATATCGGGAGAGGAATGCAGATGGCCCTTTTTAACAAGAAAACAGAAGCAAGTAAAATGTCAATCATTCAGTAGCCTAATTCGCACATAACACAAAACTATTACGATTAGGTATGAACCCTACCTAGCAGCTTACATGTGATTTGTTTACTACCAACAAACCACAATTGGAAGCAATGGTTTGCTGTTGGCTTAGAAATATTGGTTTGTTTTAACTACAGCATGGCATTATGTCTGAATCCAGCACCCTTCCTTAATCATGGTTTGTTTGAGCAACCCAGGCACCACTTGGCTGGCAATGTGGTGAAAGTTAAAGAGCTAGAAGCATTTATAGCAAGTGCAAGGTCCAGCTTAATTTTTAAAACCTGCAGAGTAGGGAGTTTCTTATCCTACATGTACATTAGCTGTTAAACAACAAAGCAGAGGAACTATTCAATTACAGAACTAGAACGCTTGCCAAGAATAATTTAGTATAGGTGGTTGCTGCCACAGTGGTTCTAGAAAAAGAAATAAAACAGGTAAAGTTATTGTTTTTGTTGGACCAACTTCTATTGATGTGTCACACACAAGTTTTCATCAGTCATACAGATAAAGGATTCTCCATCTTTCCTACAAGCAAAGCCCTCCAAAGAGTATTTCCTGCAATTAAAGCACTCTGAATGGTATTTCATGAAGTTCTGAAGGAAGAGTGAGATTACAGCAGGCATGCCCTCAGTTTCACTTTTTTCAACATGCACCTATGGCCCACAGGTACATCTTGGGGTATGGTGCAAGGAGGGAGTCCGCACAAGGAAAAAACAAACAAACCAGGGCCTGGGCACATGGTGAAACAAGCAAACTATTCCAACACTCAGCATTCCTAACCATCAACCCATTTAACACATGTGAAAATAACCCAGCAGCTGGAGGCAAATCCAGGTCATAAATTGATGACTGGGGAAAAGGGAGGGTGGAGGTACTTAAAAACTAGAGCTGGGGTCCAAAGACACACTTAAAATGCTTTTTTTTATTTAAAAAAGAAAGAAAGAAAGAGCAGCAGACCACCATGAACATCAGAAACTACCTCCAAAACTCCTCCAGGTCTTTAAAAGGCTTTCCGGACACTGTAAATGAGGCTCCTATGGCCAAGCAGCATAAGTTAAAATGAAAACGGAGAATGGCATAGTTCCTTAGTTCCTGCCTCAAGTTCAGGTCAAAAGCCTGATCTCCAACCTGATAAGAAAACAAGGAAGTGCAGTGACACCTATCACACTGAATACAGGAGGAACTTCTCCAAGCCAACTCCTACTGATGCATTTGACGAAGCAAGTGCTTGCCTTCGAAAACTCGCACCAAAACTAATGTGTTGGGTATTTTTTTTATAAAAAAGGTTGTTTCTTTCCTTCTGCAGCTTAAGCAGTAGAGTCCCCATGCAGCACGTTTACCAAGAAGCAAGTCCCCACACCGAGCCTCGGGCTGAAATCCTGAGTGCATGTTTGCTTGGAAATAAGCTACACAGCATTTAATGGGCTTTCTTTCCTCCGAGTGCATATATGGAAGAGGAAAGAAAGCCCATTAAATGCTGCGAGGTTTTGTTTCCATGCACGGAGTTGTCCTCAAAAGTGAACCCTCAACAAAATACCCGCCACCGGAGGCGAGCAGGGAGTTATGAGTCTCCTGAACTGGATTGTCACCGGCTACTGTATTGGCATGCGGGCATCCTCGCGCGCTGTTATCTTTTTGAAGACTTCCGAGACGAAAGAGATCACACCTTTTAAAAAAAAAGAAAAGAAAAGAAAGTCGCCGCACTCTTTCACCTCCCGGGCTCTGCTGGAATTCCCACGCCTTTCTCCTTAGCTTCCATGCCGAGCCCCTGGCCCCGTTCCCACCGCCCACTTCTACTCTGTATTAGCATTCTCGCGGGCTTTGTATGTTCTTTCCCGCCCGGCTCCTGCGACCTCCCGACCGAGGTGGTGGCGGCGGCGCGCAGTTGGGAAGAGCGGCCAACTGAACTAAGAGCCGCCGCTGTCGGCAAAACTTTTTTCTTATTTTTCACAGGTACGAGAGGAGAGCGCGGGACTCCCTGCCTGCGCCACGGAGGTCCCAACCAAGCGCAGGGTCCCCGCGGCGCTTTCCCGCCAAGAGCCCCCCACCTCCACGCCCCACCCAAACTAAGCGCAGCCGCCGCTCACCTCATTTCGGCGTGCGCGCGAGGCGAGGGCGCTCTCAGTCGGCGCGCCCGTCCGCCCCACCTGCAAAAAAAGAAGCTCCCTCCGCGCCGTGTCTCCTTCTCCTAGGACTGAGACGGCGAGGGAGTCCCGACGCAGAGCCAGAGCGCACCGCCCGGCAGGAACTTGACCTGCCTGCCCGCCCCAGCCCCCGTCCCTCCTCCTCCTTCTCGCCGCTCCGTGCGCCCAGCGCCGCCGCGGTACCTTCGGCCCCACTCCGCTGCCCTTAGCGCCGCCTCCCCGCTGCCCTTAGCGCCGCCCTCGCCGTCCGGCCGAGCGGCGAAAGGCGAGGCTGCCTCCCCGCGGGCGCACGGCCAGATGGCGCCGCGGCCGTTGCCAAGGTCCCGGCAGCAGCCGCTTGGATTTGCATGCAAAGGGCTGAGCCCTGGCGTCTGCGGGAAGGGCCGCCGAGGGCATGGGAACAGCCGCCTTCCCTGCCGGAGCATCCGGGTAGAGCGCGCGGAAATGTGAGGATGGGGGCTTTGGGGTCCACAAGTGGCTTGACCGTTTCCCAAAGAGCCCTACCTTTTAGAATTAAGTGAGTCATGAGTAAGGAACCCGTGTCTCTCGATCTTGCTGGGGGCACACTGACTGAATTGTGTTCGTACTTAGCCCGATACCTGGATGGCGTGATTCCTTTAAGGCAAGGGGGGGGGTCTGTTAGTAGGTCAACCTTTGGCCTTCAGGATATTTGCTGAACTTCATCCCCGACTATTGGCTGGGGCTGATGGGAGTTGTAGTTCAGCCACATCTGGAGTGCCCCGGTTGACTATCCACCTCTGCTTTAAGAGGAACAACTAACATCTGAAATGGGGGGGGGGTGCAATAAGCTTTGTACACCCAATCAACCATTGGCCCCATTGTGTAGTGTTTGTAGGGAAGGGGGATTAGAATGAATTCTCCCCCCCCCCCATGACCATTGGAATGCCTTGGCTGCTTCCAAGTGCCCTAGGACAAAATTCCCTTTGGGGACTTCAATTTCCAAGTGGCTACATGTCAGTGATGGATGTGGCCTGTGGGCTACCAATCCCCTACAAACACAACACTCAAACACGTGTATAGTACATACATACAGCACATACCATACATGCATACACAGAGAGAGAGATCTAACTGATGATCTCCACCTTCAGTTCTGTAACGCCAAGGTTACAGGTTCAATCCCCGTTTGGGACAGCTGCATATTCCTTGCATTGCAGGGGGTTGGATTAGATGATCCTCAGGGTCCCTTCCAACTCTTTGTGTGGCTGTTACTGTCGTTTCTGCATCCAAAAAATAAGCTTAAGACAAACACTGCAGAAAGGATAGAACTATTTGGTCATAATACCAGAGGAAATAAACAGGAGCGTTTCTGGCACTTCACATAAGCATGGAAGTCTGTGGTTTGAGAGATGTCGCAATTTCACAAGGATTTGGTACACAGTGTGTCTTCAAGGAGAAGAAAAACATCTTCTTAGGTAATAAACACAATGATCAAGCCTTCTGCTTCTCACATACTCCGCAAAAGACTCATGTCTCAGCATCTCCCTGTTGCCAGTTGCAGTCATTAGAGGACAGGCAGATTTGTCATCTTTTTCTCTTTCCCAGGACTCTTGCTAGCCAGAAATCCAGCAGGTGATGTTTCTCTCACTCAATGAATTTCATATGATAAATTCCTAAGAGTCCTGCCTCTGTCTGTTAAAGGCACCAGATTCTTAGAGGATATTCCATCTATCTTAACAGTGGCAGGGCCGTCTTAAGCATATCCAACGCCATGGTGCAAAGATCCTTCCCCCCCCCTTTTCCCAGAGTTGTCAACCTTTTTTTAGGGAGGGAACACCAGCAGCAGAGGGAACCTGTTTCAGACCAAAGGCTGCATTTCCTCATGGGGAACTTTTAGGAAGCTACATGGCAGTGGTGGGTGGAGGCAGCCGATAGCCAGTGTGCACATTAAAATGTTCAGCCACCTTCTCTCACAGTTTGTAAATAAGAAGTAATGTCAAAACATAATTACAGGATTTAACTTAGTACAGGACAAAGGAAATGGTGTTACTGTTCATTTAGATTTAGAACCAATCCTTTCCCTAAGGGTGAATATGGCTGACATTTCTTTTCTCACTTGCTGTCTCAACAGCTGTTGATTATTCCAGTTTTGGGGAAGTAGCAGAAAGCTAGACTACATAGATCTTTATGCTTGCCCAGGGATTTTTCAGCTGGAACTTGCCAGAACTGAGTTCTGGCACCTCTCAGGTGGGTGCCATTGCCATTATAAGAGAACAAGGGGGGCGTTCATGGTGAATTCCGGTACCTCTTTTTCTAGAAAAACAGCACTGGTCTTGCCATATGTTTTTGAGACTGCAGCACATTGTGGGCATAGCCTTCTCAACACTCTGCCTTCCCATTTAAACACCAACCAGTGTCATTAACAACAGGGAAACCCAAGTCCCCCCCAGACATTGCTAGACAGCTGCTAAATGCTTTTAGGATGCTCTAAATGCTTTTAAAAATGTTTTTAGATCATTTTTATTTGTATTTTAAAAATTATTTGTATTTTAAAATGTTTTTAAAATGTTTTATTTTAATTAAATTGAATTATTTTAACATTTACTCTTGAGAATCCCATGGACTGCAAGAAGATCAAACCTATCCATTCTCAAAGAAATCAGCCCTGAGTACTCACTAGAAGGACAGATCCTGAAGTTGAGGCTCCAGTACTTTGGCCACCTCATGAGAAGAGAAGAATCCCTAGAAAAGACCCTGATGTTGGGAAAGATGGAGGGCACAAGGAGAAGGGGACGACAGAGGATGAGATGGTTGGACAGTGTTCTCGAAGCTACTAACATGAGTTTGGCCAAACTGCGGGAGGCAGTGAAGGATAGGCGTGCCTGGCGTGCTCTGGTCCATGGGGTCACGAAGAGTCGGACACGACTGAACGACTGAACAACAACAACAACAAAAATTTTAACATTTGGGGGTGAAGGGTGGGATACAAATTTAATAAATAAATAAATACTCATTCCATCAATCCTGACCATTGGTCACGTTGGCTGGGTTTGATGAGAGTCAGACTAACAACATGTGCATCTGTTCCTTCTCTATGCCACCCAAGAAAACGAGTCCGCAAAGGACATAACTCATCCTGTGGTCCTACAGTTGTAATCCAGTGTTAAGTTATGTAGTTTTCCGACTCATTTTCCTGGAGTGCTGTAGAGGAGGAGCAGATACACACATATTGTATAAACCAAAGTTTCAAGGAAGCCACGATGATCATTATGCTTTGGTCCAAGGTTGGAGAAGCAGAAAAAAAGGCTGGCTAAGCATCCTTGAATCCAGGGATCATTCTTCCTACCATAAAAAAGTGAGATAAACTCAGCAGTGGGCCCTAAATATTCCTTTGAAGATGGCTGTCTGGATGGCTGACAGTTCTCTGATAATAGCCAGCACCAAATGAACCCCTAGATGCGTGAATTCTGGTTACTCCCTATTCTAATTGAACACAAGAAAAGGAGAGAGTTCATCTGTGAGCCACTCAAACCTGAGCTGGAACAACACAGAATTTTTGGTTAAATTGAGAGTGAAATATATTATTACTTTCAACCATTGCTACTGCGTCCTTTCTTCTAGCAGATCAAGATAACCAGGTGACAGCAAAAACTGCAATGAAAGGGAGTATAATATGTATATGGACTAGGCATGCCAAGGTCTTCCCTATTACCTGGTAATTATTCAGCTGTGTGCCTTTATGTTAAACTCAAGAAATAAGATTTCTTAGAATGCCCTAGTTGGTCATGGAATAAGGCAAATCACCTTTAATTAGTACATAGTTAAAAGTTGATATAGGTCCTGATAAAATGTTGATATGTTTTAAGCTGACGCGGGTAGCGCTGTGGGTTAAACCACAGAGCCTAGGGCTTGCTGATCAGAAGGTCGGCGGTTCGAATCCCCGCGACGTTGTGAGCTCCCGTTGCTCGGTCCCTGCTTCTGCCCACCTAGCAGTTCGAAAGCATGTAAAAGTGCAAATAGATAAATAGGTACCACTCCGGCGGGAAGGTAAATGTTGTTTGCGTGCACTGCTCTGGTTCGCCAGAAGCGGCTTAGTCATTCTGGCCACATGACCCGGAAGCTGTATGCCGGCTCCCTCGGCCAGTAACATGAGATGAGCACCGCAACCCCAGAGTCGGACACGACTGGACCTAATGGTCAGGGGTCCCTGTACCTTTACCTTTTTATAGTGCCAAACAGGGACGCGGGTGGCGCTGTGGGTTAAACCACAGAGCCTAGGGCTTGCCAATCAGAAGGTCGGTGACTTGGCGGTTCGAATCCCCGCGACGGGGTGAGCTCCTGTTCAGTCCCTGCTCCTGCCAACCTGGCAGTTCAAAAGCATGTCAAAGTGCAAGTAGATAAATAGGTACCGCTCCGGTGGGAAGGTAAACAGCGTTTCCATGCGCTGCTCTGGTTCGCCAGAAGTGGCTTAGTAATGCTGGCCACATGACCCGGAAGCTGTACGCTGGCTCCCTCGGCCAATAAAGCAAGATGAGCGCCACAACCCCAGAGTCATCCGCGACTGGACCTAACGGTTAGGGGTCCCTTTACCCTTTACCTATAGTGCCAAACTCAGAACAGTGTGGAATTCACCTATATTGGCATTGCTCCCTCTAGCAGCTGGGATGAAGTATTGGGCACAAGAGACTGGTGAATTAATTCTGGGACCTAGGCTGACTTTTATACAGTAAGAAACCTGGGTTTGTCACTGGGAATACATCTGGCAGGGAACTGTAATCAATCCTAGCTCTCTCATGACTGTATATATTCATTTGCCAACATGTGTTTGGACGTTTCACATGCTACATTGTTTGGTGCACCTAAAACTATAATGTGAAAAAGAGGCCAAAAGTTCCAGTATGAGTAGAAAACTCCAAGTACCATTAAGTTAGGGTATCTATCAGGTCCTTTTTAAACTCTGGAAGTGTTAGATTCAAAGCCTTCCAGAGTATATATTCTTCTTTGCATCTGGGAGTTAGTTCCATTCCTGAGTTTCATGCAAAGACATTATTTTGGAACATGCTGCACATGCCTTCTGTTTATTGCTGTTAATCTTGGCTTGCACCTTCGAGTTTCCTGCCACCAGAATTCATTCTGAAATATTTAGGTCATTGTTTCTGAAACTGAGCTTAAAAGGAAACGGCTAAAGCGAGTGCACACTAGCCAATCCTTTGGTATTATAGGTATTGCCAATTTCCTTGTGCTCGGGCAAAGGGTCCTCTGCGGGGAGGAGTTTGCTTTTTGCTGCGAATTTCAACCTCAAAACATACATGCACCGAAAGCTTTGAAACAAAGACTTGGGACCACAGCCAATCCGCCCTTCGGTATGCAATAGTAATTCAATATCAAACGTTATCTGAGAAGTGAAAAATGTGAAGCTTAAAAATGAATCGGAAGTAGTTCCTTCGGAAACTTAGAACCAAAGAGTTGTAGAACTGGAATGGGTCCCAAGGGTCACCTAGTCCAACCCCCTGCCATGCAGGAATCACAACTAAAGCATCCTCGACAGGTGGTAGGCCAACCTGAGCTTAAAAGACTCCAATGAAGGAAAGTCCAGATTCACTGTTACTGTTATTGTTTTGAATTTTATCGTGTTATCATCTTTCTTAGTGGGTAATGTGGACTGCTATTCTAAAGAATGCTTTTTTATAGGTCAGGAGAATGGGTTTATAGAACCAAGGGTGCAGTGGTCCAAAAAAGTTTGGGAACCACTGCTTTAGACAGTCACATGTTTCCCACAAGGTTTAACCTCCACACAGGAGGGCAACCACAATGGTCAAAGGCCTGGAAACGATGCCTTATGAGGAACGGCTTAGGGAGCTGGGTATGTTTAGCCTGGAGAAGAGAAGGTTAAGGGGTGATATGATAGCCATGTTCAAATATATAAAAGGATGTCATATAGAGGAGGGAGAAAGGTTGTTTTCTGCTGCTCCAGAGAAGCGGACACGGGGCAATGGATTCAAAATACAAGAAAGAAGATTCCACCTAAACAGTAAGAGCTGTTTGACAGTGGAATTTGCTGCCAAGGAGTGTGGTGGAGTCTCCTCCTTTGGGGGTCTTTAAGCGGAGGCTTGACAGTCATCTGTCAGGAATGCTTTGGTGGTGTTTCCTGCTTGGCAGGGGGTTGGACTGGATGGCCCTTGTGGTCGCTTCCAACTCTATGATTCTATCTCTCAAGCTTTCCTCCTATGTGGAAAACACCACCTATTGCCAGACAACAGTGACAAGTTTGCTCTGGGCAGCTTTGACACATGCAGTTGAGGATTGGGCAGATAGGATATTATCTTGGATGAAACAATGAAAATTAAATCAGTGTTTCCCAAACTTGGGTCTCCAGCTGTTTTGGGACTACAACTCTCATCATCACTAGCTGGCAGGACCAGTGGCCAGGGATGATGAGAATTATAGTTCAAAAACAGCTGGAAAACCAAGTTTGGGAAACACTGATTTAAACTGTAAGCTCCTCAGTGCAGGGACCTCTGTCTCCCTACCTTGCCGTTCCCAGTCAAGAGACATTTCCTTAAAAGGAAATTTCTGATTTGGTAGTGGCAGTATCAAGAAGGCCTTTTGTAGGCAGTCTATTTGAATGAAAGAAGTTAATAATACAATCAGCCTGAAAGCAATTCAAAGCTAATGAACATGAGGACTGTGTTTGTAATATTCTTATAATAGGAAGTACTTAGCTGTGTCCTTGGAGTCAATCCAAGCTTTTTAAAAGCTCTTGGAAACAAGAGAGATTTTTGTTTTTTGTTACGTATTCGGCTATCTAAGATGATAAATCAGTACTTTAAGGCTCTCTCTCTCCCTCTCTGATCCTCTTTTACCTTCCAAAACAAATTGCAAATAAATAGCCAATTAGCTCTGTGGTTAAATCTGTGGGTACTTATTTTCATCTCTGTAACTATGTCCTTTAATTTACATGGGAGAGGGGGGAGGAAGTGTTACATTGCAACCAAGAGCCAGCCGTTTGGCAGGTCCCTAGACTTACTAGGCACAATTCCACTTTAGGCAGAAACTCAAAGATAGATCAGGCTCTGTATTGTGATTGATTTCAGCAGTATCTTTTCTTATCGGCATTATTACTCAATAAGATACAGTGGGGCAGCATCCTTTCCTTGCACAGCAGATTTCACTTTTACAAATGCCAGCCAAGATCTATCTCCACCCAGCACTCACTTCCTGTTCATCCTCTTTTCTTGCACTTATGTTATTAATGAGATCATGCTAAGAGTCCTCCTGAATCAGGCCAAAGGCACATCCTGTTGTCTCAGTGGCCAGCCAAGTGCCTATAGGAATCCCATAAGCAGGACCTGAATGCTACAACACTTTCTCCACTTGTGGTTCCCAGCAACTGGTACAGACCCTCCAAGCGTCCCAATTTTCCAGGGACAGTCTGATTCACAGAAGCCGTCCTAGTTTCTGATTTGATGCTAGAATGCTCCGCTTTTCCTTATGATGTCTCTGTTTTCATCAGAGAAATGTTGGAGGGTGATAGGATGTCCCCAGGGGTTTTTCCTCTGATGGAACCTGCGAGAACTCAGTTCCGGCGCCTCTCTTGTGGGCACCATTGCCATTATAAGAGAAGAAGGGGGTGTTCGTGGTGAGTTCTGGCACCTCTTTTTCTGGAAAAATAGCACTGGGCATCCATATTTTCATCTGGGAAATGTTGGAGGGTATGGAATAGGATGTCCTTGTTTTCATCTGGGAAATGTTGGAGGGTATGGAATAGGATGTCCTTGTTTTCATCTGGGAAATGTTGGAGGGTATGCCAGGGGTATTCTGAAGGCAGAACATAATCTTCATGGCTAGCAGCCACTGATAGCCCTCAGCACCTATTGTTATATTAAAGAAAGTGAAAAATGTGTTTCTGCTGGGTTGTGTCTTCTTTCAAAAAAAATAGCTTTCAAAGCTTGTGGCATTTCTTTTTGTCCTTGTCTATTTCTAGTCGCATATCTCCAACAATAACAAAAGCCACAGGAACTTAGAAATAAGGTTTAAAGACCCAGACCGCATGCTTATTGCCACTGACATCAGAATGAAAATGATTAAACTTAAGTCCTGTTGTTTTCAATGGGAATGCATTGCCACGAACTTGGTCTGAATCCAGGGTCAGCATCCTTGTCACTTGCAGAAGCCCCAAACAATTACAGGTACCCCACTTTCGGTACCTGAAACCTTTTGACCCAGCTGTTGTTATTTATTTATAACATTTATATACCGCTATGTCCACACACAGAAGATGTCAAAGCGGTTTACAGCAATGGAACATAAAACCATAGAATAAGAACCACAGAAAAAGTTTTAAACTTGCCAGAGGTCTGACCTCATTGTTTGCAGAGGTCTTTTGAGATTTAGCCAAGGACCGTGTAAAATCAAAGTCAATGGTTGCAGGTTGCCCACTGCTCTGGAACATATATGAGTAAATGACTTGAGCACCTAGTCTCCATAGTCTATGGAAGTCTGAAGGCTGAAGCAAAACAGGCATGGGTCAGAACAATTGCCTGGATGGGAGACTTTCTGAAGTCACTTGTATGGCGCTTTGAATTCCATGATGGAAGATGCATGAGATATACAGTGGTACCTCGGGTTAAGAACTTAATTCGTTCTAGGTGTCCGTTCTTAACCTGAAACTGTTCTTAACCTGAGGTACCACTTTAGCTAATGGGGCCTCCCGCTGCTGTCACGCCGCCGCCGCACGATTTCTGTTCTCATCCTGAAGCAAAGTTCTTAACCTGAAGCATTATTTCTGGGTTAGTGGAGTCTGTAACCTGAAGCTTCTGTAACCACTGTACAAGAAAGCAAGACAATGAATAAGCGAATGAACACACGTTCAATCCTACTTGCAATACGGTATACAGAACAAGGAATGCATGCTGTCAGGTTACCAGAGGCACCGATGAAGTTCACTCCATACAGAAGCTTAATTTTAACTTTTTCTTGTTGCAAAAATATGTTAGTGAGAGACCAGAGATAGGACACCAGGAGCAAGGAGCAATGTCTGAAGAGCATTTGCTACTCATGTACATGCATACATGACAGATTGCTGTGTCTGCTGTAAATACAAATTAGGGACCCAGAAGTCTGAAGGGACCTAAACAAAGGGGCCTGAAGAAATGAAGGGGTGCCAATCAATCCTCCCATTTTTCAAAACAGACAAAGTCTTTCATGGCGTAGAAGGAAAGTGGAGAAAAGAGGCCCAGACAAACGACACTTGGGGTACCCCTACTGAGTAAATATGCATAGGACCGAGCCGCAACGGTTAACATTTACACAACTATGTCCCTATTTTCGTCTGTAAAAAAAAAACATGTCACGTGGGGTATGTTGAGAATAGCGTCTGACTCAAGAACATTTGGAGATAAAATGCCACATATGCTTTGAATGATCCCCAATGTAGCTCAGCCCCAAGACACGATAAGCATTTTAAAAGTGGGTCGCAGAACGAAACAAGGAACCAGGGAGAAAGCGCATGTGAGACATTGTCTGCCATAGTCTGGGAGAGTTTGTGGTTGCTACTGGAAACGGGGGGGGGGAGCTTTGGAAGTGGGCAGAACAATATCTGGACGGGGTCAGGGCTGCCTTGCCATTGAGAGGTCTCGTTTTCTGGGCCTGGTCTTCCCCCCCCCCTGCCCTCCCCCTCTCTTTGTATGCAGCGAGCACATGAGATGACTGTGCAAGGGACAAAAGATGGTGGGAAAAGAAGGGGAAACCCATTTGTATTGGTAGCAGTGCCCATAAAACACTTGCAATCCCGTTACGTTTTTAAAAAAATAAAATAAAATAATAAGATGCATCACCTTTTGCTTTCATAAAGCACCTCATTTTGGGGACATCCATTGTATGGAAGCTAAATGTTTGAAGATTCAGGGCAGATAACAGAAAGTACTTCTTCATGTAGTGCTTAGTTAAACTATGGAACTCACTCCCACATGAGGCAGTGATGGCCACCAACTTGGATGGTTTTAAAGAGGATTGGGCAAATTCACAGAAGATGGGGGGGGGGGACTATAGTCTCCCTGCTTATTTAACTTGTATGCAGAATACATCATGCAAAAGGCTGGATTGGATGAATCCCAAACCGGAATTAAGATTGCCAGAAGAAATACCAACAATCTCAGATATGCAGATGACACAACTTTGATGGCAGAAAGTGAGGAGGAATTAAAGAACCTTTTAATGAGGGTGAAAGAGGAGAGCACAAAATATGGTCTGAAGCTCAGCATCAAAAAAACTAAGATCATGGCCACTGGTCCCATCACCTCCTGGCAAATAGAAGGGGAAGAAATGGAGGCAGTGAGAGATTTTACTTTCTTGGGCTCCATGATCACTGCAGATGGTGACAGCAGTCACGAAATTAAAAGACGCCTATTTCTTGGGAGAAAAGCAATGACAAACCTAGACAGCATCTTAAAAAGCAGAGACATCACCTTGCCGACAAAAATCCGTATAGTTAAAGCTATGGTTTTTCCAGTACAGTGGAACCCCAGGTTACGCACACCCTGGGTTGCAGACGTTCGAGTTAAGAACATCCGCAACCTGGAAGCGTTTCCGGAGCGCACACGACCCCAGAATGCGCATAACACTTCTGCGCACTTCGCGCATGCGCAGAAGTGCTCAAATCGTGCTACTTCCGTTTTTTTCGGTTTTTTCATGCGTTCCGGATACGCATGCCCGCGTTACGCACGGCGAAGTGAGAGCTGGACCCTAAAGAAGGCTGATCGCCAAAGAATTGATGTTTTTGAATTGTGGTGCTGGAGGAGACTATTGAGAGCCCCATGGACTGCAAGAAGATCAAACCTATCCATCCTAAAGGGGGGAAAAAACCCTGAGTGCTCACTGGAAGGACAGATCCTGAAGCTGAGGCTCCAATACTTTGGCTACCTCATGAGAAGAGAAGACTCCCTGGAAAAGACCCTGGTGTTGGGAAAGACTGAGGGCACAAGGAGAAGGGGACGACAGAGGACAAAATGGTTGGACAGTCTTCTCAAAGCTACTAACATGAGTCTGACCAAACTGTGGGAGACAGTGGAAGACAGGAGTGCCTGGCGTGCTCTGGTCCATGGGATCACGAAGAGTCGGACACGATTAAATGACTAAACAACAACAAAAGCCATGATGGATGTGCTCTGCTTTCATGGTTGGGAGGCAGTAATGCTTCTGAAGAACAGTTCTGGAAATCACAGGAGGGAAGATTTCTGTTGCGATTGAGTCCTGCTTGCAGGTTTCCCACAGGGATCTGAATGGCCATTGTGTGAAGAGGAGGAGGAGGATGCCCTAGATGGGCCACTGGCCTGATCCAGCAAACGCTTCTTACGTTCTAGATCACTTTCTAATACTTAACATAAGATGAGCCCTACTCTAGATAAGAACAAAGGCCTACCTAGTTTAGGGCTGCCATACGTCCAGATTTTTCCCAGACATTATAAAAAAGCGATAAAACATCAGACATCAAGCATTAAAAACTTCCCTATACAAGGCTGCCTTCAGATGTCTTCTAAAAGTCAGATAGTTCTTTATTTGCTTGACATCTGATGGCAGGGCATTCCACAGGGTAGGCGCCACTACCGAGAAGGCCCTGTGCCTGGTTCCCTGTAGCTTCACTTCTTGCAGTGAGGGAACCGCCAGAACCACCAGAGCTGGACCTCAGAGTTGGACTTTCAGGTTTGTCTAAAAACTGCTCAACTGGTTCTGGTTTTTACTTTTTGAAATATGGCAACCCTAACCTAGTTGAGCATTCTGTTATCACATTGGCTGGCCAGATGCTTATGGAAAACCCACAAACTCTTTCTCTCCTCACTTCTGTTCCCCAACAACTGGTATGAAACTGGAAGATATATACAGTCGTCATGACATAGAAATATTTCATGGAAAAATTGTGGGTCTTGTGGTGCAGTGGTTGAGCTAATACAGTTCACTAGCATGCCCGTCAACTGCCTGCTAAGTGGGACATCCCAGCTTCTGGTTGGATCCTGGTATTGTCCCAAATTAAATGAAAGAACATGACTAAGAGGTCTGTTAATTTCAGTGGGTCTGAGTGAAACTTAACTGAATGTCACTCACTGAAATTAATGAACCTTAGTCAGTCATGCCTATTAACCTCAGTAGGTCTACTCTGAGTAGGGTTGGCACTGGATGTAACCCTGTATCATCCAACTATGTCAATAATAAAAGAAATGCACTTGGATAATACCATAACTTTGTAGAAACAATAACAAGCAGCAGCATTTGATTGTTTAAAAAGTTGGAAGATTAAAAAGACTTGAAGATTGCTTTAAGAGAGATTAGCTGTCTCTGGTGTGATATGGGAGGGGGGGAACTGTTTTCCCGTGCCTTGCCTCTCTGCCTGGCAGTGGCCCAACTTGAACATGGTTGATTTAATTAAAGTATGGCAACCAATATTCCTATGCCCCTTGGCTGTATAGTTTGACTTTGCTTCTGAATTAACATCTCCACTTGATTAAAAATGGGATGTCAAGAAAGCAAAGTTGGATCTTTAAACACACAGAGGCACACACCTTTTAAACGGTATTTCATAAAGAGCTGTAAAATTTGGCTGTATGTTGTGTTGTGTGTTTTATTTGTGTTTCTCATTTAGTCAGTAAGAAAAACTCGCACTACGTTCCATGTTAGGGGCAATGCCAGTTGGGTATTTCTGCTGTTTATCTATTTTTAAATAGAGGGCAAAACATTCGTAAAGTGATCTCTGAAACCATTGCTGCAGGCAGTCAATTATCTGCTGCTCAGGTAAATGGGACTGCTGGAATCCCATCATCCCTTTAAACATAAAGACATCTTCATTTGAAATTCTGTGTGGTCCAAGTCTGGTTTCAAGAACCATAAGCAAAAAAGGTAAAAGGCAAAGGACCCCATGGCGGTTAAGTCCAGTCAAAAGCAACTATGGGGTGGCAGCACTCATCTCGCTTTCAGGCCAAGGGAGCTGGCATTTGTCCACAGACAGCTTTCTGGGTCATGTGGCCAGCAGGACTAAACTGCTTCTGGCGCAATGGAACACCACGACGGAAACCAGAGCGCATGGAAACACCATTCACCTTCCCACCGCAGCAGTACCTATTTATCTACTTGCACTGGCATGCTTTTGAACTGCTAGGTTGGCAGGAGCTGGGACAGAGCAATAGGATCTCACCCTCTTGTGGGGATTTGAACCAAGCCCTGATTGGCAAGCCCAAGAGGCTCAGTGGTTTAGACCACAGCACCATCCGCTTCCCACCCAGAACCATAAGTAGAGAAAAAGCATCATGGGCCTTGAAGTTGCCTATCAACAGTTGCCACCTAGACAGCAACCTGAGCAGGCACCAAAATCACAGTCTTCCCTGTTGTGGTGAAATATGTGTTGTATTCTATTTAAACTACAGACTTCATTTCTAGATTTGCACCTACACATATAAATTCACATGTGCTGGTTTTAAGCAAATCTTTTTTTTGGGGGGGGGCGATGCATTTCTTCTTTTTCACTGATGAGCAAGTGGTTTCCCTAGCTCGGTGATTCTGCAGTGAGAAGATCATTGCTGGCCGTTTTGCTTATTGGAAAGGCAACTTGGCCCCAGTTATGTTTGCCAGGGAGTACTGTGGTTCAGAGTTAACTGCTTATTTAACTCCCTGGGGTTTCCTTTCTACGGTGGCCCATATAGTCTGGTTGCATGGCCAACCAATTGTGCACCAAATTTACCCAAATTGTGAACTAATCCACAGTGGTTGCTTTCAAATTTTAGCCCAAGGCCCACTAACCCTTTGGGCCACTTGGGCGCATTGCAAGTCAGAGAAATGGATGTGTTTACCACTTGCACATGCCACAACCATGCAGTCACACTCATTATCCCTCCCTTGAAGCAAATCGACTTGGCGGGGAAAAGTATTTTGTTTCCCTTCACCCCAAGCCTAATGGAGGGTGACTCTGGGTTCTGTAGCTGAAATCTTCAGGGGGGGAAATCACCCACATGCAAAACTTACGCTTTTTGGGGAGGTGGGGGGGATTTTTTTGTTGCGGTCAAAGTGAAGAGGTTTTCTTCCAAGCCTAATTCCATCTCTGGATGTGGATTGAAGATGCAGCTGGGGTGCAGTTTCTTGTAGGAAAGAAACAATGCAGGTTAGCTAAATGAGGTTGCTTATCTTCTTGAGTGCTGGGTAGTCATTCTGTTCTTTTCTCCAACCTTACTAGGTTCTTCTTCCTGTAAAACCCCCAGCTTCTACCTGATTCAAGTGGACCTGAATAAAATTAAAATGGGCTGCACACCCATGATATATTTATATGCAACAACAACAGCAACAACAGAACCTGGAGGAAACAACTAATTATAATTATAGTTGAATTGTGAAACTTCAAGGTCTTCAAATTCTTGATTCTGAGAAACTAAGTGTGATGCCAGCAAAGATTTCTATTCTTTCTTTGTTTTCTTTTTCTTAAAAAGAGACCGTAAAGGGGGATTTTTTTTTAAGTCTAAACAGTAAACTAGCAAGTGCATGGGAGCTGCTGAACATGCATAATAGCCTCAATTCAAGCAAAAGAAAAACTCAGCATGCTTTTTCTTTTCGGGTTGATTTTTTTTTTCATTTTAAATTAAAATATGCGATGAAAAGCTCTTTTCCAAGCTAAGTGAAGCTGGAGTTTGCATTTCCAACCAAACAAGCCAGCCCCTTTTGGATCAACAAAAAAGACCTTAAAATCTCTCTCTTAAAAATAATAATAATCTGCTTCCCACAAAGTCCTACAGTGTGAGCCATCATTTCACTTACATAAGCTTTCAATTTTGCCTATTTGATTTCCCTTCAGCGAACAGCCTGCTTCTTATAGAAAGAATTGGAACTGAATCACTGAAAAAAGTGCTATTTAGAATAGATATTATAAAGTAAACCAAATACATTGAAAATGAGATCCATGCTGAGTAATGGAAAAAAAAATGGAAAGGGGGAGAAAAGAGAGAGAGAGAGAGAGAGAGATCAAGAAAACCATTGATATGATGGAGAAATATTTTATCGAAAGGTAGTAACACATCTTTCTTTAGCTAAAATGAGAGACAGTGATGATAATGCAGTGACAGTAATAGTAGTAGCAATCATCATCATCATCATAGATGTAGAAATCTACCAGCAGAAGTTTTAGGCAAAAGTATTTCCTGCCTCTTCTTCCCACCATGCTCCATAGCTCCCCCTGCAAACATATGATGTAGTGGTTAGAGTGTTATACTAGGACCTAGAAGTCCCAACTCAGTTATGAAGCTGTCTGGGTGACCTTGAGCTGTCACTCACTCTAAGCCTAACCTACGTCACAGGATTGTTGTGAAGCTAACATGGGGAGGAGCTGGCTCCCAGGGGCCAAGCATCTTCGCCACCAGCAACTAATCCAGAATGCAGCAGCTAGACTGGTGACTGTCCTGAAAGACCTACATTGGCTCCCAGTACATTTTCGAGCACAATTCAAAGTGTTGGTGCTGAACTTTAAAGCCCTAAATGGCCTCGGCCCAGTATACCTGAAGGAGCATCTCCACCCCCATGGTTCTGTCCGGACACTGAGGTCCAGCTGCGAGAGCCTTCTGGCAGTTCCCTCACTGCAAGAAGTGAGGTTACAGGGAACCAGGCAGAGGGCCTTCTCAGTAGTGGCGCCCGCCCTGTGGAACGCCCTCCCACCAGATGTCAAGGAAATAAACAACTATCTGACTTATAGAAGACCTCTGAAGGCAGCCCTGCTTTGGCAACTTTTTAATGTTTGATGTTTTATCGTGTTTTTAATACTCCGCTGGGAGCTGCCCAGAGTGGCTGGGGAAACCCAGCCAGATGGGCGGGGTATAAATAATAAATAATTATTATTATTATATGAACACCCACACTGCAAACCTGATCCTTGAAAGAGAATGCAAACCCACCCAGCACAGACCACAACTCAGGAACCGAATGGACTGGTTTTCCTACAGACCAAAAAAGCATTTCTGTTAACTGGCTTAAGCCTTGTCTTATTAGCTGACATCCAATCCATCACTGCACCCAGACAAACATTCAGGTCCTCAGCACATTCCTCAGCATTAGAAGAAAACTAGAAAATGTCACGAATGTAATTTCTCAGGTTATATAGAGATGAAATCAAGCTGATTCAGCCACAGATTCAAACATTGTTCTTTCACGTGGTGATGAGAACTTTTCCTGATTGTTACCACAGACATTCATAGATGCCTGAAAGAAAGAAAGAAAGAAAGAAAGAAAGAAAGAAAGAAAGAAAGAAATATCACCATAGCAATTTGACTTTCAGTTTTGAAGCCACTGAATATTCAGTTCTCCTAGATTTCCCCCTTGACACCATGTGTTTCTGTACATTCATTACTAGGATCAACAATATGCATAAAAACCTCAGCACATAATCAATCTGCATTTTCCTCTTTCTATGAAGAGCGAGAACAGATGTTTAATGAAAACTCTCTTGGCTAATTATGGCTCTCAGTTACATCTAGGCAATATTAATGAAAGTTCCTGAGAGCCAAACAATAAGAATCTTTCAATGAGCCCAGTGCCATAGCCTTTGTAAGGAAAATTTACCATTGACCTGAAGCAAAGTTTGGAAATGTTCCCAGATAGGGAGCATGAAATTGACATGTAACGGGGGGATGCTGATTGTTACATTATGATTTAGTACTTGAAGTTATGTCAGTTTAAAAAAAAACACAAGATACACTAAATAAGCATGGGGGTACCTCCTCCATCCATTGTTTTTAAGCAGGGAGAATAGAAACATTTGAGAATTACTTTGCATTTCAGGATTTAACAACTTTGCCTTTCCTACAGGAAGAACAGCATTCAGCAGAAGCTGACGGTGCTCAACTGAAATCAGTAACAATGCCATTTTAAAGAATTGGGATTTTCCAGAATAGTGCTGAAATTTGAACTTGTTCTTTCTTTCTTTCTTTCTTTCTTTCTTTCTTTCTTTCTTTCTTTCTTTCTTTCTTTCTTTCAGTTCAAAATTTTGTATCTGGTGTTTGAACTGAGAATATGCTATATTCCAATGTAAAAATGATTAAAGTTGGAGCTTTCCTTCTGATGATAAGCTGGTTCAAACAGTTGCAAGAGTGCGCATGTAACACTCCTCTCCTCATGTTCCAACAGTTGTCACATGGAGGGAACAGTTAAGAAAGGAAGGAAGGAAGGAAGGAAGGAAGGAAGGAAGGAAGGAAGGAAGGAAAGAGGGGAGGGGAGGGGAGGGAAGGGAAGGGAAGGAAGAAATATTTTTTATTTCTGCTTGTTAAGCTGTTTTACAGTCAACTTTTCAACAGGCATAGTGGATGAAACTGATAGAATCTATTCTTTTTCGCTGATAGCAGTGGAAACTTCAAAGCAGAAAGAATTTTCTCCCCATTTCACCTACTCAACCAGAGCTTGCTACTCTGGCACCAGTGACGTGTCTTTGAAGCTGTCACTAAGGTTATCAAGGGCAAAAATGGAAGATAAAATGCGGGGAAAATATCTGCTCTCACAAAAGCCTTTGGAAACACACATGTGTTTCCTTACAACTTATTCTAAAGGCAGTTAGATTTTTATTTTATGTTTGAGGAAAGTGTTCAATAGCATTGCTAGTGGGAGGTGGCAGCCACATGGCGTGCTTAGGGTGATCAGCGTAGCACCAATTCAAATCATGTGTGATTATTCTCCAGTGGCACACGTTTTCCTGGATAACTAACTGATCCCGCACCATGAATAACTGCTGTTACTATGTTAAATTTAATCTTAAACCCGTACAATGTGGCTTTCAACAAAATGCACACAATGCAGAACCATATGTAAATAATAGACTACCTAGTGGCTTGCATTGGATTCAGATTAATTTGAAATTTTGAGGTGACATGGGGTGCCTCAGCTGGATTTTTGGCTTGATGGGGATGAAGCAGGATTTGTGCTAGGTTTCACAACTCAAAGCAGGATTTGCTCAAAGCACTTTGTGGCACTTCACCACTCCAGACCTATCTGCCTATAATTTGGTATTTCTTCCACTCCAGAAGGGCTGCTGAGCCTGCAAATTTAACTCATTTCTGTCACAAGGGGAAACATTATGGACTGTTTCGATTCCAAATTGTGAATTGAAACAGGGTGGGGTGAAGCAGACTAGATACATACCTGTGGTTTATTTATTTTGGTTTTATTTTTAGGTTTGTATTTGTTCAACAGTGATCTATGATTGTATACAGACAGTGCACATTGTCACCAAATCCTGTTTGGTAACATTGTAGTTCTAGAACGGGTGACGCTGTGGTCTAAACCACTGAGCCTCTTGGACTTGCCGATCGGAAGGTCGGTGGTTCGAACCCCCACGACAGGGTGAGCTCCCATTGCTTGGTCCCTGCTCCTGCCAACCTAGCAGTTCGAAAGTGTGCCAGTGCAAGTAGATAAATAGGTAGTGCTGCGGCGGGAAGGTAAACGGTGTTTCCATGCATTCTGGTTTCCATCGATGTGTCCTGTTGTGCCAGAAGCGGTTTAGACATGCTGGCCACATGACCTGGAAAGCCGCCTGTGGACAAACACTGGTTCCCTTTGCCTGAAAGCGAGATGAGTGCCGCAACCTCATAGTTGCCTTTGACTGGACTTAACCATCCAGGGATCCTTTACTTCTACCTTTTACTTTCTAGATTGTTTTGATTCCAAATAGTGAATTCAAGTGGGATGCGATGAGGCAGACTCAAATAGGACCCAGCACAAATCTGGCAGCCTCTGCAGCACCTCATACTTAGGCAGGCTCCTTACACTAGTTCCAAATCAGGGTCCAAAATGAATCTTGTCATCCTATGATGGCTTTGTATCAACAGAAAACACTTCCACTTGCCTAGTGGGCATGTTTTTTTGCCTAACCTCCCTTGCCTACTGAAATCTTCTACCATGTACACCATACCCTCTGATGATTTCTAGGGTCACCTTGTCCTCAGGATCAGCTTGGCTTCAGGATCAGTGAGTGGCAGTAGGTAGAGGTGAACTGAAGAAGACTAGCTGACCTGCCTTGCACAAATTACTTTACACAAGCACAACACCACTCGTGGATAGAACCTCAGCCACTTTTCTGTTCCTCTACCACCAACAATTTAAAGCATTGAAAAACAGAGTTGTATTATCATCTAACTCCATGGACAAATAATAAAGAATGGCCACCAGTTTATAATGAATTTATTTCACCTTTGTCGTTTGTCTTTAAATCTTACAATAGACTATTGTTATAAATCATTAAATGGTTCTCTTTAACAAGCATGAATGCAAAAGGTACAAATCCCGCTGTTTTACAAAAAAGAAAAGAAGAAAAAAAGAATTCGTAACGATTAAGAAAGTTCTACTGTAATCACTGCCATGACTTCCATGCCATGTGTTAAGAATCAGGGTGCAAGATTGAAAGAGAGAATGAAACCCTTATTGAGAAGAGAGACTGGAAAATGTTAAAGGCTGAGAATTGACTGGTGGCCAAAAAGCATGCCGAGTGGAAAAACAGACATGGGGATTTGCAAGCACTTGGCAGGCACTTGCTCGAGGAGATGCCAAGAGAGAACACACAAAGTGAGCGAAATGAGTCAGGGCTTATAAAAGGAGATAGAAGAAAGGGAAGACATTGGAAGGATGGACAGAGCAAAAGCAGGAAAGCTCCAAAACCTCCAGGCTTTAGATTTAAAAAATGCAAGATAAAAATAGATGGAAAGCCCAACATATTCGGCCAAAAAGGGGACTTCCGGCGGCGACGCCATCGTCGGGTGGTCGAAGGCTGCTTCGGGTCCGAAGCGCCTTGTCCATCCCGGGGGTTAGGAGCCGCGCTACCGCAGCGCGCGGCTCCGGTTGGGGTGCGGGAAGAGCGTCCCGCACCCTGGGCTCCCCGGCTGCGCCCGCGGAGGCTCTGAACCCTTCCCTTGCCCCCCCTGTAAAGGGGGAGTGGGGGTGAAGGGCAAACGGAGCCGGGCTTCGGGGACATGCCCCAACCGGGATGCAAATGCGGCGACAGAGCCCGCGGTGAGCGTCCAAGTTCTACCTGTGAAGAATGGAGCTAAAAGAACCCGGTGGTTGTGAGTAAAGAATTTGATCAGAAATCGTGCTTTTGGAACGATCCGGGGGAAGGAGAATGGCAGCCTGCCCTCCCTCCCTTCGAGCTCAAGAATCTAACCAATTTGACTGATTGCTGCTACAGAACTGGTTACAATGTATTTAAAATTGACACAGGAGACTGGCAAACTTTTCTTTTGGGAAGTTAACTAGAGGAAAATATCTCCTTTTAAAGTTGCGGTATTTGCGCTCCAGTTCAGGAAAATGGCGATGAACAAAGAGGGGAGTAGAAATATGACACCCGTTTCCTCCTCCTCTGCCAGTATGCTGGGTTTCGTCCTTGAACTGGCACTGAACTCTGGACTAACGGACGAACAGAGACTCACTGCCTTGAAGGTGGAACTGCTTTATAGAAAAGTCAAAGTCTTGTGTGGGGGTCTGAAATGGAACCAATTGCCCACAGAGGAGGCTTACAAAACTTTTGATACTTTGGAAGAAAGCCTTGCCAAAGAGCTGAGAGGATGGATGCAAAGATGGAGTGAAATGAATGAGCTACTTCGGAGAAGAAATTCGCTTTTTGGGGGTGGCAGCCCCAAGGCGACGTTAAGATTTCGTATATCCAGTCCCCGAGGTGTGAGCTCGGGGGCCAGGGACAGAGAATTAAGGTATTTACAAGAAGAAAAGGAATGTTACAAAGAACCGAAGAAGCTGAGAGATGATGAGATGGACACCCCTGAACTCGTGGCAAGGAGAGGTTTGGACTGTGCCTGGATCTGTGGACGCTTGGAGAGGGAAGAGATATGGAAGTTCAGTGCTGATGCCATTAGGAGAAGAATAATGGACAGAGGGGGTGTGGGGTGAAGCATTAAGTAAAACTTTAAGCAGCCTGATATGGTAAATTGAAATCGGAGGGTGAATACTGTCAACAACTTTTTGTTATATTTCTTATTTGAACATGAAAGGAGATATTTCAAGTTTTTACGTTACTAGCAGCAACCTTAAGGATAGAAGAGATAGATTAGATGTGAATGATTGGAGAAGATTTATGAGGTGGAGTATAAGCAAAGTGAATTTAAGTGGATTAAGTTTATGGATTTAGAAGATTAAATGGTGAGGTATTATTATGATGATGCATTTTTAGCAACTGTTGAAGATATAATTGAATGTAATTATACAATTGTAGTTAATGTTTTTTTTTATAGGAGAAATGGTTATAAAATAGACTAAGGATACAAACTCGAAGGTGAAAAGGCAGGGGAAGTCAAAAGTCAAGATATGGAACTAGAAATTTTTTTTTTTTTCTAGAAAGATGCAATAAGAAAGCTTGACATTGTTTGTATTTGTTTTATTTGTTTTGCATTTGTTTATTGTAGGTGTGGGTGTGGGTATATGTTTGTTATAGAAAAATGCCAATAAATTCTTATAAAAAAAAAAAAAAAACAACATATTCGGCCAAAAAGGCCAAGGAAATAGCTTCAGGGGCTTACATTTGCAATGAAGTTGACCACAGTGGAGATCTGTCTGTAGAGCGACAGATCAGCAACCCGGACTTATTTTCGGCTAGTGTTGGGCACAGTTCCATTCTTTGAACCAGTCGGTCCTCAGGCGTGAAAAGGATGTGTTCCTCATTGGAGATGTTCTCCAGAGAGGTTTAAAAACAGAGACTGGTTCTTGCATTCCTTTGAAGCATTGATGCATGCATGCATCAGTGTCAGTGTGAATCTTGGGTGTGGGTAAAGAATTCAGGACTGTCTGTTGGATGGGAACATTTCCCACAGTGAGTCGAAGTTTTACTTGCTTGTCACCACCTGCTGGCCGTATATTTCATATACAGTCTCCCTTTGCCAGCGATATAACGATACTTATTTAAACATCAGTAGGCTCACAATAAGTAGGGACGCAGGTGGCACTGTGGGTTAAACCACAGAGCCTAGGGCTTGCCGATTGGAAGGTCGGTGGTTCAAATCCCCGCGACGGGGTGAGCTCCCATTGCTCGGTCCCAGCTCCTGCCAACCTAGCAGTTCAAAAGCACACAGTGCAAGTAGATAAATAGGTACCGCTCCGGCGGGAAGGTAAACGGCGTTTCTGTGAACTGCTCTGGTTTCGCCAGAAGCGGCTTAGTCATGCTGGGCACATGACCAGGATAAACTGTCTGCGGACAAGTGCCGGCTCCCTCGGCCTATAGAGTGAGGTGAGCGCGCAACCCCAGAGTCGTCCACGATGGGACCTAACGGTCAGGGGTACATTTACCTTTACCTTTAGATAACACTAGCTTTCATACATTGTCTTACATCCCTGCAAACAAATTAAGATGGATGCTCAATAAACAGGTCATTGGCTAACTAACATCTTGGGGAAGAAGAATGGAAAAACAATACATTCAGAGGTGGGCCATGGAAAGCTGTGCTTGCTCTTGTGGCTCCCTCTCCCCCCCCCTTTTTGCTTTACTCCCACTGGCCAATAGAAGGCACCATTGTTTTACGAGCTGTTTTCATGACATACTTTTGTTTCAACGGAGGCCTTGTTGAGAAACATGTGCAGCCTGAATTGGACAGGATGTGACAGAATCCCACCCAAAAATAGTGACAGTCTGGAAGCCCCCTTAGAGAAAGATGAAAAAAGAAGCAGGAAACTCTTCCATTGTGGAACAGAATGTATCTCCAGTGACAGAGACCATGCTTTGCATTCAAAAGGTCTCACGTTCAGCCCCTGGAATCTCCAGATACAGCTGGAAAGGCCTTCTTTCTCTAGAGAGGTGATCTGCCGATAACAGATCATGTAAACAATGCTATGTTATTGTGTGTGTGTGTGTGCGCGTGTGCTGTTTTTAAGTTTTTTGAACATGTTTTATTGTATTTTGCACATTGCTGTGATGGCCTGGGACTCGGGCTCGGACTCAGAACCAGAGGAGTCTCAGTCTGCACCGGATCCTCTGCCCCAGACATCGTCTGAACCAAGTCTGGGGCCTGATCCTGAAGAGCCCCAGTCTGCACAGGTTCCCCTGCAACAAGTACCAGCTGGGCCGAGTCAGGGGCCTGAGTCTGTCCTGGCTCCAGGTAAGGAGAATACCTCATTGCCTTCAGCTGGGCCATCACTGAAAGCTGCTCCGCTACTGGCTGGGTCAGGAGAGGCTGAGGCGGCCCCTGGGTCCATAGCTGTCAACTTTTCCCTTTTTAAAAGAGAAATTCCCTTATTCCGAATAGGATTCCTCACAAGAAAAGGGAAAAGTTGACAGCTATGCCTGGGTCTAGTAACCCACTGGCGTCTCCCGAGCTGCAGAGACTCAGGTCTGAGAGGATGAGAGACCTGAGTACTTGCAGGAGGAGTGCTCACCTTTGGGCGAGACACAGTGGTGAGTTGTTGGGGGATCGGGACCGGCCATTACCTCATCAGAGATAAAAGGCTGTCGGACCCTGCCCCAGGTTGCAGGAGCAACATTGCTGTTTGCCAAATTCTGCCTGTGATCCTGTTCCTGACCTTGCCTGGTTCCCTGCCCTGTATCCTGCCTTGGCCTTGTCGGACTGACTCCTCGCTGACTCTTTGGACTCGGGACCGGAACTGGACCTCGCTTCTTGGATTACCCTTGGGACCAGCACAATTGCCTTGGAACATATTTGAAAGGCAATTAATAAACAAGAGCACTAATGGAGGGTTCTTGTTTCTGTATGTTACTATGTTGAGTATTTTTGAGTTTTTATATTGCAAACCACCCTGTGTTCCTCAGATGAAGGGCAGAATGGGAATATAAGAAATGCTACTACTACAGCAACAACATAGCAGCAATAACAATAGCAATGACAATAGCAATGAATAATAATAAGGTTGTTCTGCAAACAATATATTTGGGCTTTAATGCATCCCTTTCTTCTGCACGAAGCTGCACGCAACATCAGTTTGCTCATACCGATCCAGATGCAGACCTCGCACCTGCACTGCAAAAGCACTTCAGCTCATGCAATCGGAGGTAACCAATTTTCAACGATGCCCCCTAATTACTGCAGCCCTCCATGCCATCTCCCATTTTGTTTCAGGTGGTCTTCCAGCCCTCTGAAGCAGCTTTTACTTTTGAGAGCAGGGTGGCACACTTAATTGGGCAGGGGGATTAGCAAAAAAACAAATGCCTTGCGTTGGCATAAACATTTTCTACTAAGGCAGAGGTAGCTAATGTGGCACTCTGCAGATGTTGAGCTACAACTCTCAGCAACCTCAGCCCAACGGCGCAGCTAGCCACTCCGGTGCCCGGGGCGGCACACGTGCTCTGCACCTGGGGGTGGAGCGAGCCGCTTGTGGGGGCAGGGCAAGTCAGGGCAGGGCACACTGAGCAAAGCCTCTCCGCCACCTCCCCCTCAGCTGTAGGGTGGCTGAGGGAGAGGCAGTGGGCAGACACAAGCCCCATGCTACCGTTTCAGGCAGCACGAAGCCTGCAGGCGCCCAAGCCACCACGTGTGGCTCAGGCATGCTACAGACCCCACGGTGTGGCACCCAGTGCCAGCCGCATTTCGTTGCGTTTGCTGATTGAACTAAAAAGCTTTGAGAGCGCCAATTATTTTATTTTATTTTAAAATCTCATATTTTTGCCATTTTGTCACCCCCCCCCCCCTTAGTGATGACACCCAGGGTGGGCCGTACCCACCACACACCCCTTCCTATGCTACTGCCTCAGCCATGCGAGTTGTAGCCCACAACATCTGGAAGGCACTAGGTTAGCCAGCCCTGTATTGAGGCAAATCCACATCTGGATACAACCCGTATATTCCAGAACAAATGTTTTTAGGTGTTTGTTGTTTGACTCTTACCCAGGGGTGCCAGAAAGCCAAAAACTGGGAATGGTCTCTTGAAAAAGAATATTTCATGGGCAAGAATTGAATAGTAGAGAAATATCTCAATGAGCCTAGATCAGTATTTTTCAACCTTTTTTGGGCAAAGGCACACTTGTTTCATGAAAAAAATCACGAGGCACACCACCATTAGAAAATGTTAAAAAATTTAACTCTGTGCCTATATTGACTATATATAAAGTAATTCTCTTGAATTTTTCAATTTTTCCCACGGCACACCAGGCAACATCTTGCGGCACACTAGTGTGCCACGGAACAGTGGTTGAAAAACACTGGCCTAGATAATATTACTGCTGATATATCACAGACTGCAAAATACCATAGTCAAAACAAAATAAAAAATAAAAAAAAATCCTTCCAGTAGCACCTTAGAGACCAACTAAGTTTGTTATTTTTTATTTTGTTTTGACTATGGCAGACCAACATGGCTACCTACCTGTAACTGCAAAATACCAGACAGCAGCGCATGTTAAATATCAGATACTGCCTAACATCAAATACGCATCTTTCACAGGGTGAAATCCAATGGGGTCCATGAGTCGAGATTCCCATCCCTCTCCTTGGCACTGCAGTCCCACATACAGTCACTAAATCTACTCTGGAAGTTTCAAAGACCATCTGGGTAAAATTTGGAGGGCCATGGGAGGCTGCGGGGATGAGGAGAGCAAAGGGAAATCTCATTATAAATGTAGAAGTCCATTTGCTTGACCCTGGATGGTGCCTTCAAGTTTTATTTGTTTTCCATTTTCTGTTTCTAGTTGCATTACAACTCAGAAGCATTTTCTCTGCTTATATCTACCTACCTTGTCCTTTTCAAGAAACAAGCAAACATTTGCTCCACTGACACTTCCAAGGCAAGATCTGCAGGCTCAAGAGACAATGGCTTACCCGTTATTTCTTGAGAAGTGCTTTTGAGAAGAATTGCAATCCTATACGCCAGGCTTTGGCTGGGGCTGATGGGAGTTGTAGTCCAAAAATATCTGGAGGGTACTAGGTTGAGAAGAAGTACTATAGACACTTAATGGGGAGTAAGTCCTACTGAATTCAATGTGAAGATCTTCTGAGTAGACATGTATAGGACTGCACTGCAAGTCACAAAGTTTCAAGCTTTCGGTGCATAGCAAATTACACCACAAGTTTACCCATTAAACTAGAAAATGATAAGCTTGGTTGCAGACTATCATTCAAATGCTTCATCTATATTCCTTCAGGGTAGGAATTTAAAATATTCATTGAATGCAACGTTGTTTTGTATTATTTAACTCCTTTGCCCTCAACTCACAATTCCCCTCAGGAATAGGTTCTCCTCTTGCTGGTGTAATTACTCCAACTGCCACTAGAAAGAGCTGTTTATCTTATTTTTAGCCATTGAAATGTTTAAGCCTCTGGTTACAGAGGTGTTAATAGGCTGGTAATTATAAGGAACGTTCATGGCAGGAGAAAAGCTTTTCGTTTTGGGGAGGGAGGGGGTGAAATCCCATTAAAACTGTAACGATGTTGAAAAGTGTAAGGAGGTTTTACTCTCCTTTCAAAAAAACACAGTACAATAACTGTTGCTGTTGCCTCTTGAGAATTTCAAACAGAGAGGGTACCAGAAAGGGCTGTCAAATGAGGACCATTCGTGTGGTTTTGACTGCTCCGACGCAGAAATAATCACTGCCAGCAGCCTAGTGGGTGGGAAAACACAGTAGGGCTGGAAAAATATTGTAATAAAAATACTGCTTAAAAAATCCCGGAGATGATAGCTTTGCCACGGGATGGGAAGATCTCGCAAAGAATGTTTACAGAGATTTTTATTTTGCTCAGGTGAAGGAGTCTTGGTGACTTCAGAAAATGCAACATATTCGGAATGCTTTCAGATATGAAGCCTGATACAAGTGCATCAGTGGAAGGCATTGATGTTCATTCCCTTCTTGACCATGGGTTCTGGCTATGCTGCAGCCTTTCGTGCATGCCTTGGTTTTCATATGATATCATTGCCCAAATGACATCCTTCATTTATATTTGCAGCAGTGGCGGATGGCATGGTGGAGCTGCAGTTCTCGCCTGACCTCCGGCAGCGGGGAGGTTGGTGTGGTACGCGAGTGAGACTTACCACAAAATGGAATGCTCCTGTTCAGGGTTCCACCCATACCTTCCCCCAGAATGCTCCGTTCCGTCCTACCATGGTGGTACCAGCATTCTGTGACCAGTGAGCCTGCTCAGTTCTCATTGGTTCCTCTATTAAGGTTGTTTTCTGTTGGAAAACGAAGCCCACTTCTACAAACCGTTGGGGAAGAAGAGGTGAGGGAAGATCTACATTAAGAAAATGGTGGGCGGGAGAAAGATCGACATCAGGATCTGCTGCCCTAGTAGATCCTGCCACCTGAGGCAATCCCTTCACCTTGCCTCATGGGTGGACCAGGTCTGGAAACAGGACTACGCCTGAAGAAGTGATGGCTACTGCTTGGACCATAACAGCCTTAAACTGATTAGCAGAGTACACAAAGTGTTACAGGGAATCTACTGTGTGTCTCTTTAAGATCACAGAAGTAAGCCCCGCTTCAGATGCCTCCGCTATTTTGAGATTCAGAAGCGGTTAGTATGCCAGGGGCTTCTCAGTATTGACACCATCCTTGTTGAATTCTTTGCACAAGAATGCCTGCATCATTCCTGAGTCCTGAACACTGGTCCTGCTAGGGATGATGGGAATTGTAGTCCAAAAAAAGATGGAGACCCAAGTTTGGGAAGCACTTGTCTATGCATTTATCTATCCCTCTTTACAGCCATTGACGTTACTGGCCATCTCCACATCTTGCGGTAGTGCGTTTCAGAGTATAGCTAGGTGTAAACTTCCTTTTGCTTGTCCTGAGTCTCCCACTAATTCAGCTTCACTGGATGATTTTTCATTGAGTTCTAGTATCATGACAGAGGAAGAGAAACTTCCCTCCTGCCATATAGGATGGCCAGATTGTCTTATGCCAGGCTTCCTCAACCTCGGCCCTCCAGATGTTTTGAGACTACAATTCCCACCATCCCTGACCACTGGTCCTGCTAGCTAGGGATCATGGGAGTTGTGGGGCAAAACATCTGGAGGGCCGAGGTTGAGGAAGCCTGTCTTATGCTATTATGCTGATGGACTACTCCTCCAGTGGGAGCCAGTGTGGTGTAGTGGCTAAGAGCAGTAGTCTTATAATCTGGGGAACCGGGTTTGCATCTCCGCTCCTCCACATGCAGCTGCTTGGGCTAGTCACACTTCTTTGAAGTCTCTCAGCCCCACTCACCTCACAGAGTGTTTGCTGTGGGGGAGGAAGGGAAAGGAGAATGTTAGCCGCTTTGAGACTCCTTTGGGTAGTGATAAAGCGGGATATCAAATCCAAACTCTTCTTCTTTTTCTTCCATCCCCAGTATGGTACATATAAATTCCTTTTCAAAAAATTGTGGTATGCTAGGATTGCCTCACTGACTGAGACGTGAGGTACACACAGTGTATGAATGCATCAGCACAGGATTCCAATAAATATTCTGGCTCCAATAAAAGAAACCTTATCAAGTATCAGGAGGATTAGGGTATGCGTATGTTAATTGCATTTGGTTGCCATCAGGCAAGAAATCTAAATAGGGCAGTTGGGAATATTCTGAGGCAATGATGTGGTGACTCACTTTGAGCGTCTGTTATGGCAACATGAGCGAGACATAGTAAACGGGTGTTTTGCAAAATAATAATAATAATAATGGGGATAATATTGATCCCCTGTACTTATTTTCTTCACTTTTCGTCCATGGGGCCATCAGTGGAAAGATAAGTACCTTGAAATACCTAATGAGTCCAATGCTGATTACTATTTTCTTTTAATGGAAGAAATGCCACACTCTCCTTGATGTTGTGGAGGCATACTAGTGTTTGCTGATCCATAGGCTATCAGACCATGTGAGTTGAAGAGGCACTGTAAAATCAGACGTGGCAGATGTATCTTCATAATGTAGTTTGTAATGGTCCAGTGGTGCAGCTGCTAGCCTTAAACGGCTGGGGAGAGGAACACATCTGAAAAATTCACAGAGAATTCCAAAAATAAAATCTTGTGCTCGAGAGCATTCCTGAAAGAGGTACGTGAAATCTGCTTTAAAGATGGCTGCCATTATTTTTGCCACAGATGCTGTTTGTGTAGTGCTACCATACGTCCGGATTTTCCCAGAATCAGTCCACGAAATGGCGTCCGGGCGGATTTTTGCCGAATCGGCAAAATGTCTGGGGAAACCCGGACATATGGCAAGTGAAGTGATCTCACTTTGGGGAATATGGCAACCCTATAACAAAACCATCACAGTGTAATACGGCCAGACAGGCAGTCCAGTAACCTGTGACATCAGCCCTCTTTAGGCACTCAGTGTGAATGCTTGGAAGGGTAATTGTGGATTGTGCATTCATGAGACGTGCTTCCTGGCCAAACCACGGAATCATAGAAGTGTAAGGTTGGAAAGGACTCAAGAGTCATCTAGTCTGAACTCCCTGCAATCCATTTCTGGCATTCATCTGAAGGGGGGGGGGTGCCTCAATCATGGGTAGGATTGCCAACAAGGGAACACAATCCCCGACTGACCAGTGTTTCTGCTCACGTTGGAAATTTCATGCCTGAGAAAGGGAGCCCCTTCAGATGAATCCTGACTGCCTATTGCCCAGGGAGGGCACCTGATGCATGCAGAGTCACTGAGGTGTTGGGATTTGCCCAGTGCATTCCCACTCTCCCCTTTGCTCATTCAGTGTGAATGCCTGTGAAGAGGGCTACCAGTTCTCACAGAGTGGGTGAACACTTTTGCCCAGTGCCTTTTTTCCTAGGGGAAAAAAATAGGTGATGGTATTCGCCATGAAGTTGTTACAGTATAACTGCCACACTTTTTAACAAATCAAAATCAAATATCTTTATTACGGTCAAAGACCAGAAAACAGATAATGACAGTCCGTAATTGGATATAGCATTGAAGGTCACAGGGAACCAGGCAGAGGGCCTTCTCGGTAGTGGCCCTCCCATCAGATGTCAAGGAAATAAACAACTATCTGACTTTTAGAAAACATCTGAAGGCAGCCCTGTTTAGAGAAGTTTTTAATGTTTGATGTTTTATTGTGTTTTTAATATTGTGTTGGGAGCTACCCAGAGCGGCTGGGGAAACCCAGCCAGATGGGTAGGGTATAAATAATAAATTATTTGTTAGTAGTAGTAGTAGTAGTAGTAGTAGTAGTATTGGTAGTACTAGTAGTAGTAGTAGTAGCAGCAGCAGCAGCAGCAGTATTCTAAAGCCCAGCTTAAGCCAGCACCGCACGCTGGGGAAAAGGTGTCAAATGGCTTCACACATGACAGCACCAAGGTCCACTCCTGCTCTAGATACCTCCTAGACCCTTGGCTGCCCAGGCGGGAAGCCAAGAGGCGCCCCTGGGGGCGGGGGCATCGCAGCGCGTGCGTGCGTGAGTCATGATGTCATGATGCACAAACACACTGCGACGCCCTGCCCCCGGGGGATGCCGGGCGGGGGCTTCAGGACTATCTGCAGCCCGCAGAGGCTCCCGAAGCAGCGGCCCGGCATCTCCGGGGGCGGGGCATCGCAGCGTGTGCGTCATGACGCACACACACACGCGGTGACGCCCCACCCCCGGGGGATGCCGGGCGGGGGCTTTGGGAGCCTCTGCGGGCTGCAGATAGTCCCGAAGCCGCTGCTGTAGCACAAAGGGGTGCCAGGCTGCGGCTTTGGGACTCTCTGCAGCCCGCAGAGACTCCCGAAGCTGCCGCCCGGGCCCCCTCGGGGGAGCGCAAGTGGGGCAGGGAGAGGGGCGGATCAGCGAAGAGGGGTGTCACCCCTCTTCGCTGGCCCGCCCCTCTCCTTGCCCCGGCTCCACAAGCCAGCCAGCGGCGCAAAAAGCCGCTGGAGGGCGGGGGCTATTTTCGGCGCTGCCGGGGCGGAGCCGCAGGGGCGGCCAGCGAGGGGGGTGACACCCCGACTCGCTGGCGGCCCCGTGGCTCCACCCCGACAGTGCCGAAAATAGCCTAAAAAGATTTTTAAAAAAAAAAGCCCAGTGGGCGGGGCCGCCACCCAATGTGTCACGCCCCCCGCCCCCTGCGCCCCCCCGCGACACCCCTGCCCCAAGATCCCAAGGAGAAAGAGCTCTCCTCTCTGCTTCTGGAGGCCTTAGGCCAAATAAGCCAAATTACACAGAAGCCAATATGACCAAAGAAGCAAGGCTTAACCCAAACACACCAAAAATAAACAGGAAGATAGACAGTTTCTCAACAACAATTAAAATATCAGCTTAGCACGAAATTCCTGGGGTTCTTGCACAATTTGGGCAGACCTGTAAGGGAAGTCGCTTGCGCACTGATGTTTCATGCTGGATTTGTATGGCAAGTGATGCCATTTTCATTGTCTGAAGAGCCAAAAATCACAGGGTGACATGCAAGCAACGTAGAGTTCGCTTGCTTTCTCCCTCCCTATATCAGTAGTCTTACAAACAACAGATGGCTAAAAATAATAATAATTAAATCCTACAAGATCAAATACCACCCACATCCTAAAGCTGCCTCCTTTGAAACATGTTGCGGTGTAGCTAGAAATGTGATGCTGAAGAATATGAATGGGATAAACCGTTCCCAGTAGAAAGCTCTAAGAGATAGATGCCAGGATATGCTTGACAAATAGCTTCAGCCTTAATAATAAAAAAGCAAGCCCTGAAATATGAGCGGCATGCCAAATCCACAGGAACCACAAGCTTCTCTGTTTCAGTAATTCAGCCTTCTATTTTAGAGATAGTACACCCAGCACAGAAACCTTCAAACTGAACTTCTGGAACTTCTCATCGGAGTCCAGGTATTATTTTGACATCTTTTGGCACCTTGTTGTGATTAAAGGCGCTTCAACGTCTTGCCATCTGTGGAAGCCTCCCTTGGAAATCAGGCATAAGAGGCTGTACATATGGATAAGGATGAGTCAAAACTGTTTTAGCAAGATGCAAGTGCTGCCGAACAAGGCCCCGAGTGGTGGAGTCTACCTGGGAGAATGTGGGGCAACAGGGAAAGTCTAAAAGAGGAGATTTGGATGCAAAATGCAAGTAGGGGGGAAAAAGCAAGAGCATAGAGACAATATGTATGAACCCCTAATGTTATTATTATTGTTGTTGTTGCTATTATTTACCAGTCCTTCACCCTAAGGTTCCTGGGCAAATTGCAACAATTAAAACACATTCTGTGCCAATTCAGTTTCTATTAGGGCTGCCAGACGTCCAGAATTTCCTGGACATATCAGGGATTCATCCGTCAGAAATAGCACCTGGACAGAATTTCCGAAAACGGGTAGAAATGTCCGAGGAAAACGAGGCGTATGGCAATCCATGTCGGAAGTGATTATTTTTTTGGTGAAAAACTACAAATTTCTTTTTTTGCGATTTTGCAAAAGAAGCGCAATAATTTTTGTGTCTGGATTCTAACTTTTTGAAATATGTCAACCCTAGTTTCTGTGTGAATTAGGATGTGAAAATAGAAATCCCAAAACAGATAGGTGGAAATAGACATTTTCAATTGGGGGGGGGGGAGGAATCTGATCCACAAATTACATTTGTCCCAGTCTCTTGAAAAGAGAAGCAATACATTGTTTACTTTCCTATTCACATTTGAAACGACACTATATTTTTTTCCCTTAGCTCATTGTTATTAGCCATTGTCTCAATATGTTTATGCCTCGAAGGCTGTAAAGTTGCTAAGAGATGAGATAGAATTGTCCTCATTAGTTCGAATAGGCAACTATCAATTATAGACCATTTCAGGGATGAAGAAATTATTTCTGTCGTCATGTTGTCATGCTTCACAGCAAGGGAACGCCAAAATGACAAATGCTAATATTTTATTGATTGATTTATTTAAAATATTATTTTTCCATCTTTCAGTCTCTGGTTGCCTCAAGGATGGATTATAACAAAATTTGCTATTTTAATGAATTGCTGTTTAATTAAGTAGTTTGTTGTTTATTTTATGTATTTTTTATTGCAGATGTTAAATAATGTCTTTTATTAGCTACTTTCTGCGGCTGGAAAAGATGTGATATAAATATTTAAAGTGAAAGAAAGAACAAACATACAAACAAAATCTGAAACAGCCCTAATAATATCCATAAATATCAGACTGTGGCTGTACTCATATACCTAAGCATAGGAGTCAACTTCTAGGGGCCATGGGGACTTCAGCCCCACCCACAATAAAATATTTGAGGGGGCTGGGCCCCCCAAAGTTAATGGCTATTCCCATTCAAATGGTGTGTGTGCACTGTGTGTTGTGATCGATTATGTGGGGCAGGGCTTACCTGGGCCCCCACAATATTTTATTCAGGTTGGCACCCCTGTACCCAAGCAACCCCCACTGGATTTAATGCAATTCACCATGCATAGGATTGGCTTCCCATAACACAAAAAGCAGACTAATCTTCAGATGTGTTTACCGAAGGCTCAGGCAAATAAGTTGGTTTTAATTTACTATCTAGAAGATGAAAGAGATAGGGTTGTGTCCAGTGTTAGTCATGCTCAGAAATTAATGGGCATGACTAACTGAGGTTTACCCTGAGTAAAACTTAGTTGGGTATAATTCATAATGCCAGACCAACAACTCCGGATAAGGTTCTCTCCAGATGGAACAATGCCCCATGTTAGCAATTTAGGTAAATCAGTTAACTTAAATGGTTCTGCTTTGTTGCTCTCCTTAGAATTGAAACTACTGCTGCTGAAAGGGCCAGAGACCACCTTTGCTCCCTGCTTTGCTGGCCTCATTCCACCTGGCCGGGTGTGTATGTGTGTGCAGACTGACTCCAGCTACAAAAGCTGCTGCTGAAGGGGCGGGCCAGAAGCATAGCTGTCAACCTTTTCCTTTTTTTGCAGGAAATTCCCTTATTATAGCATTGGGAAACAGCAGGGAGGGTTGACAGCTATGGCCAGAAGTCATCTTATCTGTGTATCCCACTGGACCTGCCGCTCAGGATGCTGAGAGGCTATTGGCAATGGGCTGTGGTTTAGAAGTTTTTGTTGAGGTCAAGGTTTAATTTTGGAGGTGCTTAATTTTTGCTGTTATTGGTATGATGTTTTTCTATCTTTGTTAGACTTTATTATTTATTATGTGGGGATTGTTTAATTTTATTGTGACGTTTTCATTTATAGCTTGTAGCTGCTTAAATTTTATGTTTCTGTAATTGTGTAAACCTTTTGACGTTGTAAGTCTGGTTTATCTATGGAATGGCAACAAACAAATAAGCAATGGTGCTGATGATGCTTTGAGCATGATTTAGTTCAGGGGTAGGCAACCTAAGGCCCAATCGCCTTCTCAAACCGGCCCACGGATGGTCTGGGAATCAGTGTGTTTTTACATGAGTAGAATGTGTCCTTTTATTTAAAATGCATCTCTGGGTTATTTGTGGGACATAGGAATTCGTTCATATCCCCCCCCCAAAAAAAAATATAGTCTGACCCACCACATGGTCTGAGGGACGGTGGACTGGCCCATGGCTGAAAAAGGTTGCTGACCCCTGATTTAGTTGATTATTACCTGGGAAGCCATAAGAAAGAAGGCCTTATTAGGTTTCAGGTTGACACTACCTTCACTTCAAATGTGGAGGAACGTGAAATAGGACTTTCAATCAATGTAAAAAAATTCCTTCCAGTAGCACCTTAGAGACCAACTAAGTTTATTATTGGTATGAGCTTTCGTGTGCATGCACACTTCTTCAGATACTGGAAGTGTGCATGCACATGAAAGCTCATACCAAGAACAAACTTAGTTGGTCTCTAAGATGCTACTGGAATGATTTTTTTTATTTTGTTTCGACTATGGCAGACCAACACGGCTACCTACCTGTTACTATTTCAATCAATGTATATCAAAACAATGTTGAATGGGGAAAGGCTTCAGCAGAGTTAAGCTCTATAACTTGGACCTCAACTTTACACTGGTGACTTGTGTAAAGAGGAATTGTGCCACCCAAAAAGGGGTACCTTCCAATAGATGGCAGTCCTCTGAAAAGCAGGGCCAGCATGCAAGTTCCCTGACTGCTCTGAGCCTTGGCATTTCCCATTTTAAAAATTAAATTGACGTCTGCCTGGGTTTTCACACTGAAAAGTAAGTTGCTTGCAGAAGCAAATTTGCCTTTGTCTCAGGATGGAGACGGTCTTATTTCTTAATTTCACCACAAAGCGGCACTGAAGCAATTTATTTGCAGATGTCACTTTAAAGTGAGCCTTGCAAATGCTTTGTGACAGCCAGCTATTGGTTTGTTTGTTTGTTTTGTGAAGCTCGAGTCACTGTTATTAATTACTCTTTGAATAGAGAGTAATGATCCTGTGAGATCTATTTCCATGCAGTAAGCTGGTGCCCCCCCCCCGACTCTCTTACTTAGCGAATGTGCTTTTGATGACGCGCATCTCTTCTAAATGTTTCTTGAAAACAGCTGGATATAAAGATGAAGATCACAGCCTGCAGTCCAAAGAGCGAGGAAGCAATAATTTACCGAAATGACCAAAGAAAGGCTGAAGTTTACGAGTAGTTTACCTCAATTGGCTCTATTGGGATATTTCATAGCCTCTTAGATGTTGTCTAGCAACCTTGAAGATATTTCAGGTACCTCTAAGCTCAGCGGGAGAGGCCAATGAAATTTCCAATAAGTTGCAAAGCTGCATGTGTTTAGTCATTTAACCAAGAGAGTCTCTACATGTCTACTAAAAAATGAGTCCCAATGAGTTCAGCAGACCTTCCACCCACATGCAAGTGGATTGCAGCCTAAATATCAGGGTTGTACCATGAGCTCTGTGGGGTCTCCCTGGATGGTTAAGTCCAGTTGAATTTGACTATGGGGTGTGGCGCTCATCTCTGCTTTCAGGCCAAGGGAGCCGGCGTTTGTCCACAGACAGCTTTCCGGGTCATGTGGCTAGCATAACTAAACTGCTTCTGGCACAATGGAACACCGTGATGGAAACGAAATGCCCGCCGCAACAGTACCTATTTATCTACTCACGCTGGCATGCTTTCGAACTGCTAGGCTGGCAGGTGCTGGGACAGAGCAATGGGAGCTCACCCCGTCGCGTGGATTCAAACTGCCAACCTTACAATCAGCAAGACTGGTTTAGACCACAGTGCCACCCGCATGCCTTTCCCAGCCAAACCCAACTGGAGTCAATGAAATGTTCACTGACTATTACTACTATCACCACCACCCTGAGTCAAAACAAAATAAAAAATAAAAATTTCCTTCCAGTAGCACCTTAGAGACCAACTAAGTTTGTTCTTGGTATGAGCTTTCGTGTGCATGCACACTTCTTCAGATACACTGAAACAGAAGTCACCAGACCCTTATATATAGTGAGGGACTATACAGTGTATATAAGGGTGTGGTGACTTCTGTTTCAGTGTATCTGAAGAAGTGTGCATGCGCATGAAAGCTCATACCAAGAACAAACTTAGTTGGTCTCTAAGGTGCTACTGGAAGTAAATTTTTATTTTTTTTGTTTTGACTATGGCAGACCAACACGGCTACCTACCTGTAACCACCACCATGAGTGGCAGCCAGGGAGGGAGATTGCAGTGGCATCTGTCACCCCATTAATGATGGTGCTGCTTGCCAGCAGGGAAAAAGCTGGGAGCAAAGCAGCAGTGAGGCTGGTGCTGTTCAAACCAACCCCCATTGGGTTCCATCTTGTAGAAAATAAACCAGAGAGCAGGTTGCTGCAGTAATGGTTAAGTGGGATGGGGTGACTTATGTTCATCCCGCCCCCTACTCAGCACCAACTGTGGGTAGTATTAAAGCTAGCCATTGGTTTAGTTTTAGTCTGAAACTCACTTCCAACCATGGTTTCAATTTAAACATGGCTTTAAGTTAAGGCTGGATGTAGACACATCAAAGAAGTGTTTCCGTTAAATGCGTTGTGCACTTCATAAAGGGAAATCCCGTTGGTGAAAGACAGGACTCCACAGTGCCATCTGGTGTCACAGTGTTATATAAAACGGTTTTTCTTTACTAATATGGCTGAGTCCTAACTTTGGTTTGTGTTCAGCTCGGTGCAGATATACTGTAACCATAAGCTGAGTTAAGAAAGGAAGGGAGGGATTTGAGTGAAAGAGGCAAGGGGGAAATAAGAGAATGGACTGTGCCAACCTGAAGTGTGGTCCTTAACCCAGACTTTGCCCTCCAGGTGTAACCCCCATCAAACCCAGCCTGCACAGCCACAGTAGCTGGGGCTGATGGGGAGCTGTAGTCCAAAACATCTGGAGGGCATCAGGTTGGGGACAGCTGTCTTAGCCACTGTTGTGAAATGTTTGGGTTGCGTTGAGCAACTGCAGAATATTTAACAAGTCCAAGGGCATGTCAGATGTTTTTTGGTGGAGAAAAGCTTTGCTTATGCTCCAGCTCTTCAGAAACAAAGCATGAATAATGCAGGAGGCTCAAGTAGAATTGTGCAGGAAACACAAACCCATTCATGTCTAAAACAAATACCAGCAGTTCAGTAGCTCATCCTCCCCCCCTTCCCCCCCAATCAACAGCATATAAATAAGATTATCCGCCTCCTCACACGAGCCCCTTAAACGGTCCACTGAGTAGTTAGAGGTTGCATCATCGTGTCAATAAGATCACTATCTATTTATTTATTCCAAAAAGGGGTTATTTTTTGCATGGTATACCATCTTTTCTGAAAAGTATGTCATGGACTTTACTTTTGCTTTGGGGGTCAGATGGAAGTCTCTAACTACACACACCCAGCAAAAGATCATTAACATGTTTAAGTCCCTGATCTAAATTGAACACGACCACCCTTATGGTGCTCCTGGTTTCTCGTAGTTTTTATTAATTTATTTTTAAATACTCTTCTTAAGTAAATATCAAACACAAGACAGATTTTCTTATGAGAATGGTATTTCCTTTGTATTATCATACTGAAAGATTTATCTAAGCCAGGGGTAGCTAACTTGGAGCCGTCCAGATGTTGTGAGCTACAACTCTCATTATTGGCTTATCAGTAATCTAAGACAGCTGGATGGCATTACTTTGGCTTCTCTTGGTCTAAGTGTTGGCAAGTAAAGGTTTTATATATGTACGTCTATGTACGCCACTTGAAATGCCACTTGCCTTTCAACCCTACCCACCAGAACTTCCCATTCTGTTTACTCTTACCTGCATGATGAAGCAACATATCCACCATTCATTTCACACAGTATGTAATAACTATGTAGAATTTGTTGCCTTGAATGTTTGCTGGGACCAGAATGGTGTAGTGGCTAGAGAGACTCAGACTAGGAAAACCCAGGTTCTAAACCTTGCCAGTTATCTCCTGCTTGGACTACTGCAACAAGCTCTACATGGGGCTACCTTTAAAGTGACCTGGAAACTACAACTAACCCAGAATGCGGCAGCTAGACTGGTGACTGGGAGTGGCCGCCGGGACCATATATCACTGGTCCTGAAAGACCTACATCAGCTCCCAGTACATTTCTGAGCAGCCCAGTATAGTTGAAGGACCATCGTTCAGCCCGGACACTGAAGTCCATCTCCAAGGGACTTCTGGCAGTTCCCTCACTGTGAGAAGTGAGGTTACAGGGAACCAGACAGATGGCCTTCTCGGTAGTGGCGCCTGCCCTGTGGAACGCCCTCCCATCAGATGTCAAGGAAAGAAACAACTATCTGACTTTAAGAAGACATCTGAAGGCAGCCCTGTTTAGAGAAGTTTTCAATGTTTGATGTTTTATCGTGTTTTTAATATTATGTTGGGAGCCACCCAGAGTGGCTGTGGAAACCCAGCCAGATGGATGGGGTATAAATAATAAATTATTATTATTACTAGCCATGACTCTCACTTGTGTGATTTTAGGCAATTCCTAACTTCTCAGTCTAGCCTAACTAATGACATAGTTTTGGCAGGAAGGAGAGAAGCAGGACTTTTTGTCAGCTGGAACTCTCCGGAACTCAGTTCCGACACCTCTCAGGTAGGTACCATTATCATTGATCTCCTTAGAGGAAAGTTGGGGTATAAATGTATGTAATAAATAAATGACCTGACAATGGGCATTAGCATCGATCAGGGATGAGGAATCTGTGGCTTCCCAGATGTTGTTGGACTCCAACTCCCATCAGCATGGTCAATTGCCAGGGATAATGGGACATGTAGTCCAACAATATGTAGAGGTCCACAGGTTCCCTATCCCTGGTTTACATGGCTTCAAAGAGAGAATGCATGGAAGATTAATCTATTAGTGGCTACTGGCTATGCAAGCTCAAGGTCCAGAGGCTGGATGGGGGCAATGATGGAGCAAAATGACTCTTCATGCCCTGTTTGTATGCTTTGCAGAGGCATCCTGGGAACTGCAACACTGGATTATGGACCACTGGTCTGATCTAGCAAGGCTCTTGTGACCTTTAAAATAATAATAATAGCAATCAAATATACAATAATAAACAGGAAAGGAAACATAAAGCCCATAATTCATGACATAACTTACAAATTAAGAATGTCAGTCAGCAAACAATTCATTCATCATCTAGGCAACCATTAGCAGCTAATCATAGTAAATACTTCTATCAATCTGGCAAAGAAAACTCTAATTAAGTCTAAATAAATTCCTATCTGTTTTGTTTTCATTACTTCCAGCATATCTTGTCTTATAATAATTATCTTTTCCTTCCAGTATTGATCAAACTTCTCCTGTTGTTCTAATTAATCTTTTGGCGTAGTCTGTCTTTCCAAAAGTAGTTTCAAAGATGAAATCTTAAACATCAGTATTCTGTGCCAAACATTACGTTCCCATTCTCTTAGGGATGGTAAACCTATCTATTTATAATAACCAGCCACTAACATTTGGTAGAAGCATAATTCCTTTAAAAAAAACCCCACAAAAAACTTTCATTTTCTACTAAGCCTTCTACCTTCCTTAATAAAACAGCCGTATATAGGGTTCAAAAGTAACTGTTATAATCTGAATAGTCCCAATTATCATAACCCAGATCCTGAAGTTGAGGCTCCAGTACTTTGGCCACCTCATGAGAAGAGAAGACTCCCTAGAAAAGACCCTGATGTTGGGAAAGATGGAGGGCACAAGGAGAAGGGGACGACAGAGGATGAGATGGTTGGACAGTGTTCTCGAAGCAACTGGCATGAGTTTGGCCAAACTGCAGGAGGCAGTGAAGGATAGGCGTGCCTGGCGTGCTCTGGCCCATGGGGTCACGAAGAGTCGGACACGACTGAACGACTGAACAACAAAGAATTTTATATATATATCTTCACACAGCCATACAACATGTCAAAAATATGTTAAGCCCTGCCCAAACACACTAGGAATATATTGCGTAGGTTTCAACATAATGGTAAGTGGGAGAGTCCACTCTTGCAATGAGATGCCCCCCCATCTCCTGTGTGCCCTCTAAATCTATTCCCCCCAACTCTTCAGAGTAGATTCACTTGGCAGACAGAGGAGGGAGGAGAGGTGGAAAGCACCATTGCACGAGTGGACCTCATTCTGAGCATGCAACAACTTAGTCGAATCCTGCCCATTATGTTCTTTTTCTGATAGGTATTTGTTGACCCAGTTGACAGCAGACAGATCAACAATCAATGGTTTATATTTTCCCACAATTTTGCTGCAACAGAAACACTGCTAAGAGATGAGCAAGTAACAATCTGCCTGCAGTTAATTCCATTACAGTATGTATAAAAATATGTGATCTCATTCTTTTTCTCCCTTACTGTCCAGAAAAAAGAAGACGGAGAAGAAGAAGTGTGCATGCACGCGAAAGATCTGAAGAAGTGTGCATGCACACGAAAGCTCATACCAAGAACAAACTCAGTTGGTCTCTAAGGTGCTACTGGAAAGAATTTTCTATTTTGTTTCAACTTTAGGGGAAAAAATGTGTTTCTATTTTTCAGTATTGTTTCTGGGCAAAATTTGGAGGGACACCGGTTCGCCTGAAGACATTCAATCAACATCTTGCATTATCATGTTGCTACGAGAAGCCTATGTTACAACAGAGATTAGTTCAGGGCCACTGTAAGGTCGAGCTTTCCCACATTAGATAGCTTTGCAAACTCCAGACAGTTTACTGTACTTAGGAGTGTAAAGGTGATGCTCTGATGTTTCTGAGAAACACATACTTAAACATAATGAATGTTTTGGCTACGATACTGCTGGGAAAACAGCGAGCATGAGCATCGGAATTGGCTGGCTGCAGCCAAGGGGAGTTGTGGTCCGAAAAACCTCTGGAGGGCACCAGGTTGAGGAAGCTTGGGTCATCCCCATAATTACATCTGCCACATTTCATTGTTCAATTGTCTCAAGGGAAGACAAAGCAATGATTTGTTCATGGCCCCGTCGGCCCCAGAGAAGTGCTTCCATATTTTCGGGTCTGATTCTTCACTGTGACAGATCTAAAGATACTACTGGCTTGCAATACTTGCAAACGTTTTGTTCACTGGCTTGGAAACTACTGAAAAGCTTCTTCAATACAAAGGGACAAAATGTTCCTGTTCCATTCCATTTCCTACATGCTGGTTCACCAGCTTGAAGTGAATAAAAAAGTGCTAGATTGCCATGTCTGGATTTATTTTCTGACTTGGCCTTTTGCACTATTTGCTCTTCTCGTTTATTGCTGATAGCTGCAGATAAGACACTGTCAGTTGTCCATTGTACCAAACTGCAGGCGCTGCCTTCTGTATCTCCACCCCCCCCCCAGCCCAATCCTCGGTGTCTCATATTCTGATACAAATAATTTGCTGCCCTCAACAAGTGCCTGCTTCCATCTGAACGCTAAGCTTCTTTGCGCGTCGAGGTCCTCAAGCCACCCCCAAGAATTAAACACAGAGACATAAATTTTGGTTTGGGTTTTTGGCAAATAATTTAGGGCCACAACTTTATTAAAATACAAATTTGGTGAGTGGTTGCGTAGGCATTGGTTCAAACGGGTCCAAACGGGACAGCTGCTGACCTCCAGTCAGCGTCGGGAGAATGCAGCTGGGGAGAGTTAAGGAGGCTGGGGACGAAACCTCCCCCTCACCAGCGGTCCCGGGGGCTCTGCCTATGGCCCTAGCCCCAGACCTGGGGTTCGGACAAAGCAAAAGAGCCGCCGGATTCCTTTAACGGAATTCCCTGTACCAACATAAACATGATTGTGGAGGTGGGGCCTCACCATCCGAGCAATCCAAAACATAACCAATGCCTAACCGCCAACCTTACAAGTTGTGACAAGTTGCTACTGCAGTAGGCGAAAACCATAAGGCAACCACTAATCAGCCAGATGGAAAAATTCCTACTGGGCCCCTGCTACAAAGCAGACGACCCCGTGACAGGCAGTTGCAAGGTCAAAGCAGAGGCCTAAGAAAACAATGGGGGGGGCGGCGGGTGGGTGATCCGAAGCTCGAAGCCAAGAGAGGGATCACCCTGCGTGCAGAGGATTATAAAGGACGCTGACCTGTCCATCACAAATTGCTACATCTCACTTTGCCCAGTAACTCTGCCTGACCAATCCTGACTAAGGCCAGCGTCCAGCCACTCCCTACAGGTCAATTTAGTGTCTTGCCAGGCCCCGACCGCAACACGTGCTCTTACTCAGGGTAGAACCCGATTTCTCTCTGGGTACTCTCGTGCGTCTGGCCCCAAACCACCTTGCTGAGGAACACGGATCAGCAGGAAAGCCATAGCCTCCCCCAGTCTCATCGTACGTTATCCACAGAGAAAATCAGGTGTCACTTCTGCTTGTTAGGCATTAAACATAGCAAGAGATAAGGAGACAAGAATCAAATTGAGAAAAGGGGGAAACTTGCACCAAGGAAACTCAGACAGAACATATGGGAAGGTTAATTAGCAAAGATAAGAGATGCATGAAGATACATTCTAGGGCTGGAACGGACATAGAATTTAGGCATTTGCCATTGTTTTCCTCTGGTACCTTTAGCTCTTAGTGCCAGCATTTTGGTCGTTTCCCCCTTGTATTTTAAGAGAGCTAATTCATACGAACCATTTTGCCTGCATGGCCTCATCCTCCTCTTAACAATGGTTTTTTAAAAAAATGAGAAATCAATTGATTCCGTAGGAAGTTGCCGTAGACACAATTATACCACTGGCCCATCTAATTCAGTAACGCCCATGCTGATGGGCAGCAACTCTCTAGAGCAGGGCTTCCCAAACTTGGGTCTCTCCAGCTGTTTTTGGACTACAGCTCCCATCATCCCTAGTTTTCAGGACCAGTTGTCAGGGATGATGGGAATTGTAGTCCAGAAACAGCTGGAGACCCAAGTTTGGGAAACCCTTCCTAAAGCCATGGATAGGCATTTCCCCAAACCTTGGCTGGAAATGCCAATGACTGAACTTGGGACATTGTGCGTGCAAAGCACTGAGCTATAACCCTTTCCCATGAGTCAATGGCACCTTCTACATGCTCCATGTGCCCTCCTCATCTACCACTAATTGTGTCATGTCAACTTGTTAGCTTGTTTACAGTGCTTTCAGGATCAGCACTCCCAAGATAGAAGTGTGTTGTAGGGGCACATGCTATGCACACAGATTGAGACGACCTTTGAAGGACAATTGCATTCAATTGAATATGTTGGTAGGATTGCAAGAAGCTTTGTTGATTAATGAAGAAATATAATTGTAATATGAAACTATAGTGATAGGTTTATGTGTGATAATTTAAAGCAATGATTGATTTATGAAGTATAGGTATTAGTGATAGATGTTAGGCTATCATGAGGAGGGTTTGATGGAAGTCATGGCCTTAAAAAGCCAAAATGTTAAGAGTTGATAAAATAATGTGATGGATTTTATTAATGTATGATAGTAGTAGTAGTAGTAGTAGTAGTAGTAATAATAATAATAATAATAATAATAATAATAATAATAATAATAATAATAATAATTTATTTGTACCCCGCCCATCTGACTGGGTATCCCCAGCCACTCTGGGCGGCTTCCACCAAACATTAAAATACATTTAAAATATAAAACTAATAAAAAATGATATGGCAAAAAACCCCGAACTTTCTTAAAACAAGATGAGATGTGATTGCCTCATGTTATTTATCTTTAACTACTTGCTCCTGGTGAATGTTAGATCCTAGATAATTTTAGATGTATTATGAATGACTGTGGGACATGTAATTGTGGCCTTCTTGGGATAATTATTTGTGACCGAGTAGTAATTACTACGGCAGACTCCCAAGCACTGTTTCTCTGTGTGCCTGCGAGACATATCCTTCTAGGAGCTTCCAGCCGTGCAACAGATATATTTCCTTGATGGTCACATTTGCCTATTGAAGCAAACCGGTCCTCCCATTTCAGCCAGCCTCCTTCTGTCTTCACTTCCATAAAGACCAAATATATGTTAATGAATCACAGGTGTTCATCCTTTACTCAGAATGAAAGTATGCACCCCTTATTGTGAAGCTTTAAATATTAGGGGTGGAATCCAACATAGAGCTAAGGCAATAACTCCATCAGCTCCTAAATCTGTTCATCCAACCCCCTTGAAGCAGATTTTAGGAGGGAGGGAGAGAGGGAAGTCCTGTTGCACAAGCAGAAATCCTTGCATGGATGGGACTTGTTAGTAGAATACCACCCTAGGGGTGTGTGTTGACCACAATATCTGCCTTGCATTTGGGGGAGCATCTGGAAGTAATCTGATCTATTTCAGATGCACTGCTGTCATTCCAATTCAATTTGTTATTCAGGACCATATCTGAGTTGTTTAATCTGAAGCTGAATCTAAAAATGACTATGGGTGGAATTTAACTTCATGCTTTTCAAAGCATTCTGAGTGCATAAACATTTCAGCTTGCCAGACGGAATGATAATAGAATAATAGAGTGGGAAGGGACCTGGAGGGCCAACTAGTCCAACTGCTTGCAATGCAGGAATGTCAACTAAAGCATCCATGACAGGTGGCCAACCTTTGTTGAAACACCTTCAAGGAAGGAGAGTTCTCATCCTCCCAAGGAAGTCTATTCCACTGTTGAACAGCTCTTAATAAGAGAAAGTTCTTCCTGAAGTTTTTAGCGCACCTAATTCTGTTTTTTTGGGTCTGCAATGTTGTTTTGTGTGTGTGAAGAAATGGGGCAACTGAAAATCTTCTCCCATGTTGTCCTTCCTCAGATAATCAGCTACAGTGGAATTTCTCCTGCTGTCCCTGCCACTTTTGAACATTGTTCCTTAGTACCAGATAAAAAAGGAAGGACCTGCTGATTAAGTTAGGCTCTCTCTTTTTAAATGGCATGTTCAAATTATTCTTTACACTCCTTGTGATTATAACATTGACACTGGTGTCTATTGCTTTGATTCTCAGCTGAGGCAAAACGCTCTCTAATATATTTCCAGTGGCTTCATTTGCCCCTTATTATTACAAAGCCAGACTAATTTCTAAAGCCTTATTGTCAAAAATGAACAATACACTGAATCTTTATAAAGTCCATCCAATTAATAAAAGCACAAACTAGTTCCATGAAATGCGGCTATTGAGTGTCCTGTGCCTTTTGTTTGCTATTATGGCTAAGTTTTGATTTCCATAAAAAAATGGAAAACATTTACTGCTTTGCCACCAGTGATTAAGAACTCAGCCTTCAAACTCACCAAGATCGTATAGAAGGAATGTTTAGATTTTTTTTTGGTGGGGGGTGTCCATATCCTTCAGATTTTGACTCCAATTGGAACAAATATATTGTCCTGAAGAGTTGAAGTGGATGGATGTTGGGGCTGTTGGTTTTAACTGGAAAAGCCTCCAAACTAGCATAGCACTTGGAGTGGTGTCCAGCTACGCTTCCTGCTGCGTTTCCCTGCTTCTCCAGTGCTTTTGCAGAGTTGTTCAAACTTCTAACTTCTTCTTGCGCAACAGTATGTGTGCCTTTCTTGCCAGCAATTAAACTCCCACACAGTCTAGCTTGTTTCAAGTCAAGCAAGCTTTATTTACAGGCATATAAATCACGGACATTCTTTCTGGGGCTCACGGAGGACATCTCCACTCCGCTCCGGTCAAAAGCGAAAGTAGGACTGACCAGAAAATAAACAGTGCGTCACATAAATCACATAGGCTTCGCATACAGCAGATACCCTGGATGTTGTGACACATCTTCCCTGTGGGAGGGGTGTACTGTTGAGCTTATTTAACCCTGAAAGCTCCAAACCTCACAATGGAAAATGTAATATTTATCCCAAGCATCAGAACCAGGGAACCTCAGGCCTGGGGGGCCAAATGTAGCAATTTAATACTTTCTCTCTGGTTCATGGGACTCTTCCTAAGCCACTCACTGGCCCTGCCTCATAACCGCCTCTCCTGTTTATGCCTTGTTGGAATGTGTCCTTGAACTGCATAATGCCTCTTGCATGCCTGGTTGGAAGATAGAAAGCTGTACATGGAGATGTGTGTGAAGAAACATCTGACCTCTGCATGGCTGCAATGCAGCCAACGGTACAAAAGCCTTCCTTTGGGCAGAAAAAGGCCATGGGTTGGATCCTTAGCCTAAAGCTGAGGGTGCCCTACCCCAAATCCAGGATATAACTCAAGGTGCCCCAGTAAAGGGGTTCAAGGTAGGGCTCTGTCCAAAAGATCAGAGGGGGCTGATGGGTCATAGAGCATTCCTGAATGGCGCCTCAATTGGATTTCCCGATTTGATGTGTGTCAACATGGGTCTCCTTTCTCTAGGATTGACCTTGCTGGAGCAATCAAGTTGTCTGATTCAGGATACGTACCCATTACCTATGCCAAATCTGTCTTACAAATCTGTAGGGTTGCCATATTTTGAAGAGCAAAACAGAGGACACATTTGCTGACTTCTGTTTTAACTATGGATTGCTATGATGAGACTACTCATGGAAAAGAGGATGTGTCCTGAAAAAAAGAAGACGTGGCAATAAAGTTGTGGCCATTTCAATCCCAAACTGGGTGTCATGTTTTTCTTACAGCATACACACTGTTAGTCCCCTTCCTTAGTAACGACTAGCAAGCTTTGCTGTGGCTCACAAAGAACACAGTGACACCCCCCCAAGTTTAGGAGAACATGGGTTGTTTGCTTAGTCAAATATTGTCAGGGGCTGAGCAGAGGAGGAGGAGTGGAGGAGACCACCTTCCCACCTTGACCCTTCCAGGGAGGAGGAAGAGGAAGACAGTATAGATTTACAAGAGGGGTTTGTGGGAGGTCACAGCTCAGAGGCAGATGAGGGGAAAAGTTGGGAAATAATGGGAGAGGAAGAGCAGGCAGAACCAGAGCAGCAGCTGGCTGACACGTTGTCACTAGAAAGCATTCCAGACCCACCATCTCCCAGAATCCAGCGAGCCTTAAAAGTAGGGGAGCAAAGAGCTCAAAGACAGAGGGCACTCAGCGGCACCCATAGAGGTGGTGATGATGATGACGAATGAGGAAGTGGGAGAAAAGGGGGGTGGAGATTCACCCGGGAGAATGCCATTATCCAAGAGGCTGGATTCTATAGCCCCTCTCTATAAAGTTTGAAATTAAAAAAGGACTATGGAAACTTTTCCTTGTCTTTATAATTTCCTGGGCAACCAGCTGGGAGTTGCTGACAGCGGACTGACAGATACCTGGAAGAAGATGGATGTTTTTGCTTGACGCCTGAAGATATGTAATGAAGGCATCAGGCAAGCCTCACTGGGGAGAGCATTCCACAAGCAGGGGACCACTGCCGAAATGTTGAGATGCTCACCTGGATTTGCAGCCCCATGAACATTCCACGAAAGGCCACACTGTGCCAATAGACAGCATCTGCTGTAGAGTCTGCACTCTGGGGCGCTATGTCCACGTCTGGGTCTTGCCTTTTCATATGGATATATGAAACACAATGAAGGCACTTGGAAGATGATCAGTGGTATATATAAAAAAAAACAAGCCCTATAAAGTAAGCTTAAAGAAACTGAGTCTTATCCCTGTTAATAGATCATTGCCCTTATATTATGCTGCCTTGAACTTCCATTTGATAAATTATTATTATTATTATTATTATTATTATTATTATTATTATTATTATTATTATTATTATTTGTACCCCGCCCATCTGGCTGGATTTCCCCAGCCACTCTGGGCGGCTTCCAACAAAAATCAAATACATTAAAATATCACACATTAAAAGCTTCCCTAAACAGGGCTGCCTTCAGATGTCCTCTAAATGTCTGGTAGTTGTCTATCTCTTTGACATCTGAAGGGAGGGAGTTCCACAGGGCAGGCACCACTACCGAGAAGGCCCTCTGCCTGGTTCCCTGTAGCTTTGTTTCTCGCAGTGAGGGAACCGCCAGAAGGCCCTCGTTGCTGGATCTCAGTGTCCAGGCTGAATGATGGGGGTGAAGACGCTCCTTCATGTATACAGGACCTAATGGGAAGGCAAACTAAGTATCTTCTACAATGGATCTTAATCCCAGGCCTGTATTTATAGAGTGAAGTCTTAATGAAAACCCTAAACGATGATCACTGTGTTTCACTGTTTGAACATCTAGATAACGGAAACAGGTGCTGGTCTAGACTCTAGAAGACCTATGCTGTCTTATAGTGTGTGCCCTGTGTTTCCTTGACTAAATTTCTTTAGGCTGTTTCCTTAGAATGTAGGGGAATGAGAATGAAAAGCCTTTCCCCAAAGATTGTGACCCATTTCTCAGCTTGACAATACTTAGCTGCATATGTAGGTTATCAGTTCGTAGGGAAAAAAATCATTAGGGCTTGATTATTTTTCTCCTAACATTGATTGACTACGACAGCATATCTCGGTAATGTTTATATTGCAGTGAAACCCAATTACTGCCTATTTTACTCATTGACAAGGTTAGGGTGACATAAAGCATACAGTGACATTTTAAAGGGTAGGGCAGCAAGGACCATGCAATTGCATGCTTAATTTCTTTATCATAGTACACAGGGGAGATTCTCTGCACACAAGTGCCAGTAAATGTATTTGTATAGCTATTGCTGCATTAATGTTGGGGAACAAACCATATAAAATGCATTTATTGGAGAAAACTACTGATAAAGCTTAGAATGCACTGTTTGTCCCTTAAAACATGAGAGCCAACCCAGCAGTATTAACTTCCTTCCTGTTAAAGCCAATTTTAGTATAGATATAGCTCTGATTGGTAGAAGAGTCTGAAAAGGGAACACTTTGACACTGGATAGTCAAATGGCAGGCTCTGAAGTTTAATGCAGATCTCCAGTACAGCCAAGCAATGCATAGAACAAAATACTGGATTGTGCGGGTTTCTAAGTACCATTTACACACTTCAGACTTGGACTGTTCAGCTGCCCCTTCCCACTGGGAGCCAAGAAAGTTAATCTGCTATGCTCGATGCGAGCTGTAGTTACATTTCTACAATGCAGATGCAGAGAGGGTAACCTCAGGATTGTTACCTGAGATAACCTTGCCTGCATGAGCGGGGCATTTTAGGGTGGCTGAGATCTCATTTAGAAGTTGAGCTGTACAGAACAGCTGTGCTTATGTTTACATGCAAAGTTTCATCCTCACATTTTTCATCTTTTTCAAAAAATAAACAGAAAACTATGAAAACTTAAATTATGCTGATTCACCAGATGATTTTTGATTACTGCATACAGGCAATTTTCTTAATTTACAGATTTTCCTCCTCTCCTAAGTGTGTTTTACTTTTAACAGATGTTGAGCAGATGTTTTTTACTGAGACCAGATGGGAAGAGATTCTTTATATGGCTAATTATTCAGCATGCCAAAAGCGCCTGCTCCATAACTGGAGCAGCATATTGAAATAATATTTATTCCTATTCCAAAGGCACACATTTTATACAAGGGCCATAATCTGAATTATACCCATATTGCTAGGACATTTATGATTCCATGAAGGCCAAGTTACTCTTCTGTACCACATATGCAACACAACTAACTAGCATAAAATGGCAAAGAAATTTTAGCATGGTTATTTTTAACTTTAGACCTCATGTGGGTTGGCCCAATGAGTGCTTAGAGGGAGGGGAGAGAGTGGGTGAGTTACCTTCCATGTGTGATTATTCTGTAGAATAGTCAAGGATATTGAAGGATTGCCTGCTTCCACATGAACCAAAGAACAAACCCAGAAGCAGAACAGAGGAGCATGCCAGAAGCAAGGGTCCGAGGAAAAAACAAAGGTTACTTCTGCCATAACAGTTAGGACATATACCAGACCTCAGGAAGAACTTACTACTCAAGCAAGGCTTAGCTGAAACAGGAAGCTCTCCTGTTATTCAGGAGAGGACTATCTACATGGTGGACAACAACATTCTTGTGCTTTCATAATGATTCTGCTCATGGTGATATCTGAACAGTTGTGCACGATTCTGTTTCCATCTCCAAAGGTTTTGAGGCAGACACACTGCTTCCTTTCCAATCACTGCATGTCCTGCAGCTTCCTGCTGACATCCTGCGACTTTTTCTATCACAAATGCTCTCGGGTGCTTGTTCATTTTGCCCGGCTCTGGTCCCATGACAGTGCAAGCTGGCTTTTCCAGGTGGCAATAATGTAACTGCATTTGGAAAGTGTCACAGAACAACTAATAGAGTGGAATGGCGTGTGGATGGTCCAGTATAAATCCACCATGAATGCATGCTGTGGAATCTAACCCCCCCCCTTCCAAAAAACCCACCCTGGTCTGGAATGATGCTGTGTAGACAGATACTGCAATGTGCAGTTTAGAGGCTTACCAGACTTTTAGAAGACATCTGAAGGCAGCCCTGTTTAGGGAGGCTTTTAATGTTTAATAGATGATTGTATTTTAATGTTTTGTTGGAAGCCACCCAGAGTGGCTGGGGAAACCCAGCCAGATGGGTGGGATATAAATAAATTATTATTATTATTATTATTATTATTATTATTATTATTACTACTACTACTACTACCACCACATGGGGCAAGCACACACATGCTCTAAGGTTCCCAACACCATGGGAGTCTGGTGGTAAGAAATGCCACAAACGTTTTGACAGATACCAAATCATCCATTTTATTTTCGGTCAAGTGGCCAAAAATGTCTGGATTACCTCTGGCACACAGAACAGCTCCCACAAGCCATTCTATGGAGCGTTTGAACTTCCTGTTGAAACTATTGTGGACCTTATATTTCAAGGGAAATATTTATGTAGTCCGTGCCTGTTTGTTGTGCTTCAGCTTCACAGAGCGGGTTTTCATGGGGAAAGCTCTGGGAATAGAAAAAGAGCACTCAGACACGGAGCTTTAAAGCACGGACCCGTGGGGCAAAATATAAGAAGAGTTTGGATTTGATACCCCGCTTTATCACTACCCGAAGGAGTCTCAAAGCGGCTAACATTCTCCTTTCCCTTCCTCCCCCACAACAAACACTCCGTGAGGTGAGTGGGGCTGAGAGACTTCAGAGAAGTGTGACTAGCCCAAGGTCACTCAGCAGCTGCATGTGGAGGAGCAGAGACACGAACCCGGTCCACCAGATTAAGAGTCTACCGCTCTTAACCACTACACCACACTGGCTTTAAAGTGTGGATAAGCCTTTAAACCTGACATTGCACTAAAATTACACTAAACTAACCCTTACACCACTCTAGTTTTCTCCCTCCGAACATGGGAGTCATTCTAATTTAAATTAATGGGACTACATGTTTGTTTGTATTAAGAAATTATCAAATGTCGAAAAGGAATTGTTCATATTCCAAAGAATATTATCTTTTATATTCTTTGCTTGAGAGATGGGAGCAGTTTTGGGTTTCCTCAGTTAACTTTAGATGTCAAAACACAAGAAAGAAACAGTTTTAAAAGATTATTTTTCTTCTTCAGTAGCATGAAGTCATCTCAGTACCTTAAGCTGCCTCACCAAGATTTTCCTTTCTCAATCAGGTGATACATTCCTTGTTGTCTCTCTCCCCCCCCCCATGCAAGTCTAATTTAAGACCCAAATCTAACCATGTATTACTGCTGCTAGAATGTTGGTTTGTGGGGAACCATAGTCAAAACAAAATCGAAAATTCTTTCTAGTAGCACCTTAGAGACCAACTGAGTTTGTTCCTGGTATGAGCTTTCGTGTGCATGCACACTTCTTCAGATGTGGGGAAAACATCATTGCAGGGAATTTTATATCCTCTGGATGTAATGCTGTGCCTTCCCCCCTATGGTGATTACTGCTGAAGGGTATAACATTCCTGAAATCCACTGACTGCTAGACAACAGCTTTTATTGTGTGGATCTTTAGATCTGAATATGAACAGTGGACAATGCTGGTTGTGAGAATATGTGCAGCTTAAAGAAATGCTTCTCAGAGTGTGAAGTAGTCTTTTCCTTGAGAGGCCCAGGCAGTTGTCCGAGAATGTGCAACCTCTGCTACGATTCCTCACAGCAGGAACCATGAATGGGCTACAAAATAGATGTTGGCATTGAGCACAGGTAACTAGGGACTGAGGGTCAAACACAGTGGAGAAGTTTGTTGCATAAGCATTTACAGTGCTAACTTGGTTTACTAACTTAATCCGTTCCAGAAGTCCGTTCTTAAACCAAAGCGTTCTTAAACCAAGGCGTGCTTTCCCATAACAGCAGGGGACTCAGTTTACAAATGGAACACACTCAACAGGAAGCGGAACGTGTTCTTATTCCAAGGCAAAGTTCACAGACCAAAACACCTACTTCTGGGTTTGCAGCGTTCTTAATCCAAGTTGTTCATAAACTAAGCTGTACTTAAACCAAGGTACTGCTGTATTACCAGTACTATTATTAGTTTTTTAATTGGGAGGGAGGCGAAACAAAATGTGGGGCAGAGTGAGTGCAAAGCACAGTGGTGAAAATTTGCTCATCCAAATTAGGATAATGCTATTTGAGCTTTGACTCTGGCCAGTGATTTACAGTAGAGATTGGGAACCTGCAGATGTTGTGGGACTCCAGCACCCATCAGCCTCAGCCAGCATGGCCAGTGGTCAGGGTTGATGGGAGCTGATTTACAACATTTGACTCTTATGTGCTTTGAGGCTCTGTTTCCTAAATCCACCTTAGACCCTCCTATGAAATCTACCCATGTAACGTGTCCTAAATCTCGCTTGGACATATTATTGCAGTCACTCGTGCGATTTGCTTCTTGTTGCCCACCACTGATGTCCAACAGAGGGCTGAGGACACAGAGAGTGAGTCACATAGTACTTGCATAGGATGGTCACAAGCTCCCTTGCACATCCCAAATACAGTTCTCTATATGTTGCTATCCCCAGCAGCACTGCTTTTGAACACGAGTTTTGAAGAATGTAGATTCCACAGCTCTTTTAGGAAGCTTTTGTTTCCTCCCAGTGAGTTAACATAACCGCCAAACACTTTCACACACTCCCGGCTTGGCAGCTGATATTCTTCATCCTCTTCAAAAAGCAGAGAATGACAACACCAGGTCAAATGGCAGGTGTGAAAAGGAGCTGGGACACAGTGGGTGTCTGTAAATACAGTGCTTATATAAATAAATCCTTCATGTTTTAAGGCTTGCACTTAAAAAAACACACACACACACAAAAATCACAGTGCTTGCTAAGAAAAAGGCTGGTGCTCTTTGGAATCTAAAGAATGTAGCATGTAGTGAAGTACAAAAGTGAATAAATAAATAAACTTACTCATAAAAAGAGTTTAAAACTTCAGTGCGTGCACATCCACAGCTATTTAAAAGCATAGCTACTTACACATACTGGAGCAGAAAAATAGAAAATAAATTTTCCAGTTATTCAAATGCAGCAAATGTGGGGGGGGTGGGAGGGGGAAGCAAATAAATGTCTCCAGATTGGGTTTTTAAAATGAGAAAGATACATCAGAAATACCCCTCTTGGGATAAAATATGTATAAACGCACATATTTTAACTTGAATTCTTGCGCAGATCTTTTAAAAAATCCATTTGCGGATTACCATGGAAATAGGACCAAATGGGTTCATGAATGAATATACATGAAGGTGACACACCGATCTGTCCATCACTATTGGGGAGAAAATAAGGCTGGGCAAGCTCCCTTCAGCTCAACTGGAATCTGGTCCAGTAATTGCAGCATCACTGAAGAATGATCAGAGAAATTATGCTCAATTGGTAATACATCTGAACAGTAGGAGCTGAGGAAAATCAAAACCAGGTAATTACAAGCTTCAGCAGCAGCGCTATTGGGATTTAATATTCAGGTATTGTCACATTTCCAGAAGTCTTCCAGCTGGTGACGGTTCTTCTTGGGGTATGTCCTGTGCCCACACTGTTCTCTAGCTCCCCCTAGATGTTTTGCTAAATTTGATTCAAATCAACGAGGCAAATCAATGCCAGAATCTTTGCCTCTGTGGCTCAAATTTCTCTCTGCCAGCCTTGATCAACAATGAAGACTCCAATCACAACCGTGCCTACTCAAAAGTAAGTCCCACTGAATTCACTGGGGCTTCCTCCTCCACAAGTGGGTTTAGGATCGCAGCCTTTGTCATGAACGGTCTCCCTCGGGAGACTGTGGACTCTCCCTCCTTGGAGGTTTTAAAGCAGCAGTTGGATGGCCACCTGTCATGTAGGCTATAGATGGGAATCCTGCATTGCAGGGGGTTGGACTAGATGACCCTTGGGATCCCTTCCAGGTCTACAATTCTATGATTCGACGGTTCTATGATTCTATGAAGCTGCTTCAAGATGTTTTGCTAAATCCTGCCATGCGACAACCTTCTGATCTCTTTAATTCTTCTGCTACAACTAGGGAATGGGGAGAAAATTGACTCAGTTCACATGTAAAGGCAAATCTATCAGATCTGCAGTCTCCAAAACAAATATACAACTGATGGATTTTCATGAGGATTTTTTTTTTAAATATATTGCAGCAGGAATGTGGAGAACTGAATTTAAGATTGGGCAAACGAGAACTGAAATTGGCAGATTGTACTGTACTGTCCCTTGTCACAACATTCTTTGAAGGGATCTGTGCTGCCAAGATCTGTTCTAGAAAAGTGATTTTGGACTGTTTGATCTTGATATTTTAGATCAACAGCTTGAAACAGAACCCGGAGAGCATGTGGAAAGAATCCCCTTTCCCTGCTCCCATGCCAGCAATAGCTACCCGTTACAGCAAACTGAAACCAAGTTGCGATTTTCCCAAACACTACATTTTCTCCTCATTCCTTAGAGGCTGCAGAGTGGGGCCCAGGAACTCCCTGACTCCACTTGATCTCCACCTAGGAAATCTGCCAGGGAGGAACTCCCCTTTCCAAAGGAATATACAAGAATAAACACCAGATGGCTGGACTGGTAATTTTCTTTTTAAATACCACTCAGAAGTTATTCGCACATAGCCATTGGTGGTGAAACAGTGGGAACGAACTGCTGAGATGAGCAAACAAACCAGGGCCTGTGTGGGAAAGAGAAAGGAGGAGGAGGAAAGGAAAATGACCCTGACACACACACACACACACACACACACACGCACACACACACACACACACACACACACACTGTGCTTCATGTTTAAGAGGAAAGACTGGGGGAAGCAAAGGGCTGGGAACATGGGTTTTTGTCTTCTTGGAGAAGAGTGAAATACCCCTGAAAATATGGGACAATAATATCTGGGATATACTGTAACTGTGTCTGAGCGTCTCACCAGACACAGGAAGGTAATTAAAAGCACACTGAAAACAGATACCTTCCAAGAAATGTGACAAATTTTATGCCGTTTGGTCCAGCTGGATTACATATGCAATGGCAAAAGAACATGGGCATAGACCACTGGACTCTCATGGAAACCTTTAGGGGGATACTTTTCAAAGGTAGAGAAATGACTGATGGAATCACCTCACTAGCAGAGAAGTGCTGGAGATGCAAAGAGGTGGAGGGAATGTTCTTTCATATGTGGTGGACTTGTAAAAGGGTAAAAGAGGACAGTGGTACCTTGGAAGTCGAATGGAATCCGTTCCGGAAGTCCGTTCGACCTCCAAAACATTTGGAAACCAAGGCGCAGCTTCCGATTGGAAATAAGACCGCCAAAAATAAGAGCGCCCATCGCACATATCTGCGAACAATAACACACCAATAGCAGGGGTGTGTGGAAGCAACGACAGATGGGCGGATTAACAATGACCAACTCAGTGCTAATCGGGGGGTGCAAGCACCACCAAACGGGGCTCAGAGAGACAGGGCGAACGGCGGCGGCAGCAGCAGCAGTGGAAACGGGCCCTCAGGCATCTGGGGAGGAGCCGCTGCATGAGCTGCTGCTCTGCCGACTAAAGAAGAATGGCAGCTTAAGTTGACAGAATATGCACAACTTGTAGATTTAGCATATAGAATAATAGAACAAGAAGAACATACATTTAAAGAAGATTGGAATTTTTTTTATTGAATATATGGAAAATAATTGTGCACAGCTGAAAATGCTGGCAGCATTAAGATAAATTCAACAGTGTAAATAAGTTTTGATGGATGCAAGAATGGAATACTGAATGGTATAGTTTTTGTAAAATATGCGGGGATTTATGATATGTAAAATGAACCATGGAAAGAGAATAAGGGCAGTGATTGACATCTTAAGGATGTAAAATGAGTATTTTAAATCGCAAAACAGAACATTTAATTATACATATAACTAAAAAAGACCTCTTACTTTTTGTATGGTATCATGTTGTGCTGTATTGTCTGATATTTGAAAAATGAATACAATACTTTTTTTAAAAAAAAAATAGATAACCCTCTTCTGAATTTGAACCAAATGAAGTTCAATGCTCTTGGAACCATGTTGTGCTTTGTCTAGCCTAGAACATGCCTGGATCATCTGCCTCAATGGGGTGATGGGTGTTTGTGTAAGACCACCCTAAGACACCAAGGAGTGTTTTGTGTGTGTCCATTTTGGGTATAAAGTGTCAGGTACCTCCTCCTTCTTGTTTATCTGCTTTCTGTGGAATTCACTGAAGCATATCATAAAATGCTGAATCTCTCTCAGCCATGCTTGTCTCCATTAATAATTTGTTGTGCTTCTAGGTATATTAGAACTTACAGCAGTAACAACAGCGACCTGCAGTGCTTTGGATAAATACTTGGGTGGACACCCTCCATATGTGCTCAGCATGCAGTAACATGACTTCTAAACTTTATATCCCATATTTCTAACAAGCTGGAAAGTTAACGCTTGAAAATATCCCTTCTCTAAGAAAATAAGGTGCCTGAGGGGAGTATGCCAATGTCTCTAATATTACTCATTAAAGCAGCTCTTAGCAAAGAAAACATGTTTCAGTGTTCAAAAATGGAATGGGTTCTATGTTCATTTGAGTCAGAGTAGATCTATTACAAATTAATAGGCAGGATTCATCTAACAAAAACCATCAATGGAATCCTGGTTAAAGGCCTTCCTCTTGCCAGTCGGGCTTTCCCCCTTCTTCTCTACTCCCTCAGTTTAACTCAGGGGGGTCAGGAGAAACCCCAGAACAGTGCCGGGGGGGGGTACCTTGCAATCCCTTCTCTTCCCCTGTGTGCTGTATTGGGGGTTATCCTGACCCTCCTCCCCTTGAGCCAGTCTTGGAGGGTGCAGGGGAAAGAGATGTGGGAAAGCTGTGTGGTACAAGTGGAAGTCCTGCTGACAGGGCTGGTGAGGTGAATGCTGAGACTTGCAGCATTTACTTGTAGGGATGGGTGAGTACGTCAGTTTCGGTGTTTCTCATTTTTCCCAGCTGAAATTCAGATCTCGTGAAAATCCACGAGCATTTTAGTGTGGATTGTTCCCAATTTTGATGTAATTTCTGTATGCCGTTTCCACTAGGACAGTGGTACCTTGGTTTAAGAACAGCCCGGTTTACGAACTCTGCAAAACCGGAAGTAGTGTCCTCCTGGTTTGCTCTGTTTTTGTTTTAGATTGCTGTTATTTTTTTACCTATGTCATTTTAAACTGTGATATTAATGCTGTATTCTTAGTTTTAGATTTTGATTTAGGTGGAAATCTGGGATTTCCCACCTGGGAATACAGAATGGTTTTGGCTTTTCTTCCTTTAAAAGAACTCAGGATAGCTCAGTCAGAAGAGCATGAGACTTTTAATCTCAGTGAAACTGCAATTTGAAGAAGCAGTTTGAAGGATGGTTGTGTTGTGCTTTGCAGATCGTTTCAGAGACTGTGGATTTTGCATGTAAATGCAAATTGATTTCTCCCCTATTTACAACCAAGTAAATCTTATCATAGGGACATGGGTCTAAACCACTGAGCCTCTTGGGCTTGCCAATAGGAAGGTTGGTGGTTCGAATCCCCGCGACGGGGTGAGCTCCTGTTTCTCGGTCCCAGCTCCTGCCAACCCAGCAGTTCAAAAGCACGTCAAATTGCAAGTAGATAAATAGGTACCACTCTGGCAGGAAGGTAAATGCCATTTCCGTGTGCTGCTCTGTTTTGCCAGAAGCGGCTTAGTCATGCTGGCAACATGCCCCGGAAGCTGTATGCCGGCTCCCTCGGCCAATAAAGTGAGATGAGCGCCGCAACCCCAGAGTCGTCCGAGACTGGACCTAATGGTCAGGGGCCCCTTTACCTTTACCTAAATCTTATCATGCATAGGATTAGGCTGCCTGTGTTATAAGAACAAGTGTTAGCTGAGTTGAGAGTGTTTTATTTTGAAGTTGTTGTGTGAAACAAAATGAATAATCTGAGGTTCAAGGCTACAATCCTTCGCATCCTTTCCTGGGAGTAAGCCCACTGAACATAGGGGGCTTGCTTGCATGAAAAGATTCATAGGACTGTAGCATATGAAGTCTCACCCAGCTGAAAAGCCACCCAAAATAGACCAACCGAAACAAACAGGAGTTGCCAAATAAGTACTGTCATTCCTCTCCACAGCTAGTATGTGTGCAGAAGAATTGATTGCATATGGCAAGATTCCCTTTTAATTAGAATCTTGCATTTGGGGGCCATGCCGATTTGACAGAGCACACACTATTTTTATTTAAGTGGCTCCAGATGTCTTCTGCCCAGTCTTAAGGGGCTTTCCTTTGAATTTTCTATTAAAATATAATGTAAGCAAGTTGTGGTTTGTGTGCGATAAAAATGGACACGCTCTATATATTTCTCATGCACATCTGACATGAGAGTCAGGAGGTTGCGTTTTAGCCAGAGTTTCCACTGTAATGTGTTGCCCGTATTTCCTCATTCATGTCTTGGGATCCCCAAGGGGGAAGGGAACTTAAAATATTAATAATGCAACATAGTCTTTGCTTGCTATGATTGTTGCATGAGAGGGAAAGAGGCGGGTGGGAGGACATATGTTCTTCTCTGCTCCAAATTAAAATCTGGGAAATAACTTTCAGGGCCTTAATGCTTGCCTCACAGAGCCACAGAAATTCCTTTTTCCAAGCTGAGAGATCCTAATTTCGGTATCATCAACCTGAGTGGTGTCCAGGATATGAGATCTGAGATGTTTGGCAAATCGGGAATAGGCACCATGGTGCTATGTAATTCAGGGTTTGCCAAACTTGGGTCTCCAGCTGATTTTGGACTACAACTTCCATCATCCCTAGCTAGCAGGACCAGTGGTCAGAGATGATGGGAATAGTAGTCTGGAGACCCAAGTTTGGGAAACCATGATATAAAGGAAAATGACTCAGATAGTGTAGCAACATGGCCACAGTTCATTTTATTTTTAAGACGGCACATGAAAAATTAGCTCATTGGTTGAAATGATATTGAAAGGGGAAATCAGGAGGGTGAAATCTCTTCATGATACTTTGAGGTTATTTTGAAGAGCTGGTGAGGCAGGCAACGGCAGAGGTTTATAAAGTTGGCGGAGAGGCATTTTTCAATTCTTCTTCCTCTCTTGTAACACCAGATTTTGCAATGAGTCATGCTGGCAGCATCAGAATGGCAAAAGAACATCCTTCTTTGAACAGTGCTTAATTAATCTGTGGATATATTTTTTGGCCACAAAATGTGGCGAGGACACCGAGTCAGATGCCTTTAAAACGGAAGGAGGCAGATTCATGAAGGATAAGTTTTAGCAACAGCAGCAACAACAAGAGTTACATGGACCCTCCAGGGTCCGAGGCAGCGTATCTCATCCCCTCCCAACAAGATTTCATTAATGAAACAGCATGATGATACAGCATGATGGCACACAGGCAGGAAGGTGAGTGACCAGCATGTGTGGCAGGTGGCCCAGGTGAACTGCTTAGCAGTGGCCATGGCGGGGGGAGAGGTGCTTCACAGAGCAATTTGGCAAACCACTCTGTGATGCGCCTGTCCCTCTCCATTAAGCTTGGCTTAGTGAGGAAGGGCTAGCTCCTCATAAAACAGCTCTCTGAAGCACCTTTGTCCTTGTGGCAGGATTGGGACAACCTTTGAAGGAAGTGGGCTGGGGTGAGCTGTGGGGCAGCAGCATAGATACCTGAAGGGAGATGAGGGGAGGTTCAAGTGAGCTGAGTGGGGAGACGTGAAGGGCAAACAAGGAGGGGGTGGCCAGGTATTGGGTTGGCAGAGGGGATGGTGAGCAGAGCAAGCAGGGGCAACTCCTCATAGAATCATAGAGTTGGAAGAGACCACAAGGGCCATCCAGTCCAACCCCCTGCCAAGCAGGAAACACCATCAAAGCATTCCTGACAGATGGCTGTCAAGCCTCCGCTTAAAGACCTCCAAAGAAGGAGACTCCACCACACTCCTTGGCAGCAAATTCCACTCCTAATGACCCTCATATTATTATAAGCTGCCTTGAGTCTGTATAAAATTTAAGTGTCTTAAGAAATTTAACAAGTATTAATTAAGTAGAATAGTAACACAACCTTCTGGAAATACATAATAAATATCCTCTAATGACATTTCTTAGGAGTTTCTACCCAGTCCTCCAAGCTGTGTTTGAACCATCTTTTTTTTTTTTTTTTGATACTCCTAAAAGTCTTTTTACACTTACAATAATGCAAGATCTCATCCATTTTTAAACAAATATTGCCAAGTGTGTGCTGATGCACTGGAATTACACAGGAAGGGGGGGGAATAGACTCCCTGGCACAAAATTAAAAGTAAAAAAACAAACAAAACAGAAACTTTAAAAAGTTATATATCAAATGTAGGTGATCTAGTTGTGCCTATCAGCCTGGAAGTGAAATGCGGTCACTTCCAAATAAGATAGTAGCTTCTGCATAAACGGGACAATTCCTAGGCATTAAATAATAATATTTTTTCCCCCTTACATTTTCCCCTTCCATCATGGAACCCAAAGTGTTACACATGCGGTTCCCATTTAGACATAGACCTACTTAGCTTCGGCAAACCTTATGTGCCTTCAGACTAGACTTGGATATTAGCATACTAGCACTGTACAGCAATACAGGAAAGTTTCAGGAAAAATGAAACGATAAAGGGGGAGTGTAACTTTTCATTCCCCCCTCCCCATCTGCCAAACATGGGTGGTTCAATTCTTATCAGTTTGGAAATAAAAGAGGGCCACTTAGAAATCAAGAATAAAATCGAGGCTTCCCAGATCTACAGAAAAGTTTTATAAAAGATTTTGGAGGTGGATTTTTCTCCCCCATCATTTTAGGCACTTTTATCTCTGCATTTGATGGCAGAAAAAAATGTTGCTCCTACAAACCCTAAAAGCATTGGCTGAGAGAATGTGGTTGTTTTTAAACTGGGCTTCTCTGGGAGGAATGGCAGCATATGAATTGAAATAATAATAATAATAATAATAATAATAATAATAATAATAATAATAATAATAACAACAACAACAACAACAACAACAACAACAACAACAATAATATATTTTCTATGTGGCGTGGAGGTTTCACTGTTGAACGTCACCTTGAGTTTTGTTTTGTTTTTGAAATAGGGAGGGTATAAGATTTGCACATATGTACACACACACACACACACACACACACACACACAATATCTTAGCTCTAAATTCAGGCTGCTTCAAGAATGCAAGATTTGTCTACAACATATATGCAGAGAAGTCAGTTTTATTAGAAAATAGTGTTTTGCTCCTTTCAGAAATTGCTGGATCTTTGCATGGCTGCCCCATATGTTGAATAATGGAATTGCAGGTGCCAACTTCTCAATGAAGTACCTTCAGGCTCTGAACTGAGTTTGGTGACCCAGGTTCGTAGGGTTGCCATACGTCTGGGAAATCCCGGACATGCCCTCTTTTGGGGGGCCTACATGCCCATTTGGAGGGATTTTTACAATTTTAAGCAAATGTCTGGGTTTTTTGGGGAGAGGTACAGCGGGTGGCGCTGTGGGTTAAACCACAGAGCCTAGGGCTTGCTGATCAGAAGGTCGGCAGTTCGAATCCCCATGACGGGGTGAGCTCCTCTGGAGCAGGAGAAAACAAGCTTGTTGCATATTCTTTTTTTTTTTAAATAAAAAAATCTTTATTTCAAAATATTTTAAAAGAATACATTCACACACAAATATACAACAAAGAAAATGCAAATCATACAATACAAACACAGTCACAAAAAAGATAACCAATAACCAATTGTATTGTATGGTGAGGAAAAGTAAGAAATGTTACAACGTAGAGGGAAACCATATACAAATGACGAGGAGTCATTGTTTTTAATTTTTTTTCATTTTTTCCCGTTTTTTTTTTTTGGGGGGGGGGTTATTGGCTTGTTGCATATTCCATATGGCAGCCCTTTAGATATTTGAAGATGGCCTTCAAATAACTCCTCTCATTCTCCTCATTACCAGGTTAAACATACCCAGCTCTCTCAGCTGTTCCTCATAAGGGTTGGTTTGCAGACTCTTCATCAACCCTTCCCCAGCTACACCCCTCACTGGCTCTATTTTACAACCCTGTTTGAGTTTTTCTGCCTGGCTGGAATGTGCAATTGAACTAAAATAATAGGATCATAGAATTGAAGAGCTGGAAGGGATCACGAGGGTCATCTAGTTCAGTGTTTTTCAACCACTGTTCCGCGGCACACTAGTATGCCGCGAGATGTTGCCTGGTGTGCCGTGGGAAAAATTGAAAAATTACTTTATATATAGTCAATATAGGCACAGAGTTAATTTTTTTAACATTTTCTAATGGTGGTGTGCCTCGTGATTTTTTTCATGAAACAAGTGTGCCTTTGCCCAAAAAAGGTTGAAAAACACTGATCTAGTTGAATCCCCTGCAATTCAGGAACCTTTAGCCCAGCATGGGGTTTGAACCCACTGCCCTCAGATTAAGAACCTCATGCTTTACTGATGGAGCTATCCTCTCATTTGCCTGGGTGGAAGAGAGATGGGTGTGTGAGAGTGTGCATAGAAGCTAGAGTTTGCAACAAATGGTAAAATTTATTTCTGTTGCTCCATCCACTTTTGTTGCCACTAACATGTGCCCCCCCCCCGAAGATTTCGCAGGAGGAAATGTGGCCCTCAGGCTGAAAAAGGTTCCCAAACCATAGACTAAACCATGCCAGACAAGTCTTGGAGGGAAACCAAACTGTGTTCCATTGCAGGCCCCTTAAATTACATTCAAAATAGCTTGGCCAATGTTCGAACAGGCTTAGAGTTCTGCTGTGATCACTGAACGGAATGACAATCAGCATGTAAAATTAGCAAAGGAACATTTTGCTTGAATTTTTGGGAATAATCCCCTTCTGGTGAGCTACATGAGCTAATCTGAGCTCTGAGGTAATTTCCCCTGTGAAATGGTAGAAAGCTAGGATGGGGAAAAAGCTGGACACGCCACATGTAATCAGCCTTCGAGCGCTGCCCACAATCAAGGTTTCTTTCAAGCTATTAAGCTCCCATTTGTTTGGAATGGCTGGTCTGCAGCAGCCCATCACATTACAGGGCTTGTAAAACCACCTGCAAAACTCAGAAGGTTCAATCGGCAGCCTCTCCCCATCCGTCTCTATAAAAAAAACTACTTGTGTTCTGTTCAAATCTCCTCCCTAGTTATTGAAAAGAGAGAGAGAGCTGTAAATCACAAGAGATTATGATAGCAGGCTAATCTGGTAGCATCACAGTTCTGCATCCCATTTCCCCTTCTAATACATTGTGTTTGCCCAGCAGTGTCCAGGTCCCCAAAGCTATCTATCAGGATAAAACAACATCAGTTCCCAGGACACTTTGCACCCATTATTTTACTGATGGAAACCTCTCAGATCTAAGTTGACTTCCACCAGTTTCTTTAATAACTGGGTGAATGCAATTTTGCTGTTTTTCTCCTCATCTGCTACCCCGCTGAGGGCTTGTCCATGCATGGAAGAGGGACTTTGCCCATTCGTTTGATTATCCTTAAACGCCTGTGATAAGGTTGCTCTGACTGACATTGACACCTCATTAATAGAACATGATGTTCTGTCCAGCTACTTTAAAGGACCGAGTAAGCTTATATCAGCTGAAAACTGCACAGTACCATTACAAATTTATAGTGACTGTATTCATGCGGGCATCCAAGACTTTGACTGGTGCAAAAGCATATACTGTATTGATGAAGAAACAAATCATTCCTAATAAGTGTGGCAATTGGTGTCCACACAGGTCCACACTCCCCAGCATATATTCTGGCAGGAGTAGGGAACATCCTTTGGATGTTGCTAGGCTCCAGTTTCCCCCAAACCCTGCCAGAATAGCTGACAGAAATTATGAATGATGTCATTCTGAAACATCTGGAGGGCCACAAGTTCCCTATCTCTGGAAAATGTCTGCCTCAATGGCTTTTGTGGTCAAATTCTATCCCACTCAGAATATAATTAGCATTCTATAGAGCCTGTTAAAGTTTAAATAAATAGAAGCATCACTGGAAAAAATAAAGTTTTCGGAAAGATGACTTTTGTGTCGAGGAGATGTGAAATAAGGGTAGCATTTTCTCTACAAAAGTCCTTGTCTCCTAATTATTTATTATGTGAATGATTGATATATTTAGTGTTTCAACAATCAGGACATGCTTCATTTTTCACCCTTACCTTGTTAACTTGAGCAGCCCACCAATGTGCTTTAAGGGAAGAAGTACTCCTCATTTTCAGCCACATGCGAGTGATTTTCCTAGTACATTTCACAGATCTGATTAAATCTGGCTCTTGCCAGGGCCCCTTTACAGCCTTATCCCAAGCACATTTACTCAGGAGTAAGTCTCACTAAAATGGCATTGGCTCTGAAATCAATTCCTTCCCATGCGCTGGCAGAGTTTTGCCCATGTAGCTGTGATGCTAGTGGTAGCCTTTTGCTAGTGCAAGACATCATGTTGCTTGTTAATTTTTCCACCTGGGTAACTTTATGCTGCATTGGCACAAGAGGGTTTCGAAAAGACCCCTCTCTATTTAGGAGGCATAACTTGAGTCTAGGATTACTCTGCAGAAATCTCTTTTATAATTATTGCGGTTCAGTTCGTTGGAGGAGGGGGAACCCTTACATGCCCTACTGTAAACACCATTAACGATGTGAGGATTTTAGTTTAAATCATGCTTTCGATCACACAGTCTAATAAGCATAAAAGGAAAATAGCTTCTAATTTTGCAGCCGTCTGGGATTTGCATGCCCTGTTATATTACCCAAAGGCATAATAACACTCATAGTAATTACGATTATGGAGAGGGATTCAAAAACAGCATAAAAGGAATCTGAATTAAATTCCATCAAGTGCACAGATTGCAAGGGATGCAGATGTTCTTGGTAGAGAGGGTGAATTGCCCATAAATACAATAATCATATTTTTATGTAAAATAATTAATGTAATTCATAGAAATGATCCTGAGCACACACTTCTTTCATCCAGCTAGGGCTTCATTTGTGCTGAGCTGATTCTTCTCTTTGTGGCTGATTTAGCCCATTCTACTATGATTACTTTAAAATGGAGTCAACTATGGACCACCTTCCTATTATTTCATTTGTCACACAATTCCAGTTTTTCGCACTAAACTCTTCCATTTCGGATCAGCAAGCATAAGATTGCTGTACATAAGAATAAATTTCGGTGCCCTGGAATAAAGCACCCGTGCAGACATTTTGGGTCTGCTTATTAGGGTGGCCATGTTCCCTGCTATACAGATGGGAGTCCTTTATTTGGAGGGCTGACTAGTCCTCGCCTGGTTTAAAGATAACCATAAGAAGAGAAATCAAGGACCTTGAAGCTGCTCAGCCACAAAGAGCATGTACATGAGGCTCTGTGGCACCAAAGATATATGGTTTATTTACACACATATACAACCTGAGGTGGAATCTACACACATATAAAAAACGCTGTGAGAATGCTTTTTAAAAAACGTTTCGAAAAATACATTGAATTCAGCATAGCTCACTGTCACCATCTAGTGTCACAGTTGTATCTTGCACTTTACAACACATGTAAAAGGTTTTATTTGCAGCTGTATAGCTGAGTCCCCAGTCTACAATGGAAGGGTCCCCAACATTGAACTCCAATAGGGTCTTGCTTTCTTTATAAGCACAACATCCAGTTTAAGCAGACACCGGCTATTTTTCTCTGCATGCTGCACTCTGCTTGTCACATAACCTCATCTGTCTCAGCTTCTGGCCCACATTATATTCTCTGTTCTAAACCTCTGACTTTTCTAATGCACAGAGAGGCCCTTCTCCCTTCACTTGCCATGTTAATGACCCACTACCCCGGACTGCACCCTCAAGGAAATTAGTCTTAGTTAATTAGCACCAGCCTGCCTTAATCACTTGCTCATGCAAGAGGGTTTAGAAAAGCCTAATGCAGAGATCAAATACCCACATGGGTCTAACGTCCCCGTCTTAACACACAAATGCTTATTAAATTCTAACATTTAACACCCACAAACCTATAACAACAGCATCACACATTGATAATAACTCATGGAATTTAGTGCCACAGGAAGTGGTGCCGACCATTCATGCTGATGGATTAAATAGTGGGTTGGACAAATTCATGGCGTGCAGGCCCGTCAGTGGCTGTTACCACTGAAACCACTGAATACCAGTTTGCTGGAAGGCAACAGCAGGGAGAGACCCAATGGAGTGTGGTGTGGTGATTGGAGTGTTGAACTAGGAGATCAGGGTTCAAATCCCCGCTCTGCCACAAAACTCACTGGGTGGGTTTGGGCCTGTCACTGCCTCTCAGACCAACCTATCTCACAGGGTTGTTGATGATGAGGGGGAGCACCATTTTTGCCACCTTGAGATCCTTGGAGATAAAGGTGGGATGCAAAATATAAATAAATTTGCTTTCATGGATTGCCTGTAGGCTTCTCTTGACTTCCACGTGGCTAATGTTTGTGGTTAGTGAAACAAGAGCTTAGCGTTTTGTCTTGTGGTTGAAGCAAACCTTGGTTTAGCTCGGGATGGCACAGCAGTACAAAGGGAGGAGCAAAATACCCGCAAGCTGCTCTCTGGGAGCTTGCACGTTGACAAGGTCTCTGTAGGCAAAAAGCTTAGCTCGCTGTGTCATGTGAGCCAGGTCAATGTTTCTTGACATTTCCGACAATCATACACATGTGGCTTTATTCCATTCATATCAAAGCTAGAATAAACTGGTCTGGTGATGTTAAGCTATCACTTTCAGTTGCTTAGTGAAGGCAGCTGGTTTCAGCAGCATTCCATGGCATCAAGAGACAAAACGTTCTGCTGACTCAGTTCTGTTCTGAGAACACGCAAACCAAACAGATGATTAAAAAATGTGTCTTGTTCTACCTCAAGGCTATTTTCATCGGCATGAGGAATGGGTCTTTATTTACCAGCTTGTCGGTGGTTCAGATGTCCGTTATCTCAGATTCCAAGGCTTCAAGGCATGTTATTTGTCATGAGCTGGCCTTACTTTCTCTCGTCGTAGGAGGAAAATTGTCTTCTGAGCTACTTCGTTCCGGAAGCCAGTAATTTATAGTTCTGCAGAACCTGTTTAGATATTGTAGCAATTCAAGAACAATTGAGAGATTTGCAGCAGGGAGGTCGAATGTTACCGGCAAATGAAACAATGAAACAGGCACCGGGAGTCTCTGGTCATTCAGATGTTGTTTAACTGCAACCCCCTTAATCCATTAACCATACTGAATGAGGCTGATGGGAGCTGCAACCCAGAAATATCTAGGAGGGCAACACAGATTCCCCATGCCTTTAATAAAGCATTATTTAATATAGTGTTTTAGGTGTTTTGTATAGTGTTTTAATATAATCTAGGTGCTTTAGCAGAACATCAAGATAAACACCAGTGGGCTCTGTAGAACCCCAAAGTTTGCAGTAGTACAGAAACAAACACTCAGTGCCATAAGGACTGAACATGTTCAGTGGCACATAATGTTGAGTGTCTGTAGTGAGAAAGGGGATTAAAAAACCAGCATTTGCAGGGAATGCAATGGAGTATCAAGGTAGAAGAAGAGTTTGGATTTGATATCCCGCTATATCAGTACCTGAAGGAGTGTCAAAGCAGCTAACATTCTCCTTTCCCTTCCTTCCCTACAACAAACACTCTGTGAGGTGAGTGGGGCTGAGAGACTTCAAAGAAGTGTGACTAGCCCAAGGTCACCCAGCAGCTGCATGTGGAGGAGCGGAGATGTGAACCCGGTTCCCCAGATTACGAGTCTACCACTCTTAACCACTACCACACTGGTAAAGGGCATGGGTGTCTTCAACCTTGAGCAGAGCACCCCACACTGGGTGCTGCACAGAATCATAGAATTGTAGAGTTGGAAGCGACCCCAAGAGTCACCTAGTCCAACCCCCAGCCATGCAGGAATCTCAACTAATGCATCCATCATGACAGGTGGCCGGCCAACCTCTGCTTAGAAACCTCCAAAAACTACATGAGCAGATCCCACTTGTACAGTTCTGAAAACTCCCTGTGTGGAACATGGGCCACTGAATTCAGGCTAAATGCAAGTGTTGTTGGTAACTAAGGTATTTATTCTACAGGATTATGTAAGTTATGTCCTTTGCCGGGGAGCTGCATGGAGATAAGCACAGGCCCAGAGCAATTTTTTCCTTGTTCAAGGGAAGAGACGGTGGTGGCAGTGGCAGCGGAGGCTGAAGTATATGTAAGAGGAGAATGCACAGTTAATTCATTGTTCCTTTGTACAACACACACCCAACTGTGATTTGAATGGCGTTAATGGATGTTTCGAAAGAAAGAAAAAAACAAACTGCATGTAGGTGGAAAGCTGAAAAAGTGTTGATAAACTGATGCCTATCTAAACATGGCTCCTGTGCCTTGGCTAAGATTTGAGGTGGGTGGCAAATCTCTCCTCTCAGCCTTCCTTTGGAGCGCTGTGGTCCAGTATGACTCCACACACCCCAGCCTCTTGCATAAAAATATCTTGCAATTTTGCTGCCATTTACTTCTGAGAGAACTGAACCAGCTGCTTCCCACATTTCACTGCAGAAAACAAAACAACCCCCCCCCCCCATGCATGGCTTGTGATAAAGTTTCAAATATTCCTGTCTTTCTGCCTCTTTCCTTCATCAGTCCATTTCCTCTGGGATGTAATGTGCCGAATCATTTTCACCGTATTGTAATTTTCCAGTGTTAGAATGCAGCAATTCTTCAGCATTAAGCGTTTCCTTACTTTCAAAATAAGGGGGGGGGGTATAAGGAAGGGTGAGTCTAAGAGGAGCTGATACACTGTCTTTATACAATTAATTAATTGGCTTTGCCTTTTGTCTCTTTATATTTGCCATTCGGAAACAAACACTGGGGAAGTGGCAAAGTGCACCAATACATTCTGGTGTCAATTTTATTGTGTAGAGACTCTGTCTCTAATCACATTTAGGGATAATCCGTAAGTCCTATTATGCGTGCTTAGTATATTGGGGGGAGGATTTTTCATATCTAACAATTCAGGACATGAAAAGAGGCCTGCTGTATCAAACCAAAGGCCTTTTGCATCCAAAATCCTACTCTCACAGTGGCCAACCAAATGCCTAAGGGAAGTCCACAAGCAGGACATCAGTACCATGGAAATCTCTCACTCAGGATCCCCAGGAACTGTTATTCAGGAAATTGTTGGCATCTGCCTGTCTTGAGAGACAGTGGAGTGAGCCTCCGGGGTGAAATCCAACTGTGCATTAGTGGCACCAACATCCTTGAGGTGCAACCCTGGGCAGTGTGTATGGCGGTCCAACCATATAATAATAATAATAATAATAATAATAATAATAATAATAATAATAATAATAATAATAATAATAATAATAATAATAATAATAATATATTTATACCCCGCCCATCTGGCTGGGTTTCCCCAGCCACTCTGGGTGGCTTCCAACAGAATGTTAAAATACAATAATCTATTAAACATTAAAAGCTTCCCCAAACAGGGCTGCTTTCAGATGTCTCCTAAAAGTCTGGTAGTTGGTTTTCTCTTTGACATCTGGTGGGAAGGCATTCCACAGGGTGGTGCCACTACCGAGAAGGCCCTCTGCCTGGTTCCCTGTAACTTGGCTTCTCACAGCGAGGGAACCGCCAGAAGGCCCTCGGCACTGGACCTCAGTGTCTGGGCAGAATGATGGGGGTGGAGACGATCCTTCAGATATACTGGACCGAGGCCGTTTAGGGCTTTAAAGGTCAGCACCAACACTTTGAATTGTGCTCGGAAACGTACTAGGAGCCAATGTAGGTCTTTCAAGACCGGTGTTATGTGGTCTCAGCGGCTGCTCCCAGTCACCAGTCTAGCTGCCGCATTCTGGATTAGTTGTAGTTTCCGGGTCACCTTCAAAGGTAACCCCACATAGAGTGCATTGCAGTAATCCAAGCGAGAGATAACTAGAGCATGCACCACTCTGGTGAGACAGTCCGCGGGCAGGTAGGGCCTCAGCCTGCGTACCAGATGGAGCTGGTAGACAGCTGCCCTGGACACAGAATTAACCTGCGCCTCCATGGACAGCTGTGAGTCCAGAATGACTTAGCTAATTTGCTAGGAGTTAAATACCAACAATACATCATTTTTATATAATTCTCCTTCAGAGTGTAACATGCTGTAAATTTTAATTCTGTTGTCCATAGTCAATTCAATTTGACAGACCACCTTTCTATACCTAGTAGGTTGTTGTAGCTTCTCCTTCAAGTTTCAAATATACCAAAAGCACCTTCCACAGTATCTTGAAGCAGGGCTTTTAGTGTGGCTGCTCCAGTTCTGTAGATTTTATCCTCTGGGGGAAAACTGTGGAAAAGTGACTTGAAGTTTACAGCATGTTATACTTTGAAGGAGAACTACCTGAAAATGATTCACAGATGGTATTTAACTCCAAGTAGGCTTGAAAAGATGTATAAGACTGAATCAGATAAGTGCTGGAGATGCAAAGAGGTGGAGGGAACAGTCTTTCATATGTGGTGGACTTATAAAAGGGTACAAGAGTATTGGGGCAAGATCTATAATGAATTGAAAAAAAATGTCTAAAAGTACACACACACTCCGAAACTGAGTCCTTTCTGTTGGGGATAATTCAGACTGAAATTCCCAGGTGTCAAGAAAGGTTATTTGTGTATGCCACTACTGCAGCCCGTGTTTCGTTAGCCCCAAAATGGAAAACAAGCGAGGCCCCAGCCAAAGAAGAGTGGCAACGTAAGTTGACAGAATATGCACAACTCGTAGATTTAACATATAGAATAAGAGAACAAGAAGAACAAATTTTTAAAGAAGATTGGAAAACGTTTATTGAACATATGGGAAACAGTTGTGTACAGTGTAACGGTGTAAACGAACACTTTAGAGGTTAAATGCATCTAGACCGCAGTGTGCCTGCCATAAATCAACACCAATTTCTTCATTTTGACCCCGATTTTGCCTCATTGCCTCAGTTTCTGCTGGGTTGGCCTTTTAATTTCATAGTCACATATTTCTACAGACAGCAGAACGTTATAAAATGTGGGGTTTTTTTGGGGGGGGTGGTTATTATAAACGAGACTGTGTGTGTTCTTTTAAATCACCTCAGCGTGAATCATTCCATTAACAATGAGAAAAATATGCCATAATTAATTCATAAGAACCGCTTTTAATATGATTATAGGAGCATCTATTTCTAGTTTGGTGGGAGTGACAGTGGAGGAAAGAAGGAGGGAGGGAATGAAAAAGAGAGAGAGAGAGAGAATTTAATTATGCGTCCAGTTATGACCCCGGATAACCTCAGCATCTTTTCTTTCCCTAGCAACCACACTATACTAATTTAACAAAATGTTACAATGAGCATTACACCAATGCATGAGGCTTTGTTTGTTTGTTTGTTTTAAAAAGAAAAACAAAACACCCAAACCCTTCCCTGAGATTCAGGTTTATTTTTCCCAACTAATATTTCATCTTAATTAATTCCACTATGAGGTTGGGTGGGAGGGAGGTGGGAGAATCTGTTGAAGGAAATTTGTGCAAAAGGCAACGATAATGGTGTGTTAATATGGATAGATGTCAGCAAAACCAAATGTAAAAAAGTGGATGCATTCAACCAGGGCAGAGTCAGAGAATGCCACAGTCCTACTCAGAGATTCGGTGGGCAGAGAGCAGGAAAGGGAGCTTATAAATATTTCAACTGGAAGGGAAAACACTTGAAAGACTGTTTTGTGTGAAAGATTGTTCTCCCTAGAATGCTAAGAAGCCAGGCAGTTTTACAGCAGTGCTAATGCATGTATCCATATTGATCTAGCAATTAAGCCAATTTTTATGACTGGAGGTAATAGGGGCTCATTATTGACATTTCCATTTGGTTTCATTCCCTCTGCACCTCCCCTCCCCATGACAACTGAAAGAGATCCCCCCCCCCTGGGTTATCATTTCAGCATGTTTAGCACAATCTAGCTAAAGACAAGCTTTTTGAAGTCCCACTGCATCCAACACGAGGGCGTTAAAAATGGCACTGGGCAAGTTTATTGGCACCTATTATTCCACTATTGGGGGGGGGGTGGAATAACAGAAGAATAAAATTGTAGATTTGGAAGGCACCCCAAGTGTCATCTAGTCTAACCCTCAGCAGTTCAGGAATCACAGCTGAAGGATCCCTGACCGATGGCCATCCAAACTCTTTTTCAAACCCCCCCAATGAAGGAGATCCCACCACTTTCCAAGCTAGTTGGTTCCACCATCAAACAGCTCTTACCAGCAGAAATTCTTCCTAATGTTTAGCCTTATGCCCATGTCTTTCTCTCTCTGTGGCTACCAGCAGTTCTGCGTGTGGGGTGGGAAGAAGTTGGGAAATTGGGTCAGGAGCTAAAGGTTAATTCCACTGCCCCGCCCCCAGCTTTGTTGCTGCCTTCTGGGGGGGGGGAATGGAGTTCCAATCCCATAAATCCCGTTTAATGTTCACTTTGGTTCATGAGTGAGCAAGAACTCACTGAGTGAGCATCGACCACAACAGCTATAAACTGTTTTGGATGCAGAAACATTATTAATGTAGATATTAAAGGCAGACACAGTGGCTGACCTTGGAGTCTCAAATTTCAGTGGTGCAACACCAAAATTCGGTGTCCCTGCCTCTCATGCTCCATTCTAAATAATAGTTGAGGCATCGCCATGTGTGACTGAGTTGGTCACGCTTCCCTCAATCTGCCTCTGCCAGGCATCTCCAATGCATGGCTCAATGAACTCAGCACAAGGTCGTTCCAATGACCACAATGATTTTGTTTTTGTTGTTGTTGTCTTTTAAATTAAAATTAACTTTATTTAAATTTGAGCTTTACATTTTCAAAAGATTACATAAGAAATTACATAGACAAACATAAATTACAAAACATGAATCATGTGTCACATTTACATTCCCTACCCTTTCCCCACCCTCACTAATTCCCCTCCCCCCCATATTGCTTCTCAGCCTCCCCATTACGGCATTAATATCGATCTTTACTCTATCTGCGTGTTCTTTTATCTCTTATATCCATTATTTTCCTTTGTGCCAATTATTTGGGTCTTTAACATTCTGCCAAGAGATCGGCCTTCTGAACATACAATTTCATATACTCTTTAAATAACTTCCAATTTTCCTCTCTCTCTAGCTCACTTATCCCCTTCAACTCCTCATATTTAGATGCCAAATTGTAATATGTCAACATTTTTAAATGCCAATCCTCTTTATCGACCACAATGATTTTGGATTGTTGGTAAATTATATTAATACAACCTGAATTTAATTCACAGGCACTGGTTGTAGCCAAAGTCAAACTTCACCAACCTGGTGCATAGCTTTCTGGGCTGATAGGAGTTGTCGTCTAAAAATATGTGGTGGCAAAGGTTGGCCAAGGCTGCTCTTAGCACATATCTTCAGTGTAGCTTTTGGGGCTTATCCTTTTACTAGCACAGAGCGAAACAAGAAGCTTAGAACAAGATGGCACGTTTTACCTACTTCAGAAACAGGAAACGGGAAAACTGCACAGCCGGTGCCAAAATCTGGATGACCCTCCTCTGTGATGTGGAATGCCAATAACCAAAGGTGGACAGTTCACAAGCATATCCGAGCTATTTCTGAACTCTTTAGACATCCCCGTGTAGCTGTGACCTAAATGTTTCAGTTTAAAGTCCCCCCAGATAGCAGATGTTGGCACACAAAAGATCAGAGGCAATAGGAACCTTCCATCCTGCACTGCATCTTTCTGGAAGTACTATAAATGAAGCACTATCACTCTAAGAATGATGTTACCTGTATATACAGAGACCTCCCTGCGCAAGAAAATATTGGTGGTTTTTGGTACCTCTTTCTGAAACTATTGATTCACAGTGCTGTCCTGGGCTGCATATGCATCAACCCATTTGTTGCACAAAAGTATAGTTTATCTTAATCCAGAGTTCTTGCTCAGCTGCAACATGCTGTTTTTAATCTAGTTTTTAATCCATGCCTTTTCCCTCCTGGCACATGCCCCAATGAATGAAGATGGCATCTCAAGGTAAAGCTGGGAAAGTCTGAAACATCAGAGAGCCACTGCTAAATCAATGCCTACACAACTAAATAGTCTGACTCGGTGTTCCTACAAAGATGTTGCTGTTGCCTTTTTCACCTTGGGCCCTTCTAGATGTTTTGGACTACAACTCCCATTGTCCTTGATAATTGGCCCGGCTGGTTAGGGTTTATGGGAATTGGCGTCCAAACATGTGGAGGACACCAGGTTGCTGAACAATGGATAGGCATTGGGCTTGTCCACACTTGCCTTTTGCCCCTCTTTTTCCAGGCACAGGTCCACACTTTAAAGCTCTGTATCTGAGGGCTCTTTTTGTCTTTTGCACCAGAGCTTTCCCAAGAGGAAACCTACCTTTCAGAGCTCAATTGCAGCAAGTAGAAATCCAGGTTTTCAGCGAATTGCAATTTGCTCTGATGCAGCTTTAAAAAGTAGGTTTACATGGGGAAAGCTCTGGGGGCAAAAACAAAACTGAAGCCCTCAGACATTGAGCTTTAAAGTATGGAGTGTTCCTGGAAAAAAAAAAACAGAGGAAAGTTAAGTATGGAGAATCCCATAGTTGTCATAAGGCCCCAAGGCCTCATGGAGAAGTTGCTCTTTCAGCTCAGTCGAATAGTTTTCAGCCTCATAATAAGTGTTCAATAATAGCACAGGCAACTGAAAAAAAATATGAAACCCTAATATATTCCAGCTATTACTGCTGATTGGCAGACCAACTCTGCATTACAAAGATGTGCACAGGCAGGACAAGAAGGCCAGCAACATCAACCCTGTTATGTGGGAATCCCTTGCAGACGACCACAGTGCCTGGAGACAGGAAGTGAAGTCATGCATCCATAACAGTTACCAGAGGAGAAATGACCTCTGGGAGGAGCACACAGAGGTGTATTTTGCAGCAGCACAACCGGATGCCTTCATCTGCCCCAGATGCAACAAAACATGTCTCTCCCATGTCGGTCTCTTATGGCCACAGCAGGATCTACAACTGTCAAACAGCTTGACCTCACCCCCAAAGGCACCCTCCTCCATTGTCCCCTAAGACACATGAATGCCAACACAACTATCGTTTGAGTGTGGCATCCCTCTAGCATTCTGTCTTAATGGGCAAGTTCTCAGGTTACTAAAAGTTTAGGATCTAATCCAAAAACTCTTAATGAAGTTTCACATAAATGCAGGTAGTTACTGCTGGGAACATCACTGAACATGTTCCTTAATCCCCCACAGCTATGAGGGAGCTCAGCTACCAATTTTTAAATTAATTGATAATAAGAAATAAAAATGACCCTTAAACTATAATATCTGGTTGGCATGAAATTAATTTCACCTCTAATAAGGTGACCTGCTGGGGTAACTCATTGTGGACATGAGTGGCACAACAATTCCCTCCAGAACAGTGAATGTGGCCGGAATAGATCTTAGTCAGAAAAATGAAACTATGGACAAATGTATTGCCCACTCAGCGAGCTCTATTTTACTTTGGTTGAAAGCCTGTCCTACTAGGCTGGTAATTTGGACAACGAGCCCCATGTCACAGCAGCTGGCTGCTTCTCCAGAGGACTTTGTCCAGTCTGACACGTCACAGATGCCAATTTTAGCATTTTGTTGGGAGCCGCCCAGAGTGGCTGGGACAACCCAGTCAGATGGGCGACAGATAAATAATAAAATTAGCAGCATCATTATTGTTATCATTGTCATCAGTTTAAGCTATCTTTATAGCATGTAGCAAGCTGCCAAAGTATCTATACAAATGAACACAGGAACATAAGAAAATCCTGGCTGGATCAGGCCAAAGGCTCATCTGCTCCAACATCTTGTTCTCTGAACAGCCAGCCGGATGCCACAAGCAGGAGCACAACAGGTGCGATTCGCAGCAACTCGTATTCAGGCGTATACGGATTCCACTATTTTACCTGTATGCAAAGCCTAGAATTCAAACTACTTTTGAAGTAAAGTGTTAGCAACATAGCAGTTAAACTGTGGAACCTGCTCCCACATCAGGCAGTGATGGCCAATAACTTGGACAGCTTTAAAGGAAGATTAGACAAATTCATGGAAGGCAAGGCTATCAACAGTTACTAGCCACAGATCAGCCTCCATTGTGGGAGGGATTATGCCTCTGATTGTCAATTGCTGGGGAAAAACAGGTGGGCAGAAGGCCTTTGTACACATGACTAGCTTGCAGGCTTCCCACTGGTCAGCCACTGCAAGAACAAGATACTTGGGACCAGATGGTCCATTCACCTGATCAAGAAGCCTTGTCTTATGTTCTTAGGTGTTTAGGTTCAACCTGCATAATTGCTGTGAACATTGTTAAGTTATGGTGGCTTATGCATATCCAAGGGAGCAGGAAAGGCTCACTTCCCTATTACTTGTTGTGGCAAATAAAGGAGGAGGAAGGAAGAAGAGGCTCACCTTCTCGGTGGTGGTGCCCACCCTATGGAAATAAATAACTATCTGACTTTTAGAAGACATCTGAAGGCAGCCCTGTTTGGGGAAGTTTTTAATGTTTGAAGTTTTATTGTGTTTTTAATATTCTATTGGGAGCCACCCAGAGTGGCTGGGGAAATCCAGCCAGATGGGCAGGGTATAAAGAATATATTATTATTATTATTATTATTATTATTATTATTATTATTATTATATTTTATAAAAAGCAATGTGGGAGACTAGGGTTGACCCTAACATTAGTAAAGGTGAGGCAACTGCTTCAGGTGTCAGGTGCTTGGGGGGGTGGCAGAAGCAAGGCAACCCCCAGTCATTCCTCCTGAAACCCAATTGAGGCTAGAGGACAGATTTGTACTCTGTACCCCCTAAACTAGCTTCCTGTTGTTGCCATTGCTGAAGTAAGATTCAGCTGCCAGTGCATTTGGCTTCTGTATTTGGATTGTGGGCACTGCCATCTTAGTTGCCATCAAGGCAACTAAGTGCCTTGAGCAGACCCGTATATAGAGTGCACTCTGCTTCCAGGGAGCAGCAAACATCCTACAAGCATTGAAAGAAGCAAATGATGCCTATGACTAGCAAATCCCTTTCTTCTTTGTATAAATATTTAGGCAGGAATCACTATGATGTGTGTCATGATACAGAACCAGAGAGACACATATTGGCCATTAACGTTCAAATTAATAGTTAATTACTCTAAAAAAAAAAGAGGCCAATAATTCCGATGGTAATAGAAGTCAAACCTCATCACACAAAATCATTAGAAGCTGGGGCACATTGTGATTAATCACCCCAGTGTTGTATTCTGAAGTTTCTATTTTTACATTATGCGTTCCCATCAGCTTTCAGAATCCTGATTAGAAGAAATGATTTCTTTAGCTGCATGCATGAATCATCTTAATGTCATCAACAGCTACAATAGTAGCCGGCTAGCCGCTGCTTAGCCTTGATTGCAAAGAGGTGTTTTGAGTGTGTGCATTATGTTATGTCAAAGCTAACATCAGATACGTGGTGAATGTTGCTGTTCAATCAGGATTGCTGACAATCTTCAAAGGAAGTTGTGCCTGTCCAAAAGCCCAGAGATACACTCATGCAGATTGACAGTTGCATAAATGAGACTTCATTGTTCACCACTATGTATGTCTGATAAGCAAGGGCATCTAGTGCCCTGCAGATATTCACAAAAGTTGCCTGGCTGGCTGGCATGGTCAACATTTACACGTGAACGTTGACAGTCTCCAAATTTCAAAGAATCTTTGCAATCTTTTATGAAGCTGAATGTTGGAAGATTGAGGATAGACAAAAGAAAGTGCTTCTTCACACAACACATTATGAAACTATGGAATTTGCTCCCAGAAGGGGCAATGTTGGCCACCAACTTGGGTAGCTCTAAAAGATGATTAGGCAAATTCGTGGAGGAGAAGCCTATCAATGGCTACTAGCCATGATGGCTGTGCTCAGCTCCCACTGTTTGAGGCTGTACGCCTCTGAATCCCAGTTCCTGGAAATGGCAGAAGAAGAGAGTCCCATTGTGTTCAGGTTTGCAGACTTTCTACAGGCATCTGGCTGGCCATTGTGAGAAAAGGATGGGCCACAGCAGGCTCTCCTTATGTTCTTGAGATGGTTGAGGCCTCACACTCTCAGTTTCCAAATGATTATTAGACTTCCAGTATAGGTGGAAAGTTGAAATTTTGTGCACAAAAAGTTCAAGGCACTCTGATTACTAGAAAACCCTGAAAACAAGACATTCTTACAAATCTCACTTGTAACATCCATGGATACCAGGGAAGCCCCCTGGAATGCAAGCTGTATTTACTAGTGTAATAATATGTTTCTTACTATGGAAACCGCAGTGATACACTTTGCCAGAGAAAACATAAAAATATTTAAAGCCACCATGATTTTATGAAGACACTGGTGAGGCACAGGAAGATGCAAAGGTAAGAACTTGAGAAGTTTCTGCGGCAGTGTAAGACTCAGCAAAAGAGGATTTAAAAAGCAACAGGATTTGCTTTGCAGAACACCAGACTGAAGAAAGGGCTCTTGAGGGGTGATAAATAGGCTCATGTTGCAGAAATCCTAGAAGAATGAATACAGAGTCAGACTTTAAGTACAGCTTTAATAGAAACGTAAAAAAAGAAATCTGCAAACAAATGGGTGTAGTAAACAATGAGATGGCTGCTGCTGTGACAGAAGGCAAATCTGGGAGGGGGACATTTGGAGAAGCGGTGGGGTACACCTGCCCCTGCCCACCACTTTCCAGCTTCGACTTTTCCCATGCTGCTTCCTTACCTCCATCCCATTCCACACACTCCTGGGATAAAGGTGCTTCTGTAACCTGGCAAATGCACATCTCAAAGCAAGCAAGGAAAAAGCAGCTTTTAGAGACAAAGTTACCATGAACAAATGGGAGGTGATGGGAGGAGGATGGATTAAGCACTGCACCCTTCAGACTTTCTCCATGGCAATTTGCCCCTTCAAGACTATATTCCCTAATGATTTTTTTTATTCGTGCACTCAATATTTTTGGAGCACCACAGTCCCATAGGCTCTTGCAAGCTTTCTTTACGTATTAGATTTATACCCCACGTTCCCAATATTAGCCCCAAGGCAGCTAATGCAAGAAACAAAGCTAAAAAGTAACAAGTTAATGACAACAAGAAAGCCACACACTTTACCAGTAAAAGCAACAATAAAGCTGGTAAAATGAATTAAAGTATCAAAACAGCAATTAAAAATATGTCCGTCATTAAAAGCTATAAAAAGAATGAGATGGATCAGGTCAGGTCAGGCCCAGGTTAGGCAGTCAGCATTTCACTGTGAATTTATTCCAATATACACCTTGTTGCAAAGCAATTTCCCTTACTATCATGCATTTATTTCCACTAATACGTGCATTTACACGGACACATTATGCTAGCACATGCAATTTTGTACGCATCACTTGAATGGAGAACAGCCCTGTGAAATTCAGAGAAGTGCAAGTTTCTGAAGGAAATTTCTGGTTCTCATATCGTTTTGGAACATGAGAATTAGGCAAGTTGACATTTATTTATTTTTTTAAACTGCTTTGAGGCGTTTTATAATCAAGCAGTGCACACACTGTATGAGATAAATAAATTTAAAGGCAGATCATGTTGAGTTTCTGCCCTTTTGTGGAGGATGCAAGGCTGTGGGAAGACCCAAAACACTCCAGAAGAAATGAAACAGGCGAGCGAAGCAGAGGCTGTAACCAAACTCAGTTCCCTTCTCTAACTAAAATGCCGCTTACTCAAGTTAGTTAAACCACAGTTGAAATGTTATTGTTCAGAACAGTAGTGCTACAGTTACAGAGCACTTTTGGACCTCACACAGCATTCTCAGATAGGAAACACTTCAAAGCGACCTTTTGTGAACCATTTCTTTTCTTCGTAACAGCAACAATAATTTCTCTTTCTGCCTTTCCATCCTACAGTTAGAAGAGTCCTCCCCGTCTCATCTTTTATAGGCAGCAATATTGACACAAACATATTGCACTCAGAAGCTTAAGCGACAAGAAGCCAGCTAGAAAATCTGTTCCAAATGATATAGTGACAGACCCGGCCTTTCTAAGATAGCAAGAAAGGACTAAATCACTACTTACCTCTCCAAAAGCCATTCTGACATTTTTCTCTCTCCTGTCCTTTGAATAAATGTCAGAAGGGAATGCATTCAAGTGTTCCAAGATAACCCACCTTGAAACCTTTCAAAAAGTAGAAAGAAATCCAACAACCTTTAACAAGTGGAAATATAGAACATGCCTCCCTAGATGCATTATCTCCTCTGATATTTTTATTTTTATCCACTCCTATTCCAAGTGTTCAGTGTAAGAATATTTCACATTTGAAATGCTAGAGGCTTCTAACACCAGACTAGGCCTTAGTTATCCATTCATTAGTTAACTGCCCCCCCCCCTCAAAGTGGAGCACTCTAGAATACTTTACATGGGGCTGCCTTTAAAGTTAATTTGAAAACCTCACTTGGTGCAAAATGTGGCTACCTTAATCGATGGGGATCAGAAAGTCTGAGCACTTAACACCGTTTTTTGTTTTTGTTTTGTTTGCTGCATTCGTTGACAGTATGTTTCTGAGACCAACTCAAATTGCTGGTGTTCACTTTTAAAGTCTTAAATCAGGGATGAGGAAACTGAGGCACTTCCGATGTTGTTGGACTACAACTCCCATCATCCCTGATTCACTGGCCAGATACAGAACTTTCAGCCATATGCATGGCAGCATCTGCCCTGGGACTTATTTATGTATCCATTTGCTTATATTCTGGAGTCTCAGCGAAGGGCATTGAAGAAACCGATTGGCTTCTTTTTACTTTGCTAAATTTAAAAAGCATTGACACCCACAGAGCACTTACCGGTAAATGAAAAGAACAACAGTTGTTGTTCACTTTTTTCTTCCCAACTTTGTTGTCTGTTCTTTGCTACACGGCTCTCAGGAACATTTCCCTGCTGGAATGTATGCCTGTGCTACCTATTAATTTGCTGACACACCTTCTCCCACAGTTGCAGCTTTTCACTATTATTGCCCATTATGACTCTACAAGCCATTCTAAGCTAACAAAAGTTTGGGGAGCTATTTTCCAGAGGGAGAGAGAAACCAATACATTTCACAAGGAAAAAGCTGCAGTTTTCTTCATCTTCTTTCTTACCTTAAAATACCAGCAAGCCTAGAATTCACTGGCTTAAAAGCCTGAACCAAGCACAAGTGAAACAATCTGAACAGTTTGTGCTGATTTGTTGCAGTTCAATGGAAATTGGATGTCCCTCAGGTCAGACCACTTGTCTATCTAGCCTAGTACTGCCTGCTTTTGACTGGAAGACAATTCTGGGGTCCCCAATGTGCTACACATGGGCACCACAGCACCTTCAGATACTGCCTTGATGCCCACCAAGGCTCCTCCTTTAAAAAAGAAGAAGTTTTTTGGTTGCTTGGTTGGGAGTTACCTGTATTTCTTCCTTTTATGTCTGTATTCTTTGGGTGGGGCGATTCTGAGCATCACAAGGTCATGTGCCCCCCCCCCCCCAGCATGGGAACTCTCTCCCATAGGAGGCTATGAGAACTTAGATGGCTTTTAAAAAGGGTCAGACACATTCAATGAGAAGAAGGCTTTAAGCCACGGTGGCTGTGTTCTGAATATTCATAATGGTAATGCTTCTGAATGCCAACTGTCAACCTTCCCTTTTTTGGGGGGGGAAATTCCACTATCAGTACTATACTACAGTACTGATAGGGGAATTTCCCGCAAAAAAAGGGAAGGTTGACAGCTATGGTGTGTGTGTGTGGGGGGGGTGCTCACTTTATTTTATTCTTTTTAAATAATTTTTATTTGATTTTACAAATAATAGTTTATAACAATCCAAATTACATATCCATATTTAGAGATTTCTCCAAATCTCTGGACTTCCCACCTTCTCCTCCATGGGTCCTATTTTACACCCTCATAACTGCATATTATTCCACAATCCATGTTTTGTATCTTTCCATCTTGTCCATAATTTTCATAACATTACAATTGTTATTAAAATCCTGCTAGTGTTTTCATCTGTTTACAGTGACCTCCTAGATAAATTATTAAATATTTCCCATTCTTTATTGACGTTTAGGTCTTCTTGGTTCCTGAGTCTTCTAGTTAGTGTTGCCATTTTGGCATAGTCCAACAGCTTGATTTGCCATTCCTCTTTGGTAGGGACTTTATCTTCTTTCCGTCTCTGGGCTAGTAGCATCCGTGCGGCTGTAGTCACATACATAAAGAGTCTTTAACCCAAAGCAACTTTCAACCAACCAACCAACCAACCAACCAAAAAACAGAGCAGGATGCTAGACTAGATAGGCCACAAGCTTGATTCAGCAAGCTCTCCTTAAGTTCTTATGGTGCTTCTCTTCCATAGGCTGATGTGAAAGAAGAATCAGATCATTCACATGTTACCCACCACACATTCTTCAGGACTCGATCATTTTACACACACAAAAAGACGTGTCAAGGCAATCGGCATGAAACTGATCTTCACAAAATACTTCTGGAATGTGCAGCAGTCATCTCTCTCTCCCTCCTTCTCTCCCTCCCTCCCTCTCTCTCATTATTGCTAATTTTCACAGTTCTGTCTCTTTCATTACCTAACCAGGCACTTTAGCTTTTGATTCTGAAAGCAGAGTCAACTGCCACAGCTGTGGTCAACCAGCGCTGAAGCCAAAACTCTTGTTCAGCAGAGTGGGTGTCAATTACTGTGGTCACCATTGTGACACTAGATGTTCCCAAAAAAACAACTATGATGTATTCCTTTATGAGACTTATTTTTCATTTCATTTAAATAACCCGTAGAAAGTAAAGATGGGAACATAATTTGCTTAACAAGATGTCAAAACCTCTATTATTTTAATGTGGGTTTTTTTTTAAAAAAATACTGACATTCTTGTATCCTCAGAACTCATTTAAGTAAGAAAACTAAACATGCACTGGCACAATTTTTAATTAGCTCATTATGTTTTGTGAAGTGCATTTTATACAATAGAGAATTAGGCATGTTAACTGGACAAAGGGGGTGGCAGTCAGCTGAAGGGTTACACAGAGTAGAACCACTGAAATTCATGATAATGACTAAATTAGAACCATTAATTTCAGCGGGTCCACCCTGAGTAAAACGTAGCTGGATATCACCCAGGGTTCCTCATTTTAGTCACTGGGGCATTGGCACAGTTGAAGGACTCGTGCAAAACCACTTTTGGTGATCATAGGCAGGGCTGGTGGAGGGTGTAACCCAGGGAGTGTTTTGAGGGCCAAATAGAAAGGGTGGGGGGTGGATGCATTTGGCTCCCAGGCCTGAGGTCCCCCCTACTTCCTCTATCCTTCTTGGGGAGCACACTCCAAAAGGGTTGATCTAATCCCAGAACTAGCCATATCTGAAACAACGCTTCCAGTCTGTTTCCGGCTGTCTTAAGTCCCAATGTCAGTATTTCAAGAGTTTCCTGGGCATGTGAACTTTGACTATCACTGAATCAGAAACCATCACACATCCTGTTAAGCTCCTTAAGGGGAAGTCAGTTCCACTTAACTTTGCAAATGTGGAAATATATGCAATCTCTCTCTCTCTCTCTCTCGGTTATAGGAAAGCTGAGCACTTCATCGGCATATTTTCACAAGGCATTCATTACTTTTAGCAATGCATGTAAAATACCTAGAATTTGCAAAGCGAGATTTATGCACGTGGGCTGTGCTGATCTCATGATCCAACTTCCTCGGCCACAGCTACTCTAACCACCCTTTGCACCGAAGCTCTCCAGCGACTTCTACGCGCAGATGCGGAACACATTACAGACAAAGCAACTCGCATGTGTATTGCTGCGTTCCCAACCTGCTTCTTTAAATAGATCTGTGGAAGGCACACAGGTGATGAGTGGGCCCTCCAACCAACTGTCACCGTGTCAGTCCTGCTGATAGCTGTCGGCACACTGGCAATTAGCCGTTTCCCAGCGCAGGCATTGTGCTCGGCTGCATTGGTTTGCCATCCCTGGTGAACTAAAACAAATGGGTAGTGACATGAGATCGGAATTACATACTCTAGATTACAGTGCCCTGGAATCAATAAGCATAATCACAGGGTTTGCCGGTGTGCTACTGATTGCATTGACATTGCTGTTGCTGCTAGTGTAATTTGGCAGGTAACTGTAGTTTCGTGGGAGGGAAAAAAATACTTAATCCACTTCATACCTATTGAGACACTCTGGTGGGATTCAGGTTCTTGGAAGCATTAAAAAGCACTCCTGGCGCTTAAGATACTTGTTCTTGCAGGCTAATTAAACCATGTTTTTGTCCATTGTAAATGGACGTGCTTCTGATGTAGGTGTTCCTCTTTTTGCAGGCTGGAAATGAGAAGAATGCCACTGTTACTCTGTGAATACATAAGCTTGGTATATATACCATGGGTAGGCAAACTAAGGCCTGGGGGCCAGATCCGGCCCAGTTGCCTTCTAAATTCAACCTGCAGGTGCTCCGAGAATCAGCATGTTTTTACATGAGTAGAATGTGTGCTTTTATTTAAAATGCATCTCTGGGTTATTTGTGGGGCATAGGAATTCGTTCATCCCCCCCAAAAAAATATAGTCCAGCCCCCCACAAGGTCTGTGGGACAGTGGATCGGCTTCCTGCTGAAAAAGTTTGCTGACCCCTGGTATATACAGTGCTTTTTCTAGGGGTATGCAGGGGTACGCATACCCCTAAACATTTTTTGAATCTAAGTTTGGCCTCATTGAGGGGCAGTATTTCAATATGAGTAGGAAAATGAGAGTTCCCCTAAACATTTTTTTTTAGAAAAAAAGCACTGCATATATATGTTTCTGGTATATAGGCATCAACCGATTTATGCATGTCCAATTGACGTGCGACTGACCGCATGTGTCATGGTGACCCAGAAATGGCTGGAAAAGGGGGGTCACTTATACAACAGGGAGAACCCATCCTGTATTTTAAAAAAACAAAAACAAAAAACAAACGGACAGCAAAATTGCATACAATTTTTGTAAAATGTTTACAAAACGGCACACCTTCCTCCACCAGAGGAGACGAGAAGAAACTGCAGCAGCTTCCAGGTTCTGGCGAGATTTCACAAGAGCCTTGAGAGATTTTACGACAGCCTTGTAAAATCTCACAAGATCTTGCTGGAACCTAGAAGCTGCATAACCCCTGATGATCCTTGCCTTTTGCCTTCTACCCAGGATACACTGGGCATTGCAGTATTATTATTATTATTATTATTATTATTATTATTATTATTATTATTAATAATAATAATAAAAACCACACTTTTGCAGCATGAGCAAAAACATCACCACACCAGGAAACTAACTAAAACTAACTAACTAACTAACTAACTAACTAACTAACTAACTAACTAACTAAGCTGTGTCTGTGTGTTCTGCTAGTGTGTTCCAAACATACTGATGAAACATTACAAAATCTTTACTTCTGGTAAGAAGCCTCACAATTTAATTTCTCCTGAAGTAGCCAGCAAAATATATTTGCAATGAAAGAAGAATCAGTTTAAGGACAGGCTGCCCTGAGAGTATTAACAACGAAATGTGGAGACTTTCTCTCCTATTGATCAGATTCTTTTATATTGTGCCCAATAGTCTTTTACAAAACAAACATGCCCTTGTCAAAAAATCTCTCTCTCTCTCTCTAAGACAAGAATGGCAGCTCAGCTGTGAAGCTCATTCAGGGAACATAGTTCAGTAGCAAAGTTTAGCACATGTAGAAAGTCCTAGCTTCAATCTTGTCATTTCCAGGTGGGACTGGGGGGGGGGGGACATGAAATCCTTGAGAATTTTGCCAGTCAATGTAAACTGGTGTTGAATGCAACCTTCACCTACCCGATACTGGACTGCAACCTTAATCATTTCTGCCCATTCGCTTTGTTGGCTGGGTCTGCGACTGAAGAAGGCTGGTCTACATTGTAGACTAGGGAAGGGGAACATGCACCCATCTATATGTTGCTGGACTACCAATCCCATAATGTGTATGGGGTGTCAGGGGAGGGGAGTACCTTTCGTGGGGGACGTGCCATGCTCCTTCTGGGGTAGTCTGTCTACGTTTGGCCCCCACCCTGTGCTCTGCTCTCACCTGTGGCTCCTAGAAGCTGTCAGCATGATGATGATGGTGATAATTTATTATTTATACCCCACCCATCTGGCTGGGTTTCCCCACAGGCCACATTCCAAAATGGTTTTGAGGGTAAACCATGTGAGGGTAGCCAATGGGTCTCAAACCCTCAGTGAGTTAGGTTCTTCCCCTGCATGTAAAAACAGGCTCCGGCAAATTGAGTGTATAAGACCAACAGTGGGCCTAGAGCTGGGCGATCTATTTGATAAATGGTTTGATACCAGTATGGCATTCAGATTGCAATACCGGTTTCAGACAACTTGAGCTGGCAATAAATTGTGCCAGCTCAAATTGCCTGCAGACAGCAAAGGCACAGGCAGACAGGCAGACGGAAGCCTGAGAAGGTTCTGGGTGAGGTTCTGGGAAGACCCCTGGCCTGCGCCTTTGAAGCTTTCTGCCCCCCAGCCACGCAGTTCAATGGCGTCCCAATGCCCCTCTGTCTCACGTGCTGGGTGGGTGCATTGTGGTTAGGATGTCCAGCTGTGTTGAACCAAGAAAAGAGCATGAGTTACTGTGGCTGAACCTGATTCCGCTCCCCTGAACTTCCAGAACCTAATTTGGAAGTCCAGCAAAAAGAGCTGAAATATCCTTTTATCCACAGAGGAAGACTTTCAGGCTAATCAACTTGTTGCAGCTTAAGGGATCCTGGGCTTACTACTTGAGGATCCAATATGTGTCTGAAAAGCCCTTTAAAAAATAATAATATAAAAACTGGTTCTTGTGTGCATATTCTGTAGGCCAAAGGTACTCTGATGCTCCCTCACCTCAATGAATTGCAACTAATCACCAGGGCTGTCTCATCCATAGGGGCTAGTGGCGCGCTGCGCCAGGGCGCCAGCCCCCCGGGGGCGCCCCCGTGAGCCTGCCGGCATACAGGGCGCCCCCTCCCCAACCCGCCCCCGCCCGCACGGACGGGATGTCGGCCGGGCGCTCGCGCACCGGCGGCGCAGCCACGGCAGCCCATGCCGGTCCCAGGCTTTGGCTGCGAGCCGGCCTCCCTCGCCTCCTGTCCCGGGAGCACTGGAAGGGCGCGCAGAGCCCTGCGCCGCTGCAGCACCACACCCCTCATCCCCCGCTCGCCCACCCCCCCCTCCTGAGGGGCGGCAAGCGCGGGAGGGAGGTAGCGGAGAGGCGGCACGCGGGGGGCGCCAGAGGGATCGCCGTGCCACGGCGGCCGATCTTCCTAAGACGGCCCTGCTAATCACCAAACTTAAAACCATGGAGAAACCTAGTCTGAACAAAGACATTGGATTCTTATCTCATTATACATGACAAAGCTATTTTTAGCCATCTCACCCCTCGCCTTTCCCTGTAAGACCCTGTAAAAATTGCAGTCGTTAACAGGTTTTCCACACCTATCAGCTGATCACCCATTCCCACCACCCTTCTGAGTAATACCCCTCCCCACTCTCTCACTATATATAAGGGTCTGGTGACTTCTGTTTCAGTGTATCTGAAGAAGTGTGCATGCACACGAAAGCTCATACCAAGAACAAACTTAGTTGGTCTCTAAGGTGCTACTGGAAGGAATTTTTTATTTTATTTTGTTTTCACCTCAATGTGTTAGACTACAATTCCCATTTTCCCTGACTACAGGCCATGCTCTCTGGAGCTGCTAAGAGTTAAGAGTCCATCACATCTAGAGGGCAACTAGGTCCTTGCTCCAGGCAATCTTAGGGAATTTGATGGACTGTGATTTCCCCTATGATATCAACTTATTGCATGCTTCACAAAATCTGTATGGAGTGAAGCCATTTATTTTCAGTGCTTTTCCCACCCCCTTCTCTTTTGGATGAATTTCAATAATATCAATTACATCTCTATAGATCCTTGTTTAGCCAATTACCATTCATTTAACTGCGCCCAAATGTTTAGACATAAACGTTCCAGTTAGGGTTTAAAGTACCATTTATATGCATGGCTGAGCAGCAGTTCTGAGCCATTTATCCATTTTTATAGGGCAATAATACTGGGAAGGACAATGAAAGCTCCTCAGTTACAGTACATAGTCATCAGAATACAAATCCTGGTACCTTCGCAGAGAGTGTCATTCCCTAGCAATACACAATCCTGGGCTGGCTGAACCCAATTTCATGTCCCATATAATCAGGAACCATATGGCAAGCTGGCAACTGAGAGGTGGGCATTAGTGTACAGTCCTTGCAGATGTTTTTTAATAGAGGGATGCCAGTGTCAGTCCCTACCGGGTGATTAAGCAGCTTGAACATTGCAGAAGAAAATCCAATTTCAGATTGTTCAGAACCAGATTTGATAGGGTCCCTCGGTGCATGGAGATAACCTACACAAATACAGAACTTATGTGCCTAAGCTCTATACATCAGGGTTGGGGGCCATATATCACCCTGTGGGCCACATTCCTCTCTGTGCTACCTTTTGGGAGTCAGAAGCCAAAGGTGGGCTGAAAACAAAAATGGCTGGAGCACTGGATATACCTTAAGTTTTACGTTTGTACAATGCATGTCAGGGACCGTGCTGAGGAGGGCTGCACAGATGAGGAATGGTGGGAGCCTCAACCTCCCCCAGCTCCTGATCAGGATCCTGAATCTTCCCAGCAGGAGTGGGACAGTATAGATTTGGAACAGTGGTTTGCAGAAGGACATAGTTCAGAAGACAAAAGTTGGGAAGAGCTGGGGGGTGAACAGCTAGCAGAAGAAGAATTGGGAGAGGGAGAGAGAGAGTTAACGGATTCCGGCTCGCTGGAAAGTGTCCAGCTGATCAGTCCAAGGTCAATGAGATTAGATAAGGTAGCTGCACAGAAGGCACAGTGGGTGTGAGATCAGGTTGCAGGACAGGGAAGTGATGAAGGCGACTCGGGAGAAAGTGGGTGGAAACCTTAACTGGGAGCACCTTTACTTCGAGAATGGACTCTTTGTTTTTTCACTGATCATTAAAATCTCTTTAATTGGTATGAGACTATTTTTGCTTTGTTCTGCTTATCTATGGCCAAAGGGAGGGAGGAAGCCGCTTCCCCGAAGCCTGACAATATGGTAGTTTCTACAGTCTCACACAACCCACTCTGTTTTCTATCCAGGCAAGCAAGAGGCATTATTAGACTTCAATGACACAACCCAACCTAGGAAAAATCCTTGAGGTGCAAAGCAAGGCCAGGGAGAGGTGTGGTCTGGGAAGAATTCTGAGGGCCACATGGTGAGGCCTTGAGGTCCACATTTAGCCCCTGCATCTGAGGTTCCCCAACCCAGCATATGCACACAGAGCCAGTGATCACCTGGAAGTCAGAGGCCGGGAGAGTGGGTTTGGTCCTGTACTGGGGCCCCTGCACAGCTACATTGCACGTGCCTGAAACATGCCTTTAGTAGTGCAGAAATACACTCTGTGCCCACACATTGCAAGATGTGCTCCGTCACCTGAAAAACAAAATCAAGTGAGAAATGCGAGAAAGCTAATAGTATCAACTTTACTACTGCCATGGCCTTTGAAGCTAATAATAGGAAGTTCTTCACACATTAATATCCCTGGATCACCTCCCCTGGATCTTCCACCTACCCAAGAAATTAGAGCTGTCAGAATTCTGTCAGAATTCAAAGTAGGCTTTCTCAGCTGTGTCCTCACCTCCCTCTCCCACCATGAGTTGAAACTTCTCTGAAAGCTACCTAACCTTTGCGTTCTTCAGAATTTTGGCAACCCACAAGCAGGACTCAAGCACAAGAGCATTGGAGGAAAAGTGAGCAGAAATTTGGATCCTCTGGTAAATGTCTTATTCTCCATCCACTTTAAACTCTATATTGTCATTTTTTCCCCCAGTTCAGATGAGGGGGAAACTTTTATTTTTCTCCAGGGGGGGAGGGCCGTAACTCAGTAGCAGAGCATGGGCTTTGTGTTCAGAAGCTCCTGGGTTCAAATCCTGTCTAGAGAGACACTGCTAGATGAGCCAATGGTCTGGGTCAGTGCAAGGAAGATTCCTATGGTCCCCGTGCTGATGAAATGAATTTGTTCTTTAGAAACCACAAAGCTTTACCTTGGCTTTGATTCGTAACGTAGTCACAGTAACACTTCATTATGTTATGATCACAATCTTCTGCCTTCATTTGCGTCTTCTTCTTTATTTTTCTTTGTATGTGTGCTAATGAAAGAATCGTGTTGCTGCCATTTCCATAAAATAAAATAGCTCGTTATACTCGATACATAAATAAAAATCAACTTAATATGTCACATACATGGCTGGGTAATCAAGGATGACATTGAAATCTCATTTGCACAGCGTGTGTATTCAGGTTAAAAATATTTCTCAGCACAGCAACAAAAGAGACTGTGGTAATTAATACACATGCCAAGGATTTATTTATTTTTACAAAAACACTTTATGGTAGAAAATTCAGCATTGAGAATTAGCTATACAGATAAGCTCTGCCTTTTTCTTTTAGCACACCTGTGATTGATTTGAATAAGGCATTTTATTATTATTTTTCTCAGCTCAAATCACGATGCATTCAAGGAGATTGCATTTTCATTGCAAAAATTGCTATCTGGGTGAAGTAAGAAGAGCCAGTGTCGTGTAATGGTTAGAGTGTCAGATTAGGACCTGGGAGACCAGGGTTCGAATCCCCGCTCGGCCTTGAAGCTCACTAGATGACCTTGGGCCAGTCACTGTCTCTCATCCTAAACTACCTCACAGGGTTGTTGTGAGGATAAAACGGGGAAGAGAAGAACCACATACTCTGTATTGAGCTCCTTGGAATAAAAGGTGTTATATAAATGTAACAAACAAACAAAATAAAATAATAAATAATAACACAGCTTTAGTTCATGGCTTGTCAGTTTAAAATGCATCAAAAATGACTCATGCTCCTAACTGCGGGATTTCTAGAGGCATCTCATTGGCCACTGTGGGAAAAAATATGCAGGAGTGAGTGAGCCTTTGGTCTGGTCCAGAAGCACTCTTCTGATGGTCTTATGCAGTGCTATTTTTCTAGAAAGGGGGTGCCTTCCTTGTTCTCATATAATGGCAATGACACCCACCTAAGAGGTGCCAGAACTGAGTTCTGGAGAGTTCCAGCTGAAAATAAGCCCTGGTCTTATGAGAGACCCAAAAACTCAATTCACACATTATATTTCTTCAAGCAAGCAATCTGACTCATACGGACAAAAATGTGCATCGTGTGAATTGGCTTGGTGTTTGCACCCTGTGCAGGATGTCGGCTTTGTCAGTCATTACCTATCTCTTAAAACTGTAGTGTAAGGAATGTCCTGCAACTCAACAGAAAGAAGTACATTGGTACTGTAGTTGCAGAAGAAATCATCCTGCTCTCAGTGTAAACAGGATGTGTGTAGGTGTGCTCAGCTTGTCAGTAGTACAGTACATGCAGTACTATACAGAAATAGCAAAAAACATACCCCAGATATCAGTTCTAGGCTTGGGTGGTTTCAGTATCGCTATTGTATCAAGGAGCGAAATATACTCTTGCAATGTCAGTTTGTGCTTTTGCAAGCAGGAAAGGAGCATTGTGCACAGAGCCATCCTTTGTGCGGGTGAATGCCAGGAGGAGGGGGGGAACAGGAGCGTGTCCCCAAATCCCACACTTTTCCAAGTTCCATTTGCATGGGGTTACCTTACTCACGGACATGCAGCGTCTGTGGCCCTCAGCAGAGAAGAAGATTCCCTTCCCTACTCTATCGGATGAAAATCTCTAGCTGAACACATCTGTGATTCATGGTGCATCTCTGTATCCAGCAGCAAACAAAGCTGGGAGTTGAGGAATGTAAATATTCAAAGCACCAACCTTTATCAGCTACATATTGCAAAGCTGCATATTGTGTCACTTCTATTAAAAAAAAAAGTTTGGTTGGAAAAGGTCAAGTTTTGGTGTCTGCAGATGTTGCTGTGACTTCTTCTATGACAGGCATAGGCAAACTTGGCCCTCCAGATGTTTTGGGACTACAACTCCCACCATCCCTAGCTAACAGGACCAGTGGTCAGGGCTGATGAGAATTGCTTCCATTTTCGAATGCACCTTGGAAGTCAAACAGCTTCCAGGGCGTTTTTCTCTATTTTTTCAATGAATTTTGCTGACTGCCCATTGATCCTCAGTTTTCAAATGTTTCAGAAGTCAAACAGTCTTCCGGAATGGATTATGTTTGGAAACCAAGGTTCCACTGTACTATAGACTGTGTTAAATCTGGGCTCCTGTAGTACCGTAACTGTTGCTATCATTGTCAAACAATTGAGAGTTAGAATTCCTGGCTGATCTACTTCAGATCTTCCAGAGATCCAACAGCAGATCCTGAACTGCCACCTGTCTGTCCTTGTTCACGACAGACGTTATTCTTCAGGCCATATGTTTGAAAAGCTGCTCTCATGAACAACAACAAAATTTCATGTGACATGTGTAATATCTTCCAAGTCTGCAATCCTATGCTCATTTACCTGGAAGCAATCACTGCTAAATCTAGTAGATTTACATCCCAGTACCAAATGGCTGCTGACCCACTCTGACAATTGTAGCTCTGTGAAGAATCTCCTAAGAACTCTCAGCACCCTTCACAAATCACAGCTCCCAGAATTCCTTGGGGGAAGCCATGAAAAGTGGCATCATAGCGCTATGGTGTGAATGTGTCCTAAGACTGAAAAAGATCTCATCCCTTTTGACAATCACTCTTTTCGCTGTTGACAACTGGGATGAGACGGCTGTTCAGACCTAACCGTTACTGCCAGCCAGCATGCCATGAACCGAGAGGCAGCGCATTCACAATTCTTCTCTTGGAAGCCCAACTCCTTAACCATGGAAAGTGGCTTTCTTGTCACCCTGCTCATTTGCATTCTGGCTGACAAGTTTGTGGTCTCAGGCCCTGTTGTTTCAGGCCGCGTTCAGGCTAACACCCAGTTCAATGAGGCTTTTCTCTCCCACACAGAAAGTGATACTCTTGTCTGGTGACTTGCTGTAGCATAGTACAAATTGTGTCATAAAAAGGCTGCGACAGTTCATACTGTTTCCTGTGCAGATGAGTAGAACAGAAACGATGGCTCCACACAGAACATTTCATTCCAGTTAGGCTGAGACAAGAAAAGGAGGCTTTGATTTTTTTTGCCAGCACAGAGCAGAGGTGTGCTACCCTGGTTTTCGATTTGAGCTCATGGCTGATGAGCATGTATCTGGTGTCCGCTTGTGACTGAATGCATACTCTTAACACTATGAAAAATAGCAGCAACATAATACAGCTTTGTAAATGACTGTTCAAGTTAAGACTTTCAATGCGCTCTATTACGGGGTTGAAAAGCAGCATTTATGCATTCATCCATTTATTTATCCTGCCCTTCCCAGGGTGGGAAACATCAAAATATTAAAAGCAATACAATAGATATTTAATTTTTTTTCAGATACAATGCATATTTATTCAATACAATACTTATTTAAAACTTTAAAGAACAATTTAAAAGACATCTAAAAACATTTAAATAGAAATCATATACCTAACATGTGCATGTTTCTATTAGCAAGTAAATTATCCTCTGAACTCTGTCAGCATTTGAACAACCATTTGTGTTTACTTTATGGATGTATTGCAGGGCCTTAATTTATAAGCGGTTTTTCTTTATCTTTTTTTTTTTAATGCTAGTGCATTCACTAGGTTTCTGCGTTTCCATTTTGTGATTGAATTGTTGCGCACCACCTAGAGGACTTCGTTAACAGACGATTAAGAAAGATAAATGAAAAATAAATCTTTAATAAAGATAAATGTATTAAAAATTGCCTCCTTACCTACTGGCCATTTTGAGTGTTAATATCAGCAAAGGGAGCCCTTTTGGTAGTTCTAGTTGCCCCGGATTTTTGAGATGTCCGTGTGCAGCCCAGGAAAGGGCATTCTCTGTGGCAGCTCTTAATGTGTTCATTTAATTAGTAATTAATTAAAATTTGGTAATGTGTTGAATCCAAGTAGCTTCCGCTACCAATTTGGAATGGCTTGCAAATGGCATTTTCTGCCATGAAGCCATATAACAAAAAGAACTTGAATAAGGTGCTGCCCTTTCCCTTTTTTTCAACAATTGCAGCTGACTGAATTTGGACAGGAAACGCTTCCTCAATTGGACCAATGTAATGTCGACATAATTATTCCACACTTTACCAAAAACATCCTGGATAAACACAATATGTCAACCTTTCCTGGCACAGCCAAGAATGCTGGCCTAAGGTAATTAGTAGCACAGGATGGGGACCAATATATACATGTAAAAACCAGGAGGCAACAGATGGTGGGGCACCACTCAGACATTCAAAACATCATCAATATGTTTAGCAATAGACATTGTTTATTGTTTTGAAATAAACAAGATACTTACCTACCCTGTTGTCCATAATAGTCTTATGAAATATCATTATTTATAACTAGAGACATTTTTTTCTACTTTAGAATCTTTGTTGGGTGTAAACCAATATTGGCTACAGGTGAAACTCGAAAAATTAGAATATTGTGGAAAAGTTCATTTGTGTAAGCAACTGTTTTCATTAGCTACTGGAGTTTAATATATGAGATAGACTCATGACATGCAAAGCGAGATATGTCAAGCCTTTATTTGTTATAATTGTGATGATTTTGGCATACAGCTGATGAAAACCCCAAAGTTGAGATTGTTAATTTGGGGTTCTCATCAGCTGTACGCAATAATCATCACAATTATAACAAATAAAGGCTAGACATATCTCGCTTTGCATGTCATGAGTCTATCTCATATATTAGTTTCACCTTTTAAGTTGAATTACTGAAAGAAATGAACCTTTCCATGATATTCTAATTTTTCGAGTTTCGCCTGCATATGCACTTGCAGAACTGGAAATAGAGTTTGTTTACAAATGGATGTCCTCACTAGAGTACCATGGTATCGTTGGTGGTAGCTGGCATATCCACCACAAACGAAACATTCATGTCACCCTCACACCAGCTCAAATGCAATTCAGTAGCAATCCATCGAGTGGTGAGTGATGAAAAATATGGCAGTGTTGGTATTTATGTATACAACACAGATACATTTGGTTCCCTTAAACCACCTACATTCATTCATTTTAAACCCTATGCAGCTGAATCCAGTGGATGTTGTTTAGTAAGTTCTCTTGAATTGAACTACCTGAATTGAATTACTTCCAAGGAAGCGTGCAGGTGCTACTGTAGTTTTCTCAGATTTCTTCCACATTCTGGGTCTTAAGTTCCGTACTTTGCCCATAAGATTGAGAAAAAGACCCATCCGAAATCCTGGGGAACTGCTAGCAATCAATGTAAAAAATACTAAACTAGGTGGACCAATAATGGTCTGATTCAGGCAGTGCTGTAGCTATGGGGGCAGGGCTAACTGGGTTTTTTGTCCCAGGTGGAGCCTCCAGAGGGGGATCATTTAGGCTCTTAGACTGTGTGTGTGTGTGTGTGTGTGTGTGTGTGTACGCACACAAATGTGCATGGGTGTGTGTGCCAAACTGGCTCTTTGACCCGGATGATATAAAGCCTAGTTTTGCCCCTGGATTCAAGGTGAAGCAGCTTTCGTTGTTGATGGTGATGCAGACAGTAACTTCCTTAGGTCAATATTTACTTTCGTTGCCTTCTTCTGTTAATTAGTTGCTCAGTTATCTAACTTTTCCCCCTGAGCAAAGATTATTCTAGGCGGACAAAAAGACAACCCCCACCCCGACCCTACTATGTTTTCCACTCCCAAATTTTCAGTTTTGCTACAAATAGGAAGCCCTGGCTTAAAACAGGTGAAAGGAGAAGCAGGGAGTATTGAAAATAATTGGCCTCATGGGTTCTGGGTAGTATGTGTTTGTTTAGAAGCTGTGCAACAGGCAATTCCAGATGAGAAATTTCCTAGGAAGCTGTCTTAAGCCAGGTCTGACTCTTTGTTCTTCTAACTCGATATTTTCTGCTCTGATTGGTAGCAGGCAAATCTTTTGGGTCTCAAGTAGAGGTCTTTTTTTGTTATCCTCTACCTAATCCTTTAAATTGGAGATGCCAAGAGTTTAAGCTGTATCATTGAGCTAGGGTTTCTCCTCAAATGCACTTCTTGAGTGTACAGCTTGCTGATACAGTGCATCACTTGTCCAAATAGGGAGTAGTACAGTGAGCATAGATGGAAAATTCCACCACTGAATTTGAGGTCACATTATTGCAAAAAAGAATTGACAGTGCCCAAAGCTGCCATCTGGACATGGGTCCTCTTCAGATAATGGTATATCATACAAGTGAACTATATGGACTTCCTCTTTCTCTCTTATGGAAAGATTTCTAGTCTAGCAGAAAACCAGAGTTTTCCATTCCATCCAAACTGTGCAAATAGTGGTTTTCTGTAGTTCTGATGCAACAGCAATAGTTTGCCATAAAAGAGGAACTTGAGGAAAGGATTGGAGCTCAGGAGAAAAGAAGGAGGTGTCCAAAGGTCAAATATCACCCATGTAATGACCAGCCCAACTTGCTGTCACATGCAGCAAACAACATTCTGTTGTTCTTTTCCACTGATGGGCCAGTTTGGGGGATGGGCCATAAGGCATATTGCCTTTTGTTGATTAATCTGACTTTTCATCCTTGTGTGTGGATAAGAAGGAGATGGTTAAAGTTTTATTATAGTACTGAAACTGTTTAAGAAGCAGTCTTCTTCCCCTTGCAACCTGACATGGTAAGAAGAGAGACTGCATTCACTCAAGAGCCAAGTGGGGTGACGGTGGGATATTTCAGGAATCAGCAAATTCTCGATGTCAACAAAGTTAACTACCATGCACTTGGACCATCCAGTAGCTGGCATCAGCACTACCTGAAGCTTGTGGGAAAGGAAATGGCAGGAGAGCACTCTCCTTTATTGTCATGCAGTGGAAGTCAACAATTTTCCCTAGCCCTGACCATCATGCTCCCCCTAGGAATGCAAACACATTCTGCCCAAAAGAGGTTGACTATTTCTGAACATTCCATAGAACTGGAGCATAGAAAGTTGACTTATACCAAATCACGCCATTGGTCTATCTAACTCAGTGTTGTCTACACTGACTGGAAGCATTTCAGATTCTCTGGGGTTTCTGAGAGGGGCCTTTCGCAGCCATACCTTAAGATGCCAGGAATTTAACCTGGGGCCTGTTGCTTGTGCTCTGCCTTTCCCACGATGCCCTTGTATGGTGTAGTGGTTAAGAGCGGTAGACTTGTAATCTGGGGAACCGGGTTCGCGTCTCCGCTCCTCCACTTGCAGCTGCTGGGTGACCTTGGGCTAGTCACACTTCTCTGAAGTCTCTCAGCCCCACTCACCTCACAGAGTGTTTGTTGTGGGGGAGGAAGGGAAAGGAGAATGTTAGCCACTTTGAGACTCCTTCGGGTAGTGAAAAGCGGGATATCAAATCCAAACTCCTCCTCCTCTTCTTCTTCTTCTTCTTCTTCTTCTTCTTCTTCTTCTTCTCTGTCAACATTGAGAAAGCAGTGAGTGGGGGCCTCCTTTTCAACATTCCTGGCACACCAAACATCTGTCCTGCTAGTCCCAAGTTCCCCCGACTGTTTTCTCATGACATCCTACTACATCTCACCTCTAGCTAATTACCTGGCCTTAAGCTGAACTACCTGAAGCCATTGCTGCCAAATTTCACATAGATATGGCCACCAAGAACTCAAACAGCCAAGCGGTTTAGGTACCTAAGCATCTGCGAACTCCACAACCACAGCCACACACCACCCACCTGAATAGGACAGAGTGTTAATCGGCCCTTCTCTCAGGTTAGTGAAGTTTCCTACTTTGCAGAAAACAGTCCTCTATTTGTAAGCCTGCCTCTTAAAGGATGATAAAAAGGAGAGCAGCAGGGACCTTGCAGTTGCCCATCAACACAGGGGTGGAGCAAGCCGATCGGGTGCCTGGGGTGGCGTGCATGCCCTGTGCCCAGGGGCAGGGCCAGCCGCCTGAAGGGTGGAGCCAGCTGGGGCAGGACACTCTGCGGGACCTCCAAAGAGTCTGCCTGCCTCTTCCCACTCAGCCACCCTACAGCTGAGGGGGAGGCAGCGGGTGGACTGTTTCGGGCAGTGTGGAGCCTGCAGGCATCTGAGCCACTGCATCACTCCCAGGAGAGATGTGTGGCCCGGGCGTGCTGCAGGCCCCGCGGTGAGTGCCACCCGGCATTTTGTCACACCCCCCCCCCAGTGGTGACACCCAGGACAGCCCACCTTCACCACACACCCCTTCCTCCGCCCTTGCATCGACAGCAGATTGAGCAGGAACACGGGTCACTTTAATGATTGAATTTCCATTATAAATTATAGTAATTATTTCTGCATTCGAATATACACATTTTATGGAAACTGATGCCCTCTTTTGACACCCCCCCAACACAGAAGTGGAAACCAAGCTTCTTATGTTTGCTGGCAGGTAGTCGGCCTTTTGTGCTGACTCCCCTGCTTATCCTACGAGCCAAATGCAGAAGAATCTTATATTCAGGCTTCTCCTTTCCTGTAACATATTTAAGATACAGTCTGTCTGCTTCCAGCCAAGTAGCATCTGCGTGATTAATCCTTGTGAAAATAAGGGGCATTTGGGAAGAATGGTTTCAGCCTTGCAGCCTACAGTCTCCTCATTATGATTTTCGAGATCACCGATTCTAATTAATCAGCGCTGCATTGCGAATGTTCTGTACTTTGAAGAGGAGGCAGAGTGGCACAAAGGTTTCTAAGAAAGAGAAGAAAACGTGTCTCCAGGATCTGAGACGTTTGGCAGAACTGACGGGAGAGCAGAGGTCTGCTTTTGCTCATCAGAGTCTCTGGCAACTAGCTTTGCACAGGTGCACAAGAATTTATCAGATGCATAGACTACAACCAGGGCAGCCAACCTGACACCCTTCTCTCAGCAACTCCCTGGGGATGCCCTTTTCCCAGGCACTTTGCATTTTAGGTGTACATCTAAAATCTCCCTGTGATTTTCCACCGTGTTTTTGTAATTGTATTTTAATTGTAATAGAAGTAAACCAAACCAAAAGTAAAATGCAAAGAAGGCTAGAAAGCACCTCAAACACTGGACTGAGGAAGACAGATCTTCATGGAATTATCAATCATATATATATATACAGAGAGAGAGAGAGAGAGAGAGAGAGAGAGAGAGAGAGAGAGAGAGAGAGTCAACAGTGTGATGCAGCAGCTTAAAAAGCCAATGCAATTCTGGGCTGCATCAATAGGAGTATAGCGTCTAGATCAAGGGAGGTAATAGTACCACTATATTCTGCTCTGGTCAGACCTCACCTGGAATACTGTGTCCAGTTCTGGGCACCACAGTTCAAGAAGGATACTGACAAGCTGGAACGTGTCCAGAAGAGGGCAACCAAAATGGTCAAAGGCCTGAAAACAATGCCTTATGAGGAACGGCTTAGGGAGCTGGGTATGTTTAGCCTGGAGAAGAGAAGGTTAAGGGGTGATATGATAGCCATGTTCAAATATATAAAAGGATGTCATATAGAGGGGGGTGAAAGGTTGTTTTCTGCTGCTCCAGAGAAGCGGACACGGAGCAATGGATTCAAACTACAAGAAAGAAGATTCCACCTAAACACTAGGAAGAACTTCCTGACAGTGAGAGCTGTTCGGCAGTGGAATTTGCTACCAAGGAGTGTGGTGGAGTCTCCTTCTTTGGAGGTCTTTAAGCAGAGGCTTGACAGCCATCTGTCAGGAATGCTTTGCTGGTGTTTCCTGCTTGGCAGGGGGTTGGACTGGATGGCCCTTGTGGTCTCTTCCAACTCTATGATTCTATGATATATACACACACATACTATGCAGAACACACATCCTCCCCCAAAGTAGAAATCAATTAATATAAGCCATGTATCAACAACAGGACGTGTCCTGGAAAAAGAGGACACATGGCTAACCCTACCAAACAAATCACTGCACTCTACAACTGAGGGCCATCTTCAGATACCTTCTTATCAGGAAGTCCATTCCACACAAGGTAGGAATCAAGGCTTTACTGCTATGGCACCCACCCTTTGAAATTTCCCCCTGTTAAAAGTTAGACAGGATCCAGTCTGCATCTCTATTGATTGTTTTTTTAAAATGTCTCTATTGTTTTATTGCTTGCCACCCTGGCCTCCTTTGGCAGGACATAAACTTAATACGCAACAACCACAACTACATTGTCTAACATTTCTACTACCAATATTGTTTTGATTCCTACTTTCTGCCGGGGCAAGAGAAATGAGATGGCGTCTGCACTAACATAGCAGTGGCAGAGCCATGATGCAGTAGTTTAATTTCATTTCATTATGGATGTTTATATTTCAATGTTTGCGTGGCTGGCTTTCATACTTTGTAAATGACGTGGAAGCCATTTTGGCATTCAGTGGTGAATAAATCAACCAATAAATAAATAAATAATAGCCAGCCTAGCAGGAGAATGGAGATCAGGCTGCCCCAACTTTCATATGCAGTTAGAATGCTTTTCTTATGATTATTTTTTAATTTTAGGGGGGTGGGGGCGGAATCTTGTTTGCCAAAAAAATTCCTTTGGCTTTTGAAAATGAAAGCTTTTTTTTGAAACCCTGTAATAATCACTTATGAAAAGAGATCAAGACACTAAGATTGATAATTGAGACAAACGAATACACGGCCATGTTTATTTTCTTCATTCCCCATGCATACCATTTTATTTTATTTTCTTTAACAGGGACAACATGCTATTATTAAGGACCTCAAGTAAAAATAGCAGCCTAAGAAGCTAGTACCAGTTTGCTCCTTTTCATTTAACTTACATTCCTCCTCCAGAAACATCCTTTGCATTTTATTAGCTAGATGTAATGTGGGTGGGAATGTGTTGTTCAGGTTGCCACGGCAACTCTTTTTTAATGAGTTTGGAGACTTTATTATCAAACTTAATACATTCATAATTATAGCCTCTCTCTCTCTCTCTCTCTCTCTCTCTCTCTCTCTCTCTCTCTCTCTCTCTGTGTGTGTGTGTGTGTGTGTGTGTGTATAGAAGCCCTTTTCTTATTCTGCACCTCCGTAAAAATCAGGTTGTGGAACCAAAAGGAGACACTTGAAAGATGAAGCAACACAAACCAAAGACGCTCCATATTGTTGACCAGAGAGAGAATCACTATTACCAGACTTAAGGAATAATTCCATGCTTACAGTGCACTTAGGTCACCGATAAATATGCAATCTGTGATTTTAATATGCTAGTTTTAGAATTCCCAGAAACGTTCAAAAGTGAGAACATTTGCTACCACAGTTTGTTCCAAACGATTAATGGCAAAAGTATTAATGACTGCAGATCATTCTCTCTAATGAATGGCATGAATCTTTATTATTATTATTATTATTATTATTATTATTATTATTATTATTATTATTATTTATTCTTTCATTTCTATACCACTTTATATTTTTCGGGAAGAATCTCAAGGCGGTTTGTTGTAGCCTCAACTTCAGGATCTGTCCTTCTAGTGAGCACTCAGGGCTGATTTCTTTAAGAATGGATAGGTTTGATCTTTTTGCAGTCCATGGGACTCTCAAGAGTCTTCTCCAGCACCATAATTCAAAAGCATCAATTCTTCGGCGATCAGCCTTCTTTATGGTCCAGCTCTCACTTCCGTACATTACTACTGGGAAAACCATAGCTTTAACTATACGGACCTTTACGGTTTACTGCATATCAAACATCAATAAAACAATGCAGAATCAAATATTTCTGAAGGAAGTCAAACAATGCAGAATCAAATATTTCTGAAGGAAGTGCACAGTCAAAGCAACACAATTAACAGGAAACCAACATACCATCTCCAAGATTTCAAAATGAAACATTACAAAGGAGGTCAACTGCAGAATACCCACTTAACACAAACAAAGTTAACGAAAACAAAAATAAAAACAAAATCTTAAACATTTCAAAAGAAAACGTAAGTGAAGTCAAGTATAAAATGCACATTAAAAACAGCATAATTAACAAGAGAATGAAATATTATAAGCATGACACGGCTGTTTGGCAGGCACAAAAAGATGGGGCAAAAGAATCCAATAATTAGGATTTGTTGTCAGGCATAGTGATGTCTCTCTGGAGCCTCTTTAGTAGAGCTGGTGAGTCTGGGTCTTTTCCAGGGAGTCTTCTCTTCTCATGAGGTGGCCAAAGTACCGGAGCCTCAACTTCAGGATCTGCCCTTCCAGTGAGCACTCAGGGCTGATTTCTTTAATGATGGATAAATTTGATATTTCTGTAGTCCATGGGACTGTCAAGAGTCTCCTCCAGCACCATAATTCAAAAGCATCAATTCTTCGGCGATCAGCCTTCTTTATGGTCCAGCTCTCACTTCCGTACATTACTACTGGGAAAACCATAGCTTTAACTATATGGACCTTTGTCGGCAAGGTAATGTCTCTGCTTTTTAAGATGCTGTCTAGGTTTGTCATTGCTTTTCTCCCAAGAAGCAGGCGTCTTTTAATTTCATGACTGATGTCACCATCTGCAGTGATCATGGAGCCCAAGAATGTAAAATCTCTCACTGCCTCCATTTCTTCCCCTTCTATTTGCCAGGAGGTGATGGGCCCAGTGGCCATGATCTTAGTTTTTTTGATGTTGAGCTTCAGACCATATTTTGCGCTCTCCTCTTTCACCCTCATTAAAAGGTTCTTTAATTCCTCCTCACTTTCTGCCATCAAGGTTGTATCATCAGCATATCTGAGGTTGTTGATATTTCTTCTGGCAATCTTTATTTGGATTCATCCAATCCAGCCTTTCACATGATGGATTCATCCAATCCAGCCTTTCACATGATGAATTCTGCATATAAGCAGGGAGACAATATACAGTCTTTAAGAACTTGCCATAGTTTGCTGTGGTAAACTATGCGGTTTATTTAGTCTGGTTTTTATTTGATGTCTGTATTTGTTCAACAGTGATCTATAATTGTATATGGACTATGTCTATTGTTTGATAATATTTCATTTTGCAGAATCTGATTTAACCTTTATCTGAATATTAATAAAATTAATATTAAAATTAGTAAAATTAATATTCAGATAAAGGTTAAACCGGGTTCTTAATAAAAATAAGAAGTAGAGATAGAAAGATGGAAAGAAGACAAGGTCCCTGCCAGAGAGGAATGGCAAACCAAGCTGATGGACTATGCCGAAGCAGATGGAAACATTGGCAGGATTTTTATTTCACTTGTAGTTTAACAATTACCGTGGGTAATATGGACTGATATAAAAGTTAGAGTGTGGAAGAATATGCAGTTCTAAATGTTCAAAATGGGACCTCAAGGAGGGGGTGGGGGGAAGTCCCGAGACTTGGAGGAATCTCTGTATATGGATAGATATTTGGGTTTTTATAACTTAGTATTTGTAAAACCAAATAAAAAAAGATTTCTAAAAATAAGCAAGGCTCTTGACCATTTGCAACAGGCTGAAAATTCCAGTGCTTTAACCAGATTAAATCACCTGTATGGCAGGACAGATAAGAACATAGGTAGCTGCCTTATCTCGAGACAGACCACGGCTCCATCTAGCTCACTATGGCTTACACTGACTGGCAGTGGCCCTCCCGGATTTCTCCTAACCTCAACTGGAAAAGGTGGAGACTGAACCTGGGACCTTCTGCACGCAAAGTGGATGCTCTACCACTGGTCAAAACTATTAATGTATTATTTTCTCACTCTCCTTCCTTGGAGGGTTTTAAGAAGAGGTTGGCTGGCCACCTGTCATTGTTGCTTCAGTTAAGATTCCCGCATTGCAGAGGGTTGGACTAGATGACCCTTGGGGTCCCATCCAACTCTACAATTCTATGATTCTGTTTAAAGTACTCTGCAAAATGGCAAATTAGCCTTCTCCCTTCAGTTCACGATCGGTTCCTAGCATGATCTTCCGTCGGGAAAGGCTTCCAACCTCCGAATCAGAAATGTATGTGTATTCTTAGCAGCAAGCAGCAGGAAAAGTCCTGAAGTAGACATGAGGTTAATTGGGGGAATGCAATTAATGTTCATGTCTTTTAAAATGTAAAAGAGCAGCTGCAGAGATCCAAGCGGCAATAGAGCTGCAGGGTATGTGAAGGGAACGCTTCCCTGCCACCCAACCTCCTGGTCATGGTCCTGACAAAAATCAAGTCTCCTTGCCTCAGATATTATTATTATTATTATTATTATTATTATTATTATTATTATTATTATTATTATTATCAAATTTGTTTACTGCCCTTCATCTGAAGGTCATAGGGTGGTTCACAACATAAAAATACAAAATGGGAACACAAAATACATAATAAAAACAAACACAAACACAAACCAATAACTCCTTTCCCACCACCACCACCACAACAACAATATAATAATATTCTATTATTTATATGCCTCCCAAAAGGACATAGAATGTTAATCAACCAAAGCTTGGTTATAGATAAATGTTTTCAACTGGTGCCTAAAGATAGGTAATGAAGGCACCAGGCAGGCCTTTCTGGGGAGAGCATTCCACAAACGGAGAACCACCACAGGCAAGGCCTGTTCTTGTGTTGTCATCCTCTGGACCTCTGGAGGAAAGCCTCAGATGATTATAGCAGCATCTGTGTTAGTTCATATGGGGAGAAGCTGTCCTTGAAGCATTGCAGTCCTGAGCCGTTTAAGGCTTTACAGGTCAAAAGCAGCACTTTGAATGGAGCCCAGAAACTAATTGGCGGCCAGTGCTGGAATCCCTGCTTAATAAGTTTGGAACCTTATTTATTTACTTGTACCCCACCATTTTCTTCCAGAGAGCTTGAAGTAGCATACATGGTTCTCCATCTCCTTGGTTAATCCCTACAACAAGCCTGTGGGGTAGGTTAGGGGTAGGTTAGGCTGAGAGGCAGTGACTGGCCCAAGGTCACTCATTGAGCATTATGGCCGAGTGTGGATTTGAACCCTGGTCTTCAGGGTCTTAGTCCAACCAACAACTAAAGCACAAGAGCAGAGAGGCCAATAGGATCTGGAGAACATGAGGTTTAGGTACTCTTCCTCTATGCAAGCACATGGCTAATTGCATGGCTTTCAGGAGCTAGGACCTGGATACTATCCTGCTCACCCAGCTCCATTCATTCATTAAGCAGGTCTTGATAGACTTTGTTGTGAACTGCCCTGGGATCTTCAGATGAAGGATGTATCTATATTTAATAAATAGTAATAATAGTAATAGTAAAAACATCATTATCAACAACCTTAGATGCATCTTTGTAGTAAATGCGCTTTCGCCGAAAGTTGCAATTGTTATGTGGCATTTAATAGAGTAGCTTACTGTAGCTAATCTTAGACCATTGTTGAACATACAAGTCTCCCCACAAAAGAGCTCATCTCCTTGACAATAAAGACAACATTTAATTGTAAGGTTGGAACCTTGCTAGTTATTAGAAAGCCTTTGAAGAAGGCTTCGCATTTCACGTCCCTAAGTCTTAAAAGGCTACACTCTTATTAAACTGAAGGGTTAAAATGTTTCCTGCTGATATGGCTTAGAGCTCATGTTACAGCTTAATTGTATAATACGTAATAGGATTAACGGGGAAGATCTGGGTTAAATATAATAAGCTAAGCTTTAGGTTAAGTAGCAAAATGTAATTGGAAAACAATAGGAAATAATAGGCCATGAAACTTAGCAGAGGAGACTCTTGCATCACCAGCATAAAGGTGTGTGTGTGTGTGTGTGATGAGGGCTCACATAAACATCTGTCCAGAAGGGACCCAAACACCAATGGCTGCAGAGGCACAGAAAAGCACAGCATTGTCAGATTGTTTATAGCAAGAAGGTCATTGTCTCACTACAGGTGTTAATGCAGTCATCTCAGCAATATTGGGTAAATTCTCCTCCTCCTCTTTCTCCCCCTTTTCTCCTTTTCCTTTATTACTTTACTCATCAAAATGACTCAAAGCAACTTAAAAACAAGTGCCTGTTTACAGACTTGTATCAAGATAATATCAATCAATTTAGCCATTCTGCACAGATGATTCATTTCATTTGAGTATAATGTTCTTTCCTAGAAAATGGGATCATCTCTGCATCTCCAATAGCAATCACAGTTTCCCTTGGCTTACAACATGTAGGCCTCTTATTCCTTGTATAATCAGAAAGTTATCACCAACCCACTACTGGAAAAGGTTAAAATTATTCTCATTTATAATTCATTTAAGCTCTACTTATCACTGGCTGTAATTTTTGCATCTCACTGCCATTCAATGCCCACCAATTATTTTCTCCTTTATATACCCACCAACTAAGATTTTACTTCATGCTCCTGACAAAGAGGACTTAGGTAAGTCTATGAAAGCTTCATGTAGGCAAGCTGATGATCAGCTGATCATTTTAATCATTTTATTCTGCTTTTAAGGTGTTTTATATTTTTATTGTCATTGCTGGTGTACACAACCATGTTATGTTGTAAGGATATAAGGTAAAAGGTAAAGGACCCCTGGACAATTAAGGCAACTATTGGGTTGTGACACTCATCTCGTTTTTCAGGCCAAGGGAGCCACCGTTTTTCCACAGACAGCTTTCCGGGTAATGTGGCCAGCAGGACTAAACTGCTTCTGGTGCAATGGAACACCATGAAAGAGACCAGAGCGCACGGAAATGCTGTTTACCTTCCCACCGCAGCGGTACCTATTTATCTACTTGCACTGGCGTGCTTTCAAACTGCTAGGTTGGCAGGAGCTGGGACAGAGCAACGGGAGCTCAACTGCAGGGATTCGAACCGCCAACCTTCCGATCGGCAAACCCAAGAGGCTCAGTGGTTTAGACCATAGTGCCACCCGCATTGCCTTGTAAGGATATACCCACAGAGACACATAGACACAGCAGGAATAATCAAATAAAATCTTGTCAATCAATCAATCAATCAATCAATCAATCAATCATTTTATTTGTTAGCCACCTTTCTAAAGTTAAAACCAAACAACACACTCAGTTGTTCTGAAACTTCAAAGAAAGAGGCAGGGGGCACTTTTAAAAGCTAGGGGGAAAATAAGGACAAATTGTACAGGAGGGAAGGTATTCTGATGGGATGGGGGAGCTTTTGGTGCCATTAGCCCAATCCTGTGGAATGCTCTGCCAACAGAGATTTAGCAGCCTCCTTCTGTGCCAACTTTTAAATAAAAACTTCTATTCCACCACACCTGCGCAAGGAGTTAAGAATATATCCTTCTTGTTCATTGTTGTTGTTGTTGTTGTTCAGTCGTTCAGTCGTGTCCGACTCTTCGTGACCCCATGGACCAGAGCACGCCAGGCACTCCTGTCTTCCACTGCCTCCCGCAGTTTGGCCAAACTCATGCCAGTCGTTTCGAGAACACTGTCCAACCATCTCGTCCTCTGTCATCCCCTTCTCCTTGTGCCCTCCATCTTTCCCAACATCAGGGTCTTTTCCAGGGAGTCTTCTCTTCTCATGAGGTGGCCAAAGTACTGGAGCCTCAACTTCAGGATCTGCCCTTCCAGTGAGCACTCAGGGCTGATTTCTTTAAGGATGGATAAGTTTGATCTTTTTGCAGTCTTTTTTTGCAGTTAACCTTCTACAATGGTTAATTGTTGTCTGTTTTTAACTTTTTTTTAAATGGTTCAATGGTTTTGTTTTGTTTTGCTGTGAACCATGTGTATGTGTGTGTGTGTGTGTGAACACAGTGTTATACAAATATCTTTATTAAGAAATGCATAAATAAAATTTCAGGAGGCATCTGGGGCTGCATAAAAGAATGATGGAGCCTTTGTGTGGATTCTGGGCCACAAATTGTTCATCTGCATCCCAACAAACTCTATCGGAAGACATCGACTTACTTGTAGAGAATATTATTCAACCATGTGCCTGATCTAGGAATCAGGATGGGGAGAAATTGCATTAAGTTCACATTTAAAGGCAAACCTTCTGAATTTGTGTCATATTAGAAGAAACTGCTTTGCAAAAAAGAAGAAAAAAAGAAGTGCATATTAGAGGAAATTGCAACCAGCTGTATATATTCAGAGAGATTTCTCACTTAAATTTTGATAAATTTTCAACATGACTTTCAGATATATATCACAAACTGATGTGGATACATGGAGAACTAAATTTGAAGCCTGGGAAAACGAGAAGCTGAAATTGACAGGTTGTGCATCCCTAAAAAACAAATGGTCAGTCAGGAGCTATAAGTGCATTAAGTCTAAGATTTCAGTCAATACAAATATTGCGATATGTAGTCTTGTTTTCTTGGATTCACTGTCATCCTGAGTCATGCACAGAACCAGAGAGTGGAGACTTAAAGGGAGGAGAGGATCCACAATATTCCCTTTTACACATCTGGAGTGGTTATAATCAGTGCCTGGTGTTTATTAGAAATCGGGGAGTTTGGTTCGCAGCAGCTGTGTCTCCCTGTCTAAGGGAAGAGGAAGTGCTGCCGGCAGGGGTGACAATAATGCAGTGCAAACACACTGGCAGAGCCAATATGGTGCTATTGGTGAAAATTTTACACCTCACTTGGGAAGAAGCAAAGATCACCAATGTTGAAGCAATGATTTGTCAACATCAACTTCGTTGGACTGGTCATGTTGTGCAGATGCCTGATGATTGTCTTCCAAAGCAACTACTCTATTCCAAACTTAAAAATGGAAAGCGTAATGCTGGTGGTTTAAAGACTGTTTCAAGGCAAATCTAAAATTGTAGTATAAATACCAACAATTGGGAAACACTTGCCTGCGAGCGCTCCAACTGAAGAACAGCCTTTACCAAAGGTGTCATGGGCTTTGAAGACACTTGAACTCAGGACGCAAGGGGGAAACATGCTAAGAGGAAGACATGCTTGGCAAATCCACATCGTGATCAACTCCCACCTGGAAAGCTATGTCCCCACTGTGGAAGGACGTGTGGATCCAGAATTGGCCTCCACAGTCACTTACAGACTCATTGATAAAACCATGTTCATGGAAGACAATTTTACTTGGCTACAAGTGATTGCCAAAGAAGAAGACTGGTGGTGTGTTCGCATGGCCCCAACCTCACTACCACCTCAGTAAGTCACAGCAACAGTGACCAGCTGTCAGGTGAGTAGCCCTTCCTCTCACCAACCATTCCTGCCAAAAAAAGTCCCAAAGAGCATATGAGAAAACATGGAGAACGAAGAAAACATGTCAGATGCAGTTGGGGTGAATAATGTCTAAGCTTTCCTATTTGAACTATGTCAACAGATGGTTGTAATCCATGTTCCCAGAGGGTTGGGCTGGGTGGGTGGAAATATAGCAAAACATATCGCAATCACAACCTGTTACGCCACATCCAAATTCGACTTCATTCCAAGACAGGTTAACAATATACATGGCTTGATATATAGTCCTGGCTTGATTGTGTGGCGGATCATTTACAACGGGCCCTGCTTTTTGGCATATATGCCATCTCTCATTTTGTGACTGCTACATGTTTTCTTGCTGCCTTCTGCGATGATACAAGAAGGCTCTGCAAAAAGTCAGTACGAGGGGGTGACATCTGGAAGCATCGCTCATCTCTGCAAGGGTTCCTGCCGTCCCCTCCGGTGAGACGCACGTGCCAATTTTAATGTATACAAATGTTAAACTTTCCATTTTCCTAACGTTGAAGCCAAGTTTTAAAATAGCTAAGCAGAAAATAGAAAGCGGGGGTAGGGGTGGGGGTGGGGAGGTTGTACACAGCTTCTGGCCAGGAGAAATCTTATTTTAGGTTGCAACTGAGCCCCCCAAAATGAAGATTGCTTGTAATGTATGTGCAGGTAGAGAAAGAGAGAGCTGTCCTTAATTCCATGTGTTCGTGCCGATTTTAGAAAGCACACATACAAGCAGGAACAACTTACTTGTCTCATGTGACAGAAGAGGCTTAATAGATCCAGAAGGACTTGTGAAGGCCTGTTCTGCCACCTGTGCTCATTCTGTTTGTGTATAAATAAAGTCAAAAACGGCATAATGCTTCCAAAGAAGCATCCAGTGGCCTCTTTATAAAACAAAAGAAGCCTGAGAAAGTGCTGCAGCCTGCAACCCCTGGAACTTCTCACCACCCGAGTGGAGAAGTGGAGTGAGCATAACAATGCCTACGCTGTCAGGGTCAGTATGCCTCTGGATATCTGTTTCTGGGAATCACAGAAGGGCAGACTCCTGTTAGGGGAGAGACTCCATCAGGCAAGGCCTCCTTCCACCTGCCTTGCCCCATGCCCTGGTCCTGGGATTCTTCATAAGAACTTCAAACTGTTAAGTGACAGTGCTTTTAAATGGGGGAGGCAGCTACTTTTGACTGTATCGCAGATTTCAACCCACTTGTTCTACTCAGAAATGCAGCTAATAAGAAAACTAGTTTGTGAACTGAAACACAGCTATCCTTCAAAACCCACACTTTTCTGAATTTTCTGAATCCAACCAAATAATATGTAAAACATATTATTGCATATTGTTGCATGCCATCCCAATCGCAGAGCGGTGAGATGTTCCAGGGGTTCCAAACGCTTACCCAGGATTGGGTTTCCTCAGAATGAGGGACAGCAGAGATTGTGATGTCTTTATAATATATAGTTTATTTACACATATATACAATCTGAGCCTACAATGGAGGGGCTCACAGCATTAACACCCCTGTAAGTTTTGCTTCTCCCATAATCACATCCTTGGCTTCAATCAGAAGTCAAGCTTGGCTATTCCCGTGTGATGTAGTGGTTAAGAGCAGTAGACTTGTAATCTGGGGAACCGGGTTCGCATCCCCGCTCCTCCACATGCAGCTGCTGTGTGACCTTGGGCTAGTCAGGGCTGGCGCGTCCATTAAGGTGAACTAGGCAGTTGCCTAGGGCGCCAAAATGGAGAGGGCGCTGGCCAGGCTTGGGCGGGACGGGCGAGCAGCAGCTTCTCTGCTACAGCGGAGAAGGTGCTGCTTGCCTCTCCACCACCCCCCACCTCCCACTAAAGCAGGCTTTGGCGGGGGCGGCGGGGTGGCGGGGCACCAGAAGGTGGTCTCGCCTAGGGCGCAAAGAACCCTAGCACCGGCCCTGGGGCTAGTCACGCTTCTTTGAAGTCTCTCAGCCCCACTCACCTCACAGAGTGTTTGTTGTGGGGGAGGAAGGGAAAGGAGAATATTAGCCGCTTTGAGACTCCTTCGGGTAGTGATAAAGAAGGATATCAAATCCAAACTCCTCCTCCCCTTCTTCTTCTTCTTCTTCTTCTTCTTCTTCTTCTTCTTCTTCTTCTTCCCTCTCAGGCTTCTGCCTGCTCCTAGGCCAGCTCTCTCTCACACCCCACTAGCTACTGTCCTTCTCACTACCACCCATTTGCCCTCTGGCATGCAGCAGCTTCCTTAAGGGGCATTGTGGCCCTTGCCTGGCTAATCCAACAATGGGCTCCTGCATTAGATTTTAACCCTTACTGTATCCAGGAATTAGAAGGGACTTGGACCTCAAACAACCTAACCTCCCCACAAAACCCACAACAATTTATAAGGGAAAATAATAGTGGAATCGCCATCCTACAGGAGGCCCTCAGCTGTGGAGCACAGCCATCAGTCAGAAATATAAGGGGTGAGATTATCTTTCAGGTATCCTGGTGCCAAGCTGTTTGGGGCTTTATACACCAAAATCAGCACCTTGAACTTGGCCCGGTATTTCACTCTCAAAGTCTTATGCGACCAAGTACTTCAAGCTTTTGGATTGTGTCCATCTGCATCCCCTCTCCAAAGCCTAACCTTGGGCTAACAAAGCTACAAGATTTCCCTTTCAAGAACTTGCTGCGTTCAAACAAAAATTTTAAGTGACCCTCACCGATGGAACTATGCAGAGGGAAAGGAATAAGAGGGAAAGTTAAGAGCGGAATGCATGGCATCTCAAATAGATGCATCTGTCACCTGACGCTTGCCCAGAGTGACTGTCACGAGGCTCGCATCAAGGGTCAGCAGGGCATGGCCAGGCATCTGGTGATAGTCCACATTCCAGCAGGGGGCCCACTGAAAAGAGACTCCTGGACCTGCTTCTCTTCACGATTGCAACTCGCCTGCTTGCTCACCAGCCTCTCTCCGGCCTTGACAACAATGGGGTTCAGAAGGAGCAACAGTGTGGGTGCAAATTAGTCAAAGATAAAAAAAATTACATTAGTTCCTCTACCTCCTTTTGCCTCTGGCCCTTGGAATGATATCCAGAAGGAAACATAGCAGGCTGAAATTTTTTTCCAGCTTCTGCTCTACTAGCAGATCTCCTAATCACCATCATCCCAGAGGCGTAGGAAGGTCAGGTGTTACCTGGTGTGGAAAATTTCTTGTCAAGCCCCCCACCCCCATTTTTTTTGCCTGAAAAAATGGTTTTACGTTATTTCATATTTTCTTACAAAGGAATAATAATAATAATAATAATAATAACTTTTATTTATATCCCACCCTCCCCGGCCAAAGTCGGGCTCAGGGTGGCTAACATCAGATATATAACATTGGTATAAAATCAAACAATAATTAAATTACCCCCTAGAAACATGTCAAAATCAAATTAAAGTCTAATTAGATATCTTTCCGCAAGGTTAGGGTTGGGAACAGTAAATGCTCCACTAAATTGAAATTTCAGCCTTCACGACATAGGAAAACGGCCAAGTAAACAGCTACTTTCATGGAGGAGGGTCAAGATATTAACTGATATGCATGAAATTTCATATATAGCTATATAATCCCTAGTGCAGTGATCCCTGCATCATCCTTGTAAGGTACATTGCTCTGATGGTGCTATTATTGGGGTACAATTTGTGTGTATCCATAGGAGCCACTGAGACTTTTCTAAGAACTGTATAGGAGCAGAAACCCACTTCCTGGCACCAATCACTAGGCCTATGTTTTAGGTGGATTTTACATACTTTAGCTGGATTTTTACATATTATAGATATTTTAAAATGTGGTTGTTGGTTGTCCTGTCCTGTCCTGTGTCTGTGTGATATTCCTTCCCCTGAGTCACACTTGCCAAAGAACATGCCACCAACTGAGGCAAAGAAATGTGTTTTGTCGCTTTTAAAGGCTATGAAAGTTGATGTGTTTGAGTAAAACTATTGCATGAAGATGTATTATCTCAGCGGAGCAGAAGGCTGCCTTCTAGTCAGCTTTCCAGGCAGCAAATTGCATGCAATAAATTTTACATGGCAGTGTACTGTACTCCATAATGGAATAAAATAAAAAATACAATCGCTTTCACTATATATGTCAATTTGTTTCATTTTACAACAGAGTTTAGCTTCATTTTATGCACATGAGTTAGCATATATGGGAAAAAAGGTTCCCTATTTCATTCTGTGGTTCTCTGCTTACCCTTTACAGTTGTTTAAAAGGAGAGCTGTGTCTGAAGCACTGTTTAGCGTATCATCAAAATCCTGAGTGGATACATCCAGTGATGAACTATCAAGTGATGTGCATGCACACATATGAGCCAGCCCATGCTCTAATGCAGAGGTGGTCAACTTTCCTACAGGGATGGTCAACTTTTCTACAACCAGTAACCCATCCCTCACCATGAATCTTGAAGCTGTCCTTTTTCCTGAAGGGCAGTCATATGTCTGACCCAAATCCCACAGACCATCTCCCCATCCAAGAGATCAGAGTCCATAAAATACATCCCACCCTGCTATAAACACTCCCAGGCTCTGGATACTGCAGGGTAATGCAGACTTCTACAACTAGGTCTGTAGCTGACTGGAAGTCTGGCCACAGCTTTGAATCAATGACGCATCGGTAGTGAAAGCTATGCTTTTGTCATTCAGCACAAAAGTCTGGCAGCCAACTGTGTGCCCAGGGATGGCATGAGCTTCCAGGGTGAAAGCCCAAAATTTGAGAGCATGTCCTTCTTGGATTAGAATTTCAGCAGAGATGCCACTATCCCTGGAGATAATTGTTATAATATAAATACATTTACTGACTCACACTTACATGCATGAAAGGGTTAACCGGAGCCCTGAGTGCAAGTAACCAGTGAGTAACCAGCAGCCTCTGCTCCCCCCCCCCCGCTTCCTGGAACAAGCAAGGAGCTGCACCATGACTCCCAGCTGAAAGAGAAACCAAATGAACGTAATCTCCTGAAAAGGATATTTTTACAAACTGCATTTTTGCTAACCCAAAGATTGCATGAGCATTTTTGTAAGGAAACCAAGTTATTTTCTTTTTAGGTGGTTTGGAACCATTTTTCTTTGTTTTACTGCTAACATATGGAGACTTATTTGCTGTAACTTCAGAAACTCTGAGTAAAATCTTATTTGCAAAGCAAATGTCTGTGATTTATTCTAGCCTAAGTATTTCTGTGGGGAACATTTGATTAAAGGCGGATTAGGGCAGATGTATATTTAACCAAGTTTAAAGGTGCCTGGAGCAATCACCATTGTGTTAAGAAATCACAATGGGAGAGTAAGAATCTCTTTTACAAACCCATCTCTCCGCTTAGTAAGAGCTTCTCCTGCAGTTTGGTGCCTGTGATGTGACCAGCATGGAAGTGAATGTTGATTGCATATAGCAAGTCAAGACCTAGTTGCTTTATCAGTTGATTAACATTAGATAGGTTTTCAGAGACCAGCTAAACTGGTACATCAGAAGTCTGTTTCATTCCCAAGAAGGACTGAGGCTAAATGGTCAAAATGATGAGGCTATATGAACACAGTCCCTATCAAAGCATTTAATTGCAGTTTTCAGAGAACAAGCTCCGCTATTTGAACTAGTAACATTCACAACACAGAGATAAGATCATAACTTCCCCAGTAAGCAAACCTATGACAATTTGAGACATTTGCCAACCCAAGTATTCATATGAAGATTGTGTTTGGAAGTCAATAACTCTGTATTTCATCTCTTTGTGCTTTAATGGACATATTTCACTCCACCATGAAAACATATGCACAATATATGCCACAAAAATTGATGGAAATGACAAACAGGTGAGCTGTCTAATGGGCTAAGGAGACAAATGTGTCAATCTGACATGCAATGAATAAACATGTGCCAAAGACAAGACAGAGCCACATTTTATTGCAATACTCAGTGCTATTATTTACACATTTTGTGGTTGGGACACTATCTTAGGGAAACACTAACATAGTGTTTTAACATTAGCCTTCTGTAAAGCTACAGTGGTGTAGAGTAAAGATTTAGCTCTCAAAAACCAGCACAAGGAAACAATGAAAGAGAGTTGTCAAAAGAAATTCACTGCAAAAACAGAGAATAGCAAACTGAAACTGACACATTTTCCCCAGAGGTTGCAGAAAAGGGCCTGAGTATTTCCTCCTGAAGCAAAATTTATTCAAGGAAAGAGCAGCAGTGTAGACAACTTGGAGGTTAGAAACGGCAACTTCTAAACTTTATCTGTCAGCCAGTTAAAATAGTAACAATTGTGGGTTTCAAATAAATCAAATGCACAAATGAGGAAACAATCACTTAAGAGACATGGGGTCTTCTAGTCTTCTGCTATTTTTCAGGTGGGATTCCATCACATCTTGGCAAATTCCAGTTGCACAATTCCATTTGATTGGGAGGTCTTGTGCAACAAACTCCCTTCCCAAAAAATCAGACTCCTTACAATAAGAAAAGTGACATGAAAATGCACTGGAAAGTGTGGTTTGTTCGTTTTTCCATAACAGAGGATTCTGCGATATGGTGCAGGACACACATAGTTTGAGGTAGTCACTGGCCGGCCATGCCCAGTGGAGATCAGTATCGTCCAATGTGTTTTCATTTTTCAGGAAATCATGGAACTGGTGGGAGGCCTTGCTTGCCATTGAGCCCAACCTCCTGCTTGATGCAGGAAATTCGCAGCTACAACATATCTAGCTGGTGGCTGTTCAGCCTTTGTTTGACCCCTTTTGATGTCATAAGATCGTAAGAAGAGCCTACTAGATCATGTCAATGACCAATCTCGTCCAGAATCATGTTCTCACAGTGGCCAACCAGATGCCCATTGGAAATCCACAAAGCAGAACCTAAGCACAATAGCTCTCTCCCAACTTTTGATTCCCAGCAACTAGTTTTCAGAAGGATATTGCTGCTGACAGGAAAGGTAGAATAGATGTCATGAATAGTAACCATTATCCTCCAGAAATTTGTCAAATTCTGTAGTTTAGGCACTATAGATACCTCTATCATGTCTTCTCTTACTCGTCTTTTTTCTAAACCTGGGTTTCCCAGACTTGGGTCTCCAGCTGTTTTGGACTAAAGTTCCCATCATCCCTGACCACTGGTCCTGCTAGCTAGAGTTGATGGGAGTAGTAGTCCAAAAACCATTGAAGACCCAAGTTTGGGAAACCCTGCTTTAAACTTTAAAGCTCCAACTGTTGTAACCTTTTCCTGTTAGAAGAGTTTCTCCACCCCCTTGATCATTTCGGAGATTCAAACCACCAGGTGATTAATAAACATCTCAGTCCACATAATGCCCCTTTTTTCAAGGACTCCCTGATATTGCCCTGAAAATGGACCCCCCCAAACTGAAATCTCAGGGTAAAGCCTGAGACTTGGCAATGCAGATCATGAGTCCTTGGTTATGTGGCTGGAACATGAACCTTGTTGCTATGCTTTTATTCTATCAAAACAGTGACATCACCACATTTTAAATAGGCTGACAACCCAGGCAGCTTGGCAGCAGTCTGTGAATGAGCCTGTATCATCAAAGGGGGTTCCGAACATCCTATTGAGGAAGGAAGTTTGGCTTTAACTGGGAAGCAATGACAATACCTACTGGCTTTCCTCACATACTGTGCCAGAAAGCAAGCAAGAGCACAACCCATTTGTTCCTTGTGTGCATATTAAGAGTTTAGATATTCTGCAGAGTTTTGGTTGATTTTGATAGCCTTTGCTTATGAGTACACTTACTTCAGAATCATGTGCTTTTGATTTGCAAGCTGTTGATTTGCAATAACCCTGCAATGACCTTCCTGTCACTCATTTCTCCCTTTCACAGGATTTCCTTTAATTTCTGCAGGATGTTCAGTGCTAATGGAGGAAGATTGCCACATTTCCCCCTGACTACACAACACCACAAGCAACTTAAAATAGTGCTGAGGCTTCCGTGGTATGGCTTTCAAATGTTGTGGGTGGCATTTTTTTTCATGAGCTGCATGTATTTCAGTTACTCAGATATCCCTCCCTCCTATTTCAAAAGAAAAGAAAAACATCACAGTATACTCTCTTCATAATACTCAAGAATGTCATCTAATGACAGTTCTTTTATGTATGACTCTCTTTTTATATTTATTTTTTAAAGAAAATGTACCACTTTGTTCTTATCATTGTTGTTTGAGGCTTGCTGATGTTTTTCTTTGAAGTTGCGGCTCTAAAATACTTAATAAAAAGATAATACAATATCATCGCTAGTCATGAGATAGGAATGCAAGAAGGCAGCGATCTCCATTGTGATCTGTATTTGTCACAATCAGAGGTGTTTCCATTCTACTGCAGTTCAGCTTCTGTCAAAAATAACATTCTTCTTCTTGTTGTCCACTATGGTTGAATTCAACATAATTAATTACATACTTAATGATGTCATTAATGATGTAATTCCGTATAATTCATTTAAATGCAAAGGAAACATCCAAAAAAATGTGTGGGGGGGTGTGTGGGGGTGTCCATTAGTTACTTATCATTTGTGGACTAAACAACAACAACAGAAAATATTGATTGCCTGATTTCTATTCCTGACCATAGAACACATGAACTGCAGCAATTTTCACTCCTGTGTCTGCTTAGAGTAGAATTCTCTGCCATCTCTACTCACAGCAAACCCCTTGAAATCAGTGGAGTTAAACGAGAAGAGGACCTCTCAGAGCAACCTGCCATCTGCCAGAGATTGAATTTGGGACCTTCTGCATGCCAGGCAGCTTGCTCTACCACTGATGCCAAATCTAAACCTGGAAGAAAAGTGAGGAAGAGAAGACATCTTAGGATGGAAACAGCTGAATCCACTTCTGGCAGTCCATCTTTAAATATTGACTAGCTCCCCCCCCCCCAGTACTAATTTAAAAGGAGATCATTTAAATCTTTTATGCAGGTGACATTTAACACCTGCAACGTTGAAGCTGTTGTACAGTATGCTCCTTCCTTTTATTAAAATTTATCTCAACTCTATTTCACTGAGCTCAGTATAGCAAGTTTGGAATTCCCAGGTGGTGCCCATTTCAGGGGCTGGCCATGCACACACATCTCCTTAAGCTATATAGAAGCACATCAGGTGTCTCCAGGCACACTAGAAGATGCAGGAAACCTGAGTTATAGCACGCAAATTTTACCCACACTTGGTGGATTTGTCTGAGGCAGGCAGGTAAGCTGACCCACAGGTCTTCATTTGATCAGAAGGAATTGGTCTAGGACTGTAGGGTATTGCATGCTCAGAACAACAAGGTAGCAGAGATGCCTTAAGGAAGGTCATACAAGTTTGTAATAGGTCATGTATTATTGTAATTTGGCTGTTTGATCTCTGGCAGCTCTGAAAAGACAACCTGTCAGTGGGACAGGATTGCCATTAAATAAAATGATGACGATTTTTTTATTTAAAAAAATCTTGTTTATATGTTAGGTCTAAATTAGGTGTGACATTAAATGTGCAACTGAATCAACGTGTCTTTTTTCTAAATTGCAGCTGTCAAGGGAGGGCAAACAGGATCGGGGCAATGGAGGTTAGCCACAGTATGTGAAAATCATTTCACTTTGGGAAAGGAGAGTCTGTTGCTGCTAATGGCAACTCATCTCTTACACTGCTAAGAGTAGCTTGAGGAACTCTGATTTTCATCAGGACTTGGGTAGAGCGAGGATTAAACTCTCCTCTCTTCAGGCCATGGTCCCTTATTGCTGCCACTATTTAGAAGAACAAAGAACAGAGACATTGGGTGAGAGCCAGCTGAGGCCTACTCACAAAAGTCCCATTTAAGTCAATGGGCTTAAGTAATTATTTTGGTGGGTCTGTTGTTAGTACTCAGAGGGGCAAGGCTGCAGTGCTTACCATACCTGCCATCACCAATGTTGCTGGGAGGAAGAGGAGAAGATGCAAGATGGCAGTGAGGTCAGTGCACTGCAAATGCACCTGTGTAACCCATTGGGTGTTCCCTCCAGTGTGTTTGCACTGCGTCAGGCTTGCTCCGTCTACCTCGCCACCATGCTGCCAGTGACAACTACTGCGGCCTACTTGGAGCACAACTAACATTGCATGTTGTTTAGTTGTTTAGTCGTGTCCGACTCTTCGTGACCCCATGGACCAGAGCACGCCAGGCACTCCTGTCTTCCACTGCCTCCCGCAGTTTGGTCAAACTCATGTTGGTAGCTTTGAGAACACTGTCCAACCATCTCATCCTCTGTCGTCCCCTTCTCCTTGTGCCCTCAGTCTTTCCCAACATCAGGGTCTTTTCTAGGGAGTCTTCTCTTCTCATGAGGTGGCCAAAGTATTGGAGCCTCAGCTTCAGGATCTGTCCTTCTAGTGAGCACTCAGGGCTGATTTCCTTCAGAATGCATAGGTTTGATCTTCTTGCAGTCCATGGGACTCTCAAGAGTCTCCTCCAGCTCCATTAAAAGCAACAAAGCATTCAGCAACACATCTTATTTCCCCTCTCGTATGACTCCTTCCGTAAGAGCCTGCACACTTACTAGGTCTAACAGAGACACGTTTTCTTATGTCCTGCCTGTGTTGGAAGTGTGCTTGCTTGAGACAAGAGAAAAGTTATTGACGGTGGCTGTATTCAGATGATCATGTAGCTTGCCTTTGTGAGGTTGGCTTGGCTTCGCCATTTCCACTGAGGTGGTGAAAACATTCCTATTCTGGCAAGCCTAGTTGTAGATTCTACAGTGACTGAACCAACGGCAGGGAATTAAGATTACTCCATTAATGAGTGAAAGCCTAAGATGGGAAATAGAAAAGCAGATGAGGGGGGGAAATATATTTTTTTTTAGTCAACCATTTTAAGTGAGTTTGCACAATTTTCTGACCTTCTGTCTTCTGCAGACCTCAAAGGGGGAAGTGAATGAATGGTGAGGATGTGTTCCAAAACACTTCTTTTAGGCAGCAGGTCTGACTAAAAAGATTTCAGTCAGGTTATACAACATATTGATACTGGAATAACAGAGGTGGAATGTAAATTACCACTTTTCCAGTCACCAGTGGCAAGTAAGATTGCATTCACGAAACCAGGAAGGGAAACTTTGCAATGGAAAATTCTTTTTTCCCAGGCCATGAAGAAAAAGAAGAAGGTGATGAAGAGGAGGAGGAGCATACACAAGCAGACCGGCTAGTATTTTCTCTCTTTTGCTAGTAACTTCAGTGTGCTAAGTTTGAAGTCTGGTTTATTTAAAATTTCAATTCATAGGATGCTACTGTTTACAGCACAGCCAATTCAATCAGGGAGGTGAGAATCCCCATGAAATCTTTTTATGACTTACATCAGCAGGGTGTTTTCTTTTCTTTTTCTTTTTTAAGTATTCTGACAACTTAGTTGCTGATGTATGAAGGCAGCATAATTCCACAGGGAGAAGCAATATTAGCTCTGCATCATGCTCACTGTGCTAACATCTTGGTCTGCAAGCAGTGGGGGGTGGGGCGGCGGGAGGGGTTGCAGAACACACATTTATACTACAGAGACACACAGCAAGCTGATGCGCCGCTGAGATTAGGTGCCATTTTAATATATTCTGCTTTCCATACGTGGCATTATCACACTGAGCCTTCAGTCAATCAAGCTGTAACCGGCACCAACCACGGCGTGAGATTTCACCCTTTTGTGAGTACTGAAAATATTGCTGCTTAGAAAGCGCCAGAGTCAAAACAACTTGCACAGCTGGAATTTCTGCCACAATTGCGATGGACAGCTGGGTCCCGGCAGCGGCTGTCGATGTGACTAGGGCATGTGCATCGAGGCTTCATGTTATTTGTATACAAAACAAGAGTTTGCTTCTCTGCTGGCCTCCCTTCGGCTATGAGACACCAACTGTGAATGCGGGGAGCGCCGATTTCTCAGCCGCCGTGGCTACTTTTCAAAAAGGCAAATGTTCCACATGTCCATTTCCCTCCAGCAGAGATGTTGTGGCGGGGAATGCTTTTATCTGCCGAGTTTCTGCACACAGTGGAGGTGTTCGTACACATGCTATTCAAACTGTACATTAAAAAACAACAACAGCAGCAGCAGCAGCAGCAGCAGCAGCAGCAGCAACAACAACAACAACAACAACAACAACAACCCGTTTTCAAAGGGTTCAAAGGGAACCCCAGATCCAGGGCTCAAATGTGCCCTTCCAAATGTGGCTCTCAGGACTCTCCCCAAGCCACACTCCCTTCCTGGCCTTGCTCCTTGTACTCCTCAAGTGGTTTTGCCAGGCTCTTGGACTGCAATCACTTATCTCACTTGTTTGAATGGGGGCTGTAGAGATAGGCGTAACAGCATACAAGCCCCTGACTTCGGCATGGGAGGAATGTAGCCTATTGTACAAAGGACAGAGTCACATCAATTGCTCTCCCCAATTTTGCTTCTGACCTCCCACCTAGTCATGGAATTCCACACAGTAGGTACATGAAATAAGCAGAACTCTACACAATTCTATGTTGTCCTTTGCACATGGTTAACTTCGAACAGTAACCAGAGATACTGAGCACAAACATAGTTCCTTAAACACTAGTATTTGGTGGGCAAGTACTTTTGTATGTATCCAGTGCTTTATTTCTGGGGGGGGGGGACACAGGGTTACGCATACCCCTAAACATTTTGTGGATCTTTGTACTTTTGTCCATTTACTGTATGTATTTGTCCTGATTTGAACTATAAAATGGTGATTTTCTTGAGTCAAAATGAGAGTACCCCTAAACATTTTTTTTAAAAGGAAAAAAAGCACTGTATGTATCGGTATACATTTCCTTGTGTATGCAGCTACCCAAGTAATATAGGTTAGGACCATTTTAGACCATATGCTTACAAAGTTTCATAGGGGAGTCTCTCACCTTGAGCCATAGCCACCCACAAGCTACACTGGATGCTCAGTGGTCCATGGATTGGCATGGATACAGGTGCTGAAAATATGGTCGCTGCTGGCAACATTGATCACTTGCTGGAGGTAGTATAAGGGGAGGAGAGGCCTGCATTCAGCCCTTGTGCTGACCAAAGATGGAAGGTAGATGTGGAAGTTTAGGAAATCATTACAGCTTACTCACATAGTCCAAAATAAAAGTTACAAGAACCAAAGTTTAAAGTTGCCCTCACACTTCATGTTGTTGCTTTTCGTGTCTTGGCCATTTCTTGACCTGAGTCTCTGCTTTGTGAGATTGTTTGTGTTTTTTTGGGGTGGGGGTAAAATGGAATTCAGAGTAAAATGGGCAAATTGTCTGTTCATTCTGGAACTAGCTGGTGAGTACAAACCCTCGATTATTTTCCAAAAGGAAGCTGAGCACATCCTGTGTGGCGACTTCTTATCCCATGACTGACTTGGTTACAGAGGGCATAGGGAGAGGAGAGTCTCTTTCTTCCTGCATGCACTCAGGGTTATGATAAACTGCAGGGATCAGCATGCTGACTGGGTGACACAGTATAGCAGAGGTAGCCAACATATTACAGGAAAGTTCTTAATCTTCGGTGTTTTAGTGTGGTTTTATAATTTGTTGGAAGCTGCCCAGAGCTGCTGGGACCATCAGCCTTTGCTGGTATGGCCAAAGGTCGGGTGTTATGGGAGTTGCAGTCCAACAATAGCTGTGAGCCACATTAACTACCTATCGACACTCTATATTCTCAGCATCTGTACTCTGGAACTCCCTGCCTCATGATATTCACACTACTGTTTCAGACATGTAATTTTATAATACCCATTTGTTTCTAAAACTGTTGGTTTTTAAATGCATTTTTAAAGCTTACTGGTTTTATTTTGTTAGGAACATTTCATATTGTGTTATGCAACACGGCTTCTTTATTTTAAATTAAGCGGTATAGAAATCTTGTGCAATAAAATAAAATAAATATAGAAGCCACCAGCCTGCCACTTCTCACAACCTCCCTGCCATGCAAAACCTTACAGTTTTCTTTGCCCTCACAAGTGAATGAAAACACCCATCCACATACACAACATGCATAAACTGCCCTGAGACTTCTGGGTATAGGGCTATATATAAATTCAATAAATAAATTAATAATAAATAAACAGTCAACCTGTAAGTGCCTTAGCAACAATTACTTTAACCTTAGCCTTCGGAGTACTTGCTAATGTTGCCACAGAAGGTTTAATTTTGCTTTATACAGACACAGAGAGTACATTTTGTTCTGGGTAATTTATATATCAGCTTGAGCTGATCGGAGTTAAGGTGATGTCTTTGCCTCTCGACTGTGGGCCTGTCAGAAGTTTTAATTACAGCAAATGCTTCGGGGGGTACTCCTGTAATTCTAATGGACTGGAACAGTCCACAGGCAAGACAAGTCAGGTCAAGAGGGAGAATGAAGTGTTGTAAAACACTGATGAAGAAGTAGATATGTGAAAGAATAAAGGATTCTGACAACAAGGGGGAATAAATGCTGTATTGTGCCGCAGTGGAGTAAACTAAACTCCCAGGATTGTACTGACTTTTCTGGGCATGGTTTTTGCTGTTGTTGCAGTCTCTCCTGCACTGGTCCGATAATATGCGCACATGTTTCACTCAGTTAAATGGCAGGATAGGCCAGATTCTGTCCTGGGGTGTTTCTTATGTCTCCTACTCCCGATGCTTGTGGTGTGAGAGTTTGCCACCAAACATACATTGGCATGATCATTGCATGTGCACATGCAAGTTCATGGGGAAAGTGCAACAGCAGGGATCATTCAGTTTGCAGCTCAAGGGTTAATTTTGTTAATGTGAAACTCAACTAGCCAATAGTTGCTGGCGGTGGAGGTGCTGCTTACCAATCAGGCAGAGCAGCCTTCTTTCCATTGAGGCAGCAGTTGAGCTACTTGGCTAGATCAAGGCAGTCCAATGCACAGCCTAAGAACTGTATGTAGCCCTTGATGTGTTTTTTGGGTGGCCCTCAGCAACATTTGAACCTTTACAGCCCAGTCCCCATGCTGCCTTCCCAAAGTCAGGTAAGCAAGGAGGGAAGGAGGCATGAGGACTCTGAACTAGAGTCCATCTTCTTCCTTCCTAAAGCCAAGTTAGAACTTTCCCAGCTTTGGGAAGGAGGTTGGAGGGCTCTAGGATCCTGCCAGAGCTTTGCACCTCCTTTCCAAAGCCCAGTGCCTCACTTACCCAACTTTGGAGGGCAGCATGAGGGCTGGGATGGGGAAGGCGTCAATTTTCTGCCTTGCTCCCCACTTCCTGCATGTCAAGGCAGTGTGCGTCACACAGGTTTCATGTCAAAGTACTCTTGCGGCCCACTTGGCATGAAAAATTAGACCACCCTGGTTAGCACTGAGGGAGATTTTCCTCCGTAGGTTTGCTTGTATGTCTCCCTACTATGTACAAGACAGGAAGTAAGGAAATCAAACCCCTGTTTCTTTCTCCTCAAATTATACACTGTCTTTGTTTGGTTTCCTCAGCAAAATGTTATCAGGATTTATTTCCTGTTTGGACTCTGTCTGCGTTATTTAAGTGACCTTGCTAGCAATCCCTACCCCTTCTCCTGCCAAAGAACAAAGGTTTACAACAAAAAGAGAGTCAAGCATAACCTGACAATAGTTAGACCAAAGGCCTGCTGCTGCAATGTTGAAGTGGTGAAAGAGGGTATAAGGAAATTCCACAAGTAGTGTGTCGTTGGCAACTGTTTTCTTTCAGTTCGTAGTGGCTTCTGTTTAGGTCCTTTCAATGACAACAAGAGTTGCCAATTTTTGCATGCTGCGGTTAAGCGATATCTTATCGAGCTACATTTTCTCCATTCTAAAGTGTTAGTGAAGTTTTCACGGAGTGCGAAAGCAGTAACGTATTTGCTTGAAGTTTCACTGAGGTTGTACATGCCCCCTAAACAAGCAAAGCACCCATGCTGCAAACTTTGGCATGCCACCACTGCTGGCTAGTTCGCTTGCCCTGATGGACACAGGTGCAGGCTGTCCTGCACATGTAACAAGTGTTTGTGCGAAGGAGTGTACATTTAATTATTTGTGCACCTCGTATATTATTAGTATGATCGTCATCATACATGTTACATATATTGCCAAACATATTACAGTCTTTATCAGGTTCAGTGCATCAAACAGCACATAATGTGAAAATAAAGCAAGGGTCTTCCTATACAAATTTCCCTTATTGGTATCTCATTTAGAAGCAGTAATAAGCTAATATTTCTGTATATGATCGGACTAGTTTTGATCTTTGAGTGAATCATTGTTAAAACATTGGAAACCCTTAACTTAGATTTGGCAGCAGCTTTGTGTATGTATGTGTGTATATATATATATATATATATATATATATATATATATATATATATATTACACACACACACACACACACACACACACACACACTGTGTGTGTGTGTGTGTGTGTGTGTGTGTGTGTAGTAAATTTGTACCACCAAGGGTTGCCATATGTCTGGATTTTTCCAGACATGTCCAGGATTTAATCGGTGAAATTACCATCCAGGGGGGGAATTTCGGGAAAAATGGCAAAATGTCCGGGTTTGTTTTTTTTTTTTGCCAACAGAACCAAGAAGTGTATGTTTGAGTATCACTCTATACCTTTTGGGGGGCAAATAATTTCCCCCAAAAAGCTCAACAGCTTTTGTGTCTGGATTTTTACTTCTTGAAACATGGCAACCCTAGGACTTATCATATAGTTGTCATGTCTTCTGTCCCCCCACCTGAAATCTGAGAAAATGTGCCAACTTAAGCCATTACAATAGAGTCCCATATTTTATCCACACAGCTATTTGTGTACACAGGTGTACATATTTTACAGTTGTTGAATTATATTAGGTGTTTCCGTGCACTGTTCTGGTTCACCAGAAGTGGCTTAGTCATGCTGGCCACATGACCCATAGATGTACACCGGCTCCCTCGGCCAATAAAGCAAGATGAGCGCTGCAACCCCAGAGTCGCCCGCTACTGGACCTAGCGGTCAGGCATCCCTTTACCTTTACCTTTATAGTATAACTGTTTCTGTACACTACCACACAAATTGTACACACTTTGATGTAGCATGTGAACACTTAAGAGGGGTTGTTGCTGTTTTTCTACAATCAGGCAGTGTATCAATTTTATGAAAAACCCCTAGTTTTTACGACCATTTTGTGGTTTAATGCGTAGAGGTGTGCCCCAGCCATACCATGCATTCATTTTAAATGTGCTAGTGATGTGCAAAGGCGAATAAGCAGTGCAACAGTTCCTGATTAAAATCAGCTGCCATGGAAGGCAATTGTGAGCGTCATTCCCGTAAATTATAATGGAGCGGCTGCATATGTAATCCAATTTGCTCATTTTTGTCAAGCGATACTTGCAGGCAAAGTAAGAAGCCAAGATTATGTCGCACAAACAATCGGCTTCAAATATAATGGGCAGATTTACAGAACTGGACACAGTACAATGCCACGTAATTAGATGGGATACGACGTGGAGGCCCTATTTGCATATGAAATAATTTGAGAAGGGAATGGAAATGATCCAGGGAGGGCTAGCAAACAAATGGTGCAGCGTGTTCAAGAAGCAGCTGGGAAGGCAACATTTCATAGCTGTGGGTAGCTGCAGGCATTTTCTGAAGCATTTGAATACCCCCCAAAGGCAAGGAAATGCAAAACCAAACAGTTCCTGTCCTCAGGAGCCAGAACAATAGCCTAAACGTTGTGCTGTGACATGTGGTAGGTAAAACAACAACAACAACAACAACAACAACAACAACAACAACAACAACAACAACAACGCAGAGGTCTGGAACTCATAGATCACTGATAGAGCATATGTCTCGCATGCCAAAGATCACATATTTAGTCCCCCACGTCGACAGCTCAAGGATACCAGAGAAGAGCATACACCCTAGATCTTTGAGATCTGCTGCCAATGAGAGCAGAAAATACTTAGGCTTGCCATACATCAAGAAAGTTGCTTACATGTCCTAGTTTTCAGGTGTAAAAATGGCGTCAGCGGGAAACCCAGACGTACGGTTGGAAAAAGCAGCGAAAACAGCTCCGAAAGCTTAAAATCGCTATTTTTAAGTCAGGTTTTCCCAAAAAAGCTTAACCATTTCGATGGTTTCCTAAGAAAAAAAAAGCTGAACCACTTTGCGGGTGTCGGGAATTTTACTTTTTGAAATATGGCAACCGTAAAAAAAAAACTGGACTAAATATACCAATAGTTTGACTCAGTATAAGGCAGTCTCATCTTTCTGTTAAAGTTCTCTGTAACCCAAGGGTGGGGGCACCTGTAGCCCTCTGGGTGTTGCTGGACTTCAGCACCCATCTTTCCTGACTATTAGCTTTGCTGGTTCGTTGCTGGAATCCAAGAACACCAGGAGGGCCCCACTAGTTCCCTCTCCTGACAGAGGCAGACCTAGAAACCATTAATTTGACACCAGAATTTCAATTTCAATTTATTTATTTTTTGAAAAGCATTATTCTGTGCTCTTCCAGAGATGAAGCCAAACTGCTGGAGAATCACGGCACCTGCTGTGGCTGCACAGATCGGTAACTCGCAACAGCTGCCTCCTATGGTGTTTCAGCTGCGTTAGCAGCACTGAAGTGACCTCCCTGGGGTGCAAGCCTGGGCAGTGTGTATGGAGGTCCTGTGATGCCCTGATGACAAGACCCACCCCCCCCATCTCACTTATGTGGTTCAAAGGAAAGCAGAGCATTACATTTGAAACCAGTTTGGCTGCAGGAGTTTCTGGAAAGAGGTGCCATCCAAGTGTCCTAAGGACTGTACTCCAGATTTGTATAGGGTTTACTCCTTAGCCTTTTTTTTCTCCCAAAGATGTCCCACAAGGCAGCGGGGACTGCGTTACACAAAGTTTAACAATGATAATTCTCCTTGGCCTCCCTGCCTTTGGTATCATGCCTGCTTGCTGGTACTGGTAATCCCTTTATTATGAGGAACCAGAAAGCCACAAAGTCCTGAGCAAGGCTCTCCAGAACTCTTCGTCAGTCTGGATGCTCAGCAAACCAGGGGGGCAGGGGGAGAGCAGAGAAAGTTGGGCATGGTGCTGTCCAAAAAGCCTTCCAAACACATGAAGGCCTTACCATGCAGGTCTGAAGGGTGCTTAAAGGTCTCCCTGGAATCTGCAACCTTGTGTCATCCGGGTTCCCGACTACAAGGAGGTTTCTAAGTGCATTCGTGTGAATGCCCTTAAAAGCCCATTTCAGACCTTCTCTCTCAATCCCTGAAGGCCAGACCTTCTGCATGCATCATGGGGAAAGTGTGGGGAGGACTGGTGCATGCAGCCCCAGCTCCCTAAACATGTTTTGCTGCACACTTGTGTGCCAAGAGTGGATGCCTAAAGAGGACTGAGTCTCTCTAAGTCTGCAAGCTTTAGCGGTTTAAAAATGGTGTGCAGGAGGAGTTGTGCAGACATCATTAGATTCGTTTACTAGGTGTCAGACAGATTTCAGTGCTCCCAGACATAGTGTGGGATATAAATGTTGCAATAAATAAATCATCCTTTGGCCGTGAAATTCATAGTTTAACTATGCACTGTGTGAAGAAGTACTTGCTTTTGTCGTGAATCTTCCAACATTCGGCTTCATTGGACTGCCTCAGGTTATGTAATCATGAAAGAGAAATAAAAACTTCTTTCTGCTCATTTCCCCTACACCAGGCACAATTTTAGACTCCCTTATCATGCCCACCTCACTCACCATCTTGCTAAGCTAAATTATCCTAAATGCTGTATCCTTTCCTCATGCGAAAGTTGTCCCAGCTCCACAATCATTTCAGTCACCCTTTTCTGAGATTTTCCAGCTCTACAATATCCTTGCTGAGGTGAATGTTGAGTTAGCTAATCTGGCGGTTCCCTCACTGCAAGAAGAGAAGCTACAGGGAACCAGGCAGAGGGCCTTCTCGGTAGTGGCACCCACCCTCTGGAACACCCTCCCATCAGATGTCGAACAACTATATAACCTTCAGAAGACACCTGAAGGGAGCCCTGTATAGGGAAGCCTTTCAATGTGTAATGTTTTATTATTATTTTTATATGTTGGAATCCACCCAGAATGGCTGGGGCAGCCCAGCCAGATGGGTGGGTTACAAATGTTGTTGTTGTTGTTGTTGTTGTTGTTGTTCTGGTTCCACAGTGGTCCACTGAATATCTCCAGTCAGCCCAAAAGGTAGGCATGAATACATCAGTTCTCCCTTCTTCTTGCTCTCAGCAGTTGATATTTGATGGCTATTCAGTGTATCTGGGTGTTTCATAATGCCATTGTGACACTGATAGACATAGCCTCCATAAATGTGCTTATGATAGATGTGTAGGAGTTCTTCAGCAGATGAATTGACGTGGAAAGTGACAGTAAGAAAAAAATGATTTGATGAAGAAACACTGTTTGAGTAAACTGGTGGCAGAACCCTAAAACCAAATTCTCCTGTAGTCACTAACATAATCCTAATTCTGGCAAACCCCCAAGCACTTTGATCAAAGCTATTTATGGATTTGAGTTGGCTAATCAGTTTAGACTGTTGGCAACATACAGTATATGTATCAAGACTTCCATAATCAGCCCAAGTAAACCAACTAACCAATTGGCCATACCCAAGTCACAGGATGAAGAAGGGCTTTTGGTTTTTTTGTTTTGCAAGGACAGAAAATGTATGAATAAAACAAAATCCATTCATTTTCATCAAATTCAAAATAAAGTTGAGTGAAAAGGTTATATAAATCTTGTGGGAATTAAGCGAGAACAAGTCCTACTGTTAGCTAAATATAAACTTGGCAGATTGGCTTAATCTCAGCCCTTTTTTCTTGTCTTTCTTCTTTCATTTCCTAAAAGGAAGGTTATTTTTCTCCCTTTTTCACATGCTTTATATTTGGGAACAAGAAGAAAATTATTTTTAATCTTCTCCAGTTTTCTTATTAGCTTTCATAACAGCCAATATTTAAAGGAAGTCTCTTATCCCACGCCTACATAGTGGAATGTACATGCACGCAATAAAATATATTTACTCCTTTTCCCACGTGTATGGTGTTCTGGGGCACTAGCTGCAATGGCCCCAGAGCTATGGAGGAGGTGTCAAATTAAAACACAGAAGTAGAATTGCCAAGAGTAGTTTTGTAGAAGGAAGGAAGGAAGGAAGGAAGGAAGGAAGGAAGGAAGGAAGGAAGGAAGGAAGGAAGGAAGGAAGGACAAATTCTGAAGTAAATAGAGGCTGGCAGTTGGGAATTTGTCTGCAAATGTTCCTTAGCTGCTGTCTGACTTGCACTGATGTCACAGAAACTCAGATACCAGAAATTCCAGAGACCTGGTTTCAGTTTCTTGAAATAATCATGTGTGGGATCTATAGAAGTCCTCTTGAAACAAACATGAAGGGGATCAAGGAGAATGAGTGCAATGGAATGCTTCCTTTGAGTGCTTACTTGAAGTGGAAAGTGCAGGATTCACATTCTTAAATATATGAATAGACCATCTTGACTGTGAGTCCGGGAAGACCTGCTACCTGCCTTGCAGGCCTTTTTTCCACCTGATCTGGGAGGGCAGGGCCCAAACTGACTCCACCTACAAAAGCTGAGGCTGCTGAATAGACTCTTGGGCTGGAATATTGTTTAGGGGGTTTGTTGGGTGGGCTTGTGGTTGTTGTTATTGATATAAATTTTTTGTATCTTAATTTTAGTTCATATTATGATTTATGTGGAAATTGTTGTAATTACCGGTATGTATTTTTTTCATGTTGTAAGCCACCTTCAGCTTGGTTTGAACTACGGAAAGGTGTCTTACAAATAAAATTCATACCCTCCAACGCGACGCGGGGGGAAACTAGGATGCCATCTTCCGGTGCCACACTCCTGCACAAGTCACATGACCAGAGCAAGATTGCAGCCCCCAAAAAGTGCTTTTTCAAGGTGAGATCACACCCCAAATTGTGAGAGAGCATGGCGCCCAAAATGGCCACTATGCTCTTGTGGTGGGAAATGGGATATCCCAGTTTTTCCGAGACAGTTGTGGAATATGTTTTGTTATGTATGTATGTATGTACGTATGTATGTAAATACAAATTAATACCAACGTTTGAGAGGGGCAGGGAAGAGACTGGCTGCCTCTAGCTATGATCCAATGAGAATAATGCATGAGACAAATCCTGAGAAAGAAGAGAGACCTCAAACAAGTATCTGGGCTGAGGGACACTATTCTTCTTGGGCTATTGCTCAGCACCCATCCCTACAAGACAGATGACTGAAATGAACAGAAGACTACACCAGCCCAGCTGGAAGCTTTAGGGGCTCAGGTTAGCGAATGGTGTGGCCAAGGGACAGGTGTGTGAGCCAGACAGAGAAGTGTGGAAGGTCACATTTGCCCTCAGGGCTGAGGTTTCTCAGCCCTGCTTTTCCTTTGCATTGACGGGTACGCCATTGTGAAACCTTGCCTTTCTCCTCACGGAATGGCTACTGGAATATGATGTGGCAGATTTAGATTTTCTCTTCAGTTCTAGCTGTTATGATGGAAAGAACCCAGCATTGAAGAAGAAGAAGAAGAAGAAGAAGAAGAAGAAGAAGAAGAAGAAGAAGAAGAAGAAGAAGAAGAAGAAGAAGAAGAAGAGCCATGATTATTTTTTTCTTCCTGGACAAAATGGCATAGGCTCTAACCTTCTCCATGTGGTTCCTTCTAAGTCCTGGAGACAAGGGTTGAATTCCTCTCAGGAGTGGCCTGAACATTTATAACCTAAATGTTTACAAAGCATCTCCAGTTCAGTAGCATACCACCTCAATCTCTGTGCAAGCAGGATTCCTCTGCCCCCCACCAGCTATTTTACTGGGATATTCACTAATGCAGCCTCCTATGGATTCATTAGCTATCTGTTATAACTTCCATGTACATATATAGACCTCATGAGACATGTTTATAAGGAGGATCTCCCTGTCACCAACGGCACTTCACACCTCTTGGGAGTTAAAAGAAATACATACACACAGCACAGAGATCTTGGAGAGTTATGTACTTGCATTTGAGAAAGTAAATAATCCGAACCTGATGCTTCCCACGAATTCTTTCTCCGGCTGCCTCTTTGCCAGCATCCTTCCATTATCCACGGATCTATCGCCGTTTTTATTTAAGCACATCAAGGGACACCGTCTTCATTCTTCCTAGCAAAATACTTCTAACATTCAAAATTAAATTCATATTTTATTCATGTTTGAAAAGACCTTCCAAAGGAAAAAGTCACTGGAAGCCTTCCAGCTTGCTAATAATGCCGTTTGAGAAAAATCAAACACAGATTTTTTTTTCCTTTTTCTTTATCTGTGTGAATAAATGCATCAAACTCCTATGGTTAGGCAAACTTCTTGTTAAGCAAAGGGACCAGACGTACTGAGAAATCAGCATTTCAACAGCCTTCTGGAAGAGAATTGGCTCTGGTGACCACACAAAGAGTATGGTTCCCTCCCTCTCATACCCTGAAAGCATTGCCAAAAGGGCAATTTCATGAGAGGCATTCTTTTCCTCCTTAACTTTATTCCTGGCCATGAGTATTTTTTTTAATACAATTGACCAATGTATTCTGAATAACTTTGTGTGTGTGTGTGTGACAACAGGATTTTCCATTATTTTCCAGAAAAATAACAACTGCTAAATAACAAGAGCAATCAATGTGACCAGATGTGTCTGAGGCCTCGCAGGTGTGTAAGAATTCTTTTACACGGCGGCCCGCCCTCCGGAGGCTGAGGGCGCTGCTCAGGGGCGTACCCAAGATCACCTGGCCTTGAACAGTGGGGCAGCGGGGCTCGGAGGCGGTGGGGATGCAGTAGAGGTGGCGCAGCTCAGCTGAGGGCTCTGGTGGGGAGCGCGCCTGAGGCGCGCACGCTCCTTCGGGAAGAGATGGAGCTGGGCGAGCGGGAGGGGGAACTTTGAAGACCCCGCCTCTGCCTCCGAAGCAGGCGCCCATGGGAGAGGCCGCCCCCCGAGCCTGCCTGGCGGGACCAATCCTGCCCAGCTCCGGGAGTCTTCCTAGCGTGGGAGGCGGGTCCAAGTGGCTCTTTTGGTCTTAAAGGTTGCAGACCCCTGGTTTAGAGAATGAGAAAGAAACTGATTAGGTTCTGCCTGCATATGACACCTGAAAGTGTAACTGGCAGGTAACTGGCTGCCAATTTGTTACCAGTTCTGGGTTTTACTAAAGGTATATAAAGCCCATAATGGCTTGGGGCCAGTTTACTTAAGAACCTAAGATAAAGACAAAAGAGGAGCTTGCTGGATCAGACTATTGGCCCATCTAGTCCAGCATCCTGTTCTCACAGTGGCCAACCAAATGCCTGTGGGGAGCCTGTAAGCTGGACATGAGCTCAACAGCACTCTGTCTACCTATGATTTTGAGCAACTGGTATTCAGAGGTGTAATGCCTTTGACAGAAGAGGTACAACACAGCCACTGCGGCTACTGACCGTTGATTCAATGATTCACCTTGCCCCATATTCTACCACTTCAATCTGTGGATTTCTTAATTTTTTACAAGTGTCACACATTTCTGAAGAGTCTGTCTATTAGTGTGCCAAGCACTTGTGCTCTGGAATTCCCCACCTATTGCCCTTAAGCAGACTCCTGTCCTGTATTGTCTTAAATGCCTGCTGAAAACTTTTTTGTTTTTGTTTCGACAAGCCTACTCAGGCATATAATTTAGTGAGCCTTGTTTGCTTTAAAAGTCATGTGTTTTAATGGGGATCGTTTCATGTGGATTTTATTTTAAATGTGGATTTTTAAACCTGAGTCTGGCTCAGCATACGCTCATCGAATATTTACATGGGGCAACAACAACAAAAATTCTGCTGATGGTGCAACTGAATTGTGCAACTTGAGCTGATGTGATCTATCTGATGTGATCATTGGCTTCGGGCTTCTCCGGGCCCTCAAATATGCTGACTTCAATAGGTCTCTCAAAATGCTCCGAGGACACGGCACAAAAGCTGAGTCTGTCATCCCACCTACATGCCGATTAACAAGAAGAAACATCTGAGTCAGGTTATCTGGAGTTCTGCCACCTCCCAGAAATGTTTATGAAATGACTCTTCTGCAAAAGCTTATCTAAAAAAATGCCAGCTGCTTTTGTCCTGAAATGTCCAAACACCACTCTGGGGTAAGGGGTAAAAAGACAGTTAAATCCTTACAAAAGCACAGGGACTGGAAACATTTAACAGGGTTTTTGCCATATGCCAAATATGACATGTCTCTATTTTTGGCTTCTGCACACTTTTTTTCCCTCCTAGAACTTTTTACAGAAGCATGCAGAACACCTGGTTTGCATGCAGAAGGCACCAAATTCTAGCATATGCAGGCAGGGCTGAGAATGACTCCTGGCTAGGTGGTCTGACTTGGAATAATACAGCTGACTAGGATCCTATGTTCTTAAAGGTCTGCTTGTATCCTCTCATTTCTATACTTATTGGCTCAAATGTCTTAGGCCAAATGCTTTTAGTGTGTGCATAACTACTACGGCAGCAATTTCAAATGATGTTAATTGATTTTCCATTAAGGACATTGTTGTGCTCAATTCGCAGAGGAAGCCTGAGGGTGATCTGAAATGACTGGCTCTTTTTAATTTGTATTAATTTAAAACACGTGCTCAAGGTGTTGCTTTGGAGACTACTAATGTATTATGTAGGACTGAAAAGCAAATGTGTCTGCAAAAATGCACATATTGGTGAAAGCAACCTACAAAAATGCATTATGTTAGCAGGAATGGCTTGCAGAAAAAACACCCTGCATATAAAAAAAACCTGCATACAAAAATGGTTCATTAAGACAAATTAAGGCATGAGAACACATGTGATTTTTCTGTGCATCATTTTAAAAAAATGATATTATATGGAAATGGGGTGAATGGAACTTAAGCCTGAAGATAAGAGAAACCGAGAGGAACCAAAATGGGCAGAGCCATCTGTCCCTAATTGTGGTGAATGTACAATAATGGTAAAACTCTGTTCATAGGACTTACCTTGAGATATGGCAACTGGGGAGGGGAAGATGGTCTGGCATCCAATGACCCCACGCTGATTTGTGCCAACTTGTGTTCACATAGCTTCCCTCCACTCCTTATGTGTAGTTTCTGTTCCAAATTTTGGATTGATATGCAGAGCCTTTTGGATGGCACCTATGTTGCCATTCACCCATTCATAACCCTTGATGTGTTGCATGAACAGGCTAGCTAGAGTGCTTCTGAAAATTATGCAGAGGGCTCCCCCCCCTCACAATCTGGGGACTGGGGGAGGCCTGTAAAATTCTTTCTTTCTTTCTTGCACTTTCCACCAGGATCCAAAAACTGTGAGAGATTTCAGCACCTGTGCAGGTGTGGAAGCCATGCCCTGTGAGAGACAAACTTCCGTCTACTATAGCAGTCTACTATAGCAGGTCACGAAGTGTCGGACACGACTGAATGACTGAACAACAACATGGCAGTCATAGCCAGGGCTATTTCCTCTGTGACCTGAGATTCGGAATGTAAAGTGGAACAGCTGATGACTGGGAGAGGCTTGTAGACACTGTTATTCCACAACACTTCTTGTGTCTGCTACCAGGAGCCCAAATTGCAAGAGACACCATCATCATCATCATCAACAACAACACCATAGGAAAGGAAGTCTTGCCCAGTCATTTCCTCTGAGATCTGTCATAACCCCGAGACAGAGAAGCAGAAGAACATCTGGAACATCTGAGAGAATGAAGCTGAAAGTTGGACGATTCAGGGCAGACGAAAAGGAGGACCTTCTTCACACAGTGTGTAGTTAAGCTATGGGATTTGCTACCACTAGATGTAGGGCTGCCAGTATGTTTAAAAAAATAAAAATAAATAAAAACCAGCACTTCTCTGAAATGGAAGACCATTCATCAACACTCAAGACTTTATAGTTTAGCTGAACATAAGAGTTCGCAGTAGTTGGGCAAGTGGTATGATCTTGCCCTATGTGTTTGTGTGTGTGTGTGTGCGCGACCTGGTAAATGGAGAGGAAGTGGTACTTGCTGGAGGAGAAACAGACGATAAGGGGAAAGGTGTGAGAATCTCAGCTCCAAATTGTCTTTTTGACATACTTTGTTTTAAAAATGGGAGCCAGAATGATTGGCAGAATTAGATTCTTACCAGAACAAAAACTCTCCCTCATTACAGAAAAGAGAGCGAGAGAGAGAAATGTTCATGCTGAAATGGTACAAAGTAGATGCTTAATGGTATCCATGGAAACTCCCACCTGTCTGAGGTTCTAGTGTGCCCGTCCAAGGTTGCTCGATATTTTAAAAGCAAAGGAAAATGAAAAGAAAAGCATGAACAGAATCAGAATACTAGAATATCAGCTCCATTAACTTGGCTGATTTCCATTCAGCTCTTAAAAAAAAAATTCAAAAGGAAGTTAAAATCTCTGCATCAGTCTTTCGTTCAGATGCGGCACCAAAACTAAATCTCACTCCTGTTTTGCAGCCCACCTGCATGTTCAGAAGAATAACATGGTACAGCCTTCCTGGGACTATTAGGCATAAGTATAAAGGCAGGGAGTTCTGTGACAGAATGTTCTCCAGTGCCACAGTGGTCCCATCACATAGTATGCTAGTATATTAGGAAGACAGGATGAGTGAGTAACTTGTACTTTCTGTTTTTAACATACAACACATTCAGTTTCAGCAGCATCTTCTACAAGTGACCAAACGTACAAGCTTCTGAAAAACGGAGATCTTGCTAATCTACAGTAATCACTGTGGGTTCAAAATTGTACTTCGGACATTGTAAATTTGCAGGGAAATTAGGATATGAGAATTGCAGGTATGGAGTCCCCTTAATTAATTAATTGTATATAAAGCAGTATATTGCATATACTTGGACATTCCCCCCTCCCCCATATGAAGAGGTTAGACTGGATCCTTCTTTGTTATCCTTCCACCGGCAGGCTAAGATCTTCCTATTCAGACAGGTCTTTGCAAACTGAGGAGCAGAAGAAGCTGATCACTGGGTTCTTGTCGGGGGAAACAATATTTTAATTGCTGGTTCTAAATGTGTTTTGATGTATAACCACTGCTTTTGACTAGTTTGTTTTGATTAGTTTGATTTTTTTAAATATTGGAAATCACCTTGTATTCCAGCTTGGGAGAGAGATGGGATATAAATGCATTAAATAATTCCTAAATAATAGTAAATAATTTGCTAAGTAGTTAAGTAGCAGCTATGGACAGGATCAGGGCCAGGTCCATGGTACTGCAGGTGGGGAGAGGGAATTTAACCCTTTGGGCTTGCCCTGGTGATTCTTCCCTGATGGAGTGGCAGATGAAATTAGTGAAATTCATCCTCCCAAATGCAGAAGGCCTCAAGTTCAGTCTGCAGCATCTCAAGTAGGACTGGGAGAGATTCCTGCCTGAATCCCTGGAGAGCCACGGCCTGCTAGGGCAAACAATGCTGAGCTGGATGGACCAAAAATCTGTCTCAGTGTATGTCAGTTTCCTCTGTTCCATCCATTCTATCAACAGCACTAGGAACCATGCACTATAAAGCAGTGGAGTAAATTAAGAAGACGTAGGAATTCAGTAAGAAAAAGGATAATGGAGAAACGATGCCGCAATATCAGTGTCTGCACAAATTCACAGATTGTCAGGTTGGTTTTTATTGCAATTAATGCAGGGCAAGCCCAGCAAAAATCAAAACAAAATAAACATCAGGAAGATTCATCCTCTCTGAATCCTGACAGCCTTTCAGCCAGCATAGAGTTAGTTATTGAGCTCCAGCAGGTAGTGAATATTTTATGTTGTTTACTCTGAATACGGGAGGGAGGAAAGATGCTGTTAAAGGGCTGGGATGGAGAGGAAGTTGAAGCCTACCTCCAGAGAAGATAAATAGGCCTCCATGGCTGGGCCCATTTTGGCAATGACCGCAGTCGCCTTTTGTGAGCTTGGGGTCTTTCTATTCTCTTAGTATAGGGATGGACAGAAGTAAGGCTGGGACCTCTCTGTGATTTTCAGCCATTTGTAAGGACTCCTGACTCCAAATGGTTTAATCTGTTCTGGGTGAATACCCCAGCCCCAATGTGAGGCACACATGGAGGAAGAGGTGAGAAAGTCCCATTGTGCAAGCACAGATAGCACTGCATCGGATGGGCCGTATGGGGTGTTAGGGGGAGTAGTAGTAGGGATATGTTGGCACACTTTTGGTCCCCACCCTGCACTCAGCTCTCACCTGTGGCTCCTAGAAGCTGTCAGCATGCAACAGCGGCCATACCCCGGGAATTGTCTTTGACTGGCCAGCTAAACCAGGTGAGGGCAGCCAATGGGCCTCAATGAGTTAGGGACTACCCTTGTATGCAAAGACAGGCTTGATGTAGATTGAGCGGATGAGACCAGTAATGGGTCCAGTGCAAGAGTTGCGTGTTTTGCTGCTTGTTGGAGTGCTTAAGCTGTGTTTCTGCCTGTGCTCATCTTACATACAACCAGGGGTGTAGGAAGGGGTGGGTGGGGGCAGTATGCTCTGGGTGCCCTCACTGAGCGGGGTGATATTCGGCACGCTACCCGCCTGCAACTCCCAAGCCTACTCCAATCCATTGGGGTAAGGAGAGGGCTGTGTCGCTTTGCTGGCAGCATTCCCCCTTCCCCCTTCATTTTGACAGCCTGGGGGAGGCTTGGGAGTTGCAGGCGGGCAGTGCGCCAAATGTCCCCCATTGGCGGCTTGCTCTGCCCTGTGAGCAGCTCGCTCCGCCCCCGGCTGCAAGGCATGCATGCCGCTCAGGGCACCCGAGCGGCTATCCCATGCCTGGGAGGGCACCCTTCGCACCATGCCACCCTTAGGAGTGTGCCCGCCCTGGTCATCGCAGGCATATGCTCCGCCACTGCATATGACTGCCAATTAGCTACCAGGCTAAGTTCAAGGTGCTGGTACTGGTGTATAAGGTCCTATGCAGCTTGGGACCAGGATCCCTAAAAGATCATATCATCCCTTATATATCCAACCATTCACAGTGCTCTGCAGAATGAATCCTGCAGATACTGTGTTATCAGGAAGTCCTGTCTAGACTGTGTGAAAATTAATCTTTTTGGGTGGTGATGCCTACCATTTGAACTCTTCCCAGTTGCATGTTAGACAGATGTCATCTCTATTATCTTTTTGCTATTGGTTGAAGCCTTCTAATATCAGGCAGTAACTGTATTGTATTTCAAATTGTGTGTGTGTTTGTGTGTGATTGTTTTATATGTGTTTTTATTGTACTGTGAAGTTGCTTTAAGATACTTTATAAGAACTGAAATGAAGAATAAATGAAATAAAGAAATAAAATATTTGTAAATGAACAGCATAAGCTTCCAGTGACCTCCTTCTAGAGGGAACTGATTCTGGATAAGAGCTGTGTGTGGCTAAATAAAAAACTTCTCCTATGCAATAAATGTTTAAATTCACTGTCTGGAGTGATTGGAGAGGGAAAAGGTCCTATGCAGCAGGTTTGCCGCCCATTTAGCAAACAGTAATTTAATGATTTAAGAGATCCTCTAGGAAACTTTCTCCAGCTTCTCAAACTGACAGAATGATAAATTGGAGAATCAGTGCATAATCAATGGGAGTCAATCTCCTGCCAAAAGTAATTTGAAAGAAGGAAATGAAGGTTCGAGGTAAGAGTGAGACATTGCACTGTTAAACAAGGTTTGCTTTCTTTCCTTCTGTTATGATGGTGGTGGTGGCGAATTTATTTATACCCCACCTTTTTTTCCTGACAAGGACTCAAGGCAGATTTTTGTGATGTTCTTTAAGATGGCGGCATGTTAAAGGTTGCTTCTAAACAGGATTTGTTGTCTGTTGGAATGTCTCGAAGTTTTAACCACTTCCTAGATTTCTTTTTTTAATGTCTAAATAACCTAGAATTATGGCTATGATTTCCAATCCAGCCAGGTCATAATGGAACTAATTCCATTTCTATCTCTTTATCTGTGCTGTGGTACATCTGAGCTACAAAACATGAAGGATCGTTTTCTTGAAAGCATTTGAGAGAGTACAAGACCTGAGGACTTGTGGCCTGGTTGTGAGCCCCCGTTTGGTGTACAAGTCAGAAGACTGCTTCATTGGTGCAGTTGTCTCAAGGCTGACTCCTGTTCATGTGTACACATCACTTCCTTACTTGATGCCTTGCAGTTGGCTGACTCCATAGGAAAACATCGTGCCTATAAACTAATATCGAAACTCTGTCTCTGATTTATAATGGCTTCTTCATACATACGGTACAAGATAAGCACTTGGTGCTGAAGGCAAATGGTGGACATGTATACACATGAGCCAGCCAATGTCTGGTTTCTTCACAGGTGATGTGGGCCAATTGTATACTGACGCAGAAGAATGGAGCAATGGCAACAGTTACTATGATTAGCTGGAAATGGTAATTCCTTGCAAAATGACATAGAATTAGGTACGCCGGTAGGAAAAATGGGGAAAGGCCATAGATTGGTGGAATAGCACATTACTTTGCATGCAAGAAGTCTCAAGTTCAGTTCCTATCATCCTCCAGGCACAACAATACATGGCTCACACAAGTCGCCTGTCCATGCAAGAAGTTTGCCTCCCCCCTGCTGCCACTAGCGAGCTGGTGGCTGATACGCATTTCAGTGAAATGGGAACTTGCATGACTGTGATAAGAACAAATGGTGCTTTGCATGCTATCCTGTAGGAATGAAGCATTTTAAAGTAAGGTTACCAGACGTCCCCGTTTCCCGGGGACAGTCCCCGGATTTACAAATCAGTCCCCATACAAAATCCATTGAAGTTGAAAAGTGTCCCCGGATTCATTGAAAAAAATCTGGTAACCTTAAAAGACCAATTTATTTCGGAGGCAGAATCAAGTATGCATTTAAATCTCTCTCCCCAATTTCAATGGAACCAATGGTACTTAAATTTGCAGCTGTGTGTCCCTTCCGACCCCACTTTTTTGGCATGCTAAATGTGATATGTGAGCTCCTTGATAATACTTTGATTCCCAGTGGCTTTCATGCTTGTGAAATTGTCACAGTGGCTAACATTATGTACCATTGGTCTATTCATTCACTTGGCCTAGGCAGACAGATGCTGCAGTAACCTGAGCAAAATTTCCATATCAATGGGATTGAACCACCACCACTGACTGCAGCAATCCTTTCTGTCCCTCAGTGTTGCTTCCAATGGCACAACTAGGTAACACTGTGCAAATATTTACACAGCTTGCCAGTATGCTATAGCCTCCCATGGAATGCCAGAGGTCTAGGACTAAAATTGCTCCCTACATATTGCTTCCTGTTTCCTGCCTGTTGCTAAAACCACAAGCCAACATCTGATCTCTTTCATTTGTCCTTTATTTTCAGATCAGATTCAGATAGGAGGAAGTCTTGTCATTCATTCCATCAGCCTGTTCTGTACTAGGCCTGAAATAGTTAATCAAAAGCAGGACTTGGCCTTTCTGCAGGAGATGAGATTTCATTCATATTCCTTTGTAAACAAGTTAACAATGAAGTACTACTCTGCTCTCATTCCCATAAAATCACCTTAGCAACACCTATAGCAAAACAGCTTAAGCTGTCTCTCAGAGCTAACCGGCACATGGAGACCAGGAAAGCTTCCAAGGTTAGAAGGAAAGAAAGAAAAAGAGTAACGCTCCTTGCTTTTGTTTTTTAATTGATCACCGAACCTTCCATATTTAAATTTTTATATAAGATTTTTATATTGTCTCCCAATCTTTACAAGGTCCCCCAAGGTAGTTTACATGCATAGAAAATAGCCCCCTAAATGTCCAAATTAAACAATAACATAATTCCAATAGAATATTAAAACCCATAAAAAGAAGATCTATTACTATCAACCTCAGAGTAAAAGCCCAATGGAATAAAAATGTTTTTGTTGCCTGCCTGAAAACCAATGATGAGGCCAGTAAAATCTCCCTAACACTCCATATGGGGCTGGTCTGGGCTCCATAGGCTGCAAGCTAAAACCAACATGCAACATATTGTTAGCAGGATTTGCAATGGTTACCAGTCTCCTACCTGACCACCATATCCCTAATATGCCAGTAAGTCACTGCATTGTGCAGGACAGTTTCTCCTTAATGTGCCATAATTATAGGAACTCTACTCTGCAGTAATTCGGAGCACAGCTCTCAGTTTGGTTTCCCTGTTCTATGGAATAGTATCCCTGTTAAGATATGGCAGGTGCATGTATTATGAGGCAGCCTGTTTGTGTTGGTTAAAAGAATGGATTGTATTGGACAATGCAGACATCTTAGATTTAGAGGGTCATGACCTGAAATTTGGCTGACATGCATGTCTCTGGTATGGGAAGGCTAAAACCTACAAGAGTTTTATGAACCACATTCTTAGGAAGAATCTGTATAGTTTGGGAGGAATATAAAAAAAACTGCTGGAAAGAAAAACACCTTTATGGTTATCTCCCATTGAAGCAATTACAATTAAGAGAGTTAATATGGACAGACAATGGTTGATGGCCCACGTTTGCTAGCCCAGACAGTCTGTTAGACAGACAATGGTCAATGGCCCATGTTTTGTTAGTCCTAAAATGGAAAGTGAGTGAGGTCCCAACTAAAGAGGATTGGCAACTTAAGTTGACAAAATATGGAAAACCTGCAGATTTAACACATAGAATATGACAGCAAGAAGAACACACATTTAAAGAAGAGTGGAAAACATTTATTGAATATATGGAAAATAACTGTATACAGCTGAAAACACTGGCAGCACTAAGATAAATTCAACAGAGTAAATAATTTTGATGGATGTAAAAGTGGAAAACTGATTTGAATGCTTATAGTAAAATATGCAGGGATGTATGATATCAAAATGAACCATGGAAAGAGAAGAAGGGAAGTCACTGAATATTTTAAAGTTTGTAAAATGTTTATTTGGAAATGTAAAATTGAAAACTTAATTTAAAATTATTATTATTATTTTAAAAGAGAGAAATGGCAGGTGCATACTATCTGTGTTTTCTGGAAACAACTGACGACATTTTTGTTCCAACCATCTTTCTTTGAAGGATGGAAAGGCACCTGCCTTAGTTGTACATTTTGTACTGTTTTTAAACCTTTTAAAACCTATTTTAGCTGTTTTTATTATATGTCTGTAAATCACTATATATATAAAAGACAACTTAATAAAATGATGATGATAGATCTGTTTCAATTGGGTTTTAGGCTGGGTTTTGGCACAAAAACTGCTTGGGTCACCCTGTATGACGACCTCTGTTGGGAGAGAGACAGGAGAAATGTGTCCCTCTTAATTCTCCTTGACCTTTCAGTGGGAATGAGCACCAGAATGAAAACACACAACTCACCATCAAATGAGTCCTAAGTGCAGTAAAAAACCAAATAATTCTTTTCTTTTTCCCTTGCAAAGCTAAGCAGGGTCTGGTGTGGTTTCAAATTGGATGGGGGGTGTTGAGATTCCGGCACTGCAAGGAGTTGGACTCCTGACTCTACCCTTCCACGATAATCCATTTTCTCAATATGCTAAAATAAGTCCCTTTCTAAAGGCAAGTACTCTACTATCCCAATTCCATCAAGAATTCATTCTTTTCTCAGTGAGAAAACAACAGGTTATTAACAGGCCTTCAGTGTCCCTTAGTGCAAGTTCTGTTTACCTGAACATGAGTGGAAAGTCACAAGGCTTGCTCTTACATATCATTGTGCTCAGCAAATGGAGAATCTGTTTTGCATGTCTCTAGCTTAATATTAAAAAGTGTGAGGAGTATTGGCTCACTGGGTGAGCATCTGCTTTGTATGCAGAAGGTCGCAGGTTCAATGCCTGGTTTCTCCAAGCAGGGCTAGGGAATACTCTTTCCTGAGACCCTGGAAAGCGGCTGTCATTCAATGTAGACAATACTGAGCTACACAGACTTGGTGTAAGCCTGTTTCTTTTGTTTCTTTGAAGTAAACTTGCGGGATGCCAGTCAACCTCACAGCTACCTGCATGGGGTATTTTATCAGCATCACTCAGTTGTCGCTAACTAGGGAGTAGTTCTGGCCTAGCCCCGTCCCTGGATGCTCAGGTGACAGTAGTGGACAGGGGTGCCTTTTCTCAATCGAGGTTGATGCAGTGATGCCCATGGTTAGACACTGCAGTCCTAGCATTGGTGACACATATCTTGGTTACATAACATTGGATGACTGCAGCATGCTTGGGCCTTCCTGCTGAAAAGTGTCCACAAACACAAATGGATCCAGAATGGGGCAGCTTAGATAATTAAACTGGAGTTGCATATTGGGAACATGCCTGCACACACATTGAAACATTTACGCTCCCTGCTGATTTGTTTCTGAACTGAGTTCAAAGCAATAGCGATCACCTTTAAAGCCCTTTGTGCTTTGAAACCAGGTTAATTGGAGGAGCCTCTTATCCCATTGGAATCTACCCTTTTGCTGTAGTTCTCAGCAGAGGTTCTTTTATGTCTGGGAGACAGAGGGTATTCTACTGTATGGCAAATACCAAGTGTCTTAGTTTTTGTTTTGCTTTGAAGTGTGTGTGTGTGTGTGTGTGTGTGTGTGTGTGGTGTGTTTGAGAGAGAGAGAGATTCTATGTAAGCATAACAGGGTCAACAATAAATATTAAACACAAATATTCGAGATTACATTTCATACCTTTCACAAATTAAGCTCTTCAAAAAGAAACTTGCCATCTTGAGTTTGATGTGTTATCATCCAAGACCAAGAAAACGCCACATTCCAGAAGGCAGTGTGGAAGAGGGATGAGGTATTCTCTTTTAGATATAGGAACTCTGGAGAGAAAAATGGGGGGCACATTCGTAGGAAGTGATGCTGTCCAATGACATCTCATGTAAACCAGATCTGATGAATTTATGAGTGTGTGTTTTCTGCTAGAACTATTTGTAAAATTCTGGCAAACCAACCTTGAACTGGAGGGCTATTTGTGGTTTTCCAGTGCTTGACCATTTCCATTCTGAACACTGTAAAGAGGAACAGTACAACCAGAGATTTGTGCCTGGAAAGAGTGAGGGAACAGATAAGTGTGGATAAGCCCTATGATAGCCAAGTGTTTGAGTTTTGGTTACATTCTAGAATACTGAACCCATCTTGGTTGATACCTCCCAATACCAGCAAAGGTTGGCATCAAGACATTTTTCACACAAATATTTTTTCCTCTGACACAAAAAAGGGTCTTTGTTTTCAGAAGATTAGATCAGTATCCATTCCTAGTGCAGCGGCACTAAGCATTTCTCAAGTGTGAAGGCTTAATGTGCTCCATTCTTAGCACAACATCATCTGTGGAGACTTAGAACAGTGTACAACCTCCTCAGTTTTATATTTATAATCTTTCAATGGCATAGCCTTTCACAAGGAACAATGCGCAGAGGAATATTAAAATACATGCTTCACAATCCTTCCTCTTCATCAAATACTACATAAAGAGAAAGCATAAAAATTAGTGAAAAAAGAAAAGGAAAAAAATAGGCAAGGCGAAGAACAAGGACTTCATGGACTTGACAAACAAAGGCTTGCTCCACTGAAAATTCAGCGGAGAACAGAAGAAGTCTTAGAAGATCTGAATCTGTAGCAAATTCATAGTGGCCAGGATCCAAGAGAGCATGAGATCACTTCTGTGAGCCCAAAGGCAGGGGGCTTGTTTTTTCTCTGGCAACCATCATTCATTGCCACATAGCAATCTGCTTTTGAAACAAAGCAGAGTTTCAAAAGCTGCTTTTGCTATACAGTCAAACCTTGGTTGCCAAACATAATCCATTCTGGAAGCCCGTTCGGCTTCTGAAATGTTCAACAACTGAGGTGCGGCTTCTGATTGGCTGCAGGAGCTTCCTGCACTCAAGCGGAAGCCGTGTTGAACATTCGGCTTCCGAAAAACGTTTGAAAACTGGAACACTTCGGGTTTTCAGGGTTCGGGTACCGAAACGTTCCAAAACAGAGGCGTTTGAGAACCAAGGTTTGACTGTATCATGAGAGTCAGCTGTTCACAAGGGAAGCAATAATATAAAATTCAGGTTATCCGTCCTTTGCATGCTATAGAGCTTTTTTGGATCCCACCAGTCTGTCTTTTGAGCGGTCTCTCCACGTAGCTTCCCCCTTGTCAATATGATCTGTTAGAAAACAGTTGTAGCTACAAATCCCTATTTTCATATAATTACTGGGGGGGGGCAGACCTTGAGCAAATTGGCCTCCCTGAAAATTACATATATAGCATAAACTTGCATCACTTTGCATACTTGCATGTTTGCTTGGATAAATAAGCCATTAAGCTTCCTCACAACTAGCTATCACCTTCCCCTTAAATGCATGTTAACTGCTTTCTAGCAGATTTACATAAGTCTCGAGTTGCAAATGCAAGCAATGGACACTAACTGGATTCTTTCATGGCCAGCTGCCTACTAGATCCATGATTCCCAAACTCCCCCTCCCTCAATGGACCATTTGAAAATTGCTGAGGGTCTTGGGAAATCCCTTAATTATATCCACTGCCTGTTGTAGCAATTGTAAGGCACTGTGCTAGATTGAATTCCACATAATTCAAATTGTAAGTGTTCTTCACAGGCACACCATGGACCACTTGAATGAAGTTCATTGACCACTGGTGATCTACACAGACCACAGTTTGGGGACCCTTGGAAGTAGATGCTTGGCATTGTGGAGGCACAATGATGGTTACGTTGCCCACTGAAAACATTACATAGATCTTTAGTTGTTTTTTCTTCATTTAATGAGCAAGACTCCACTCCCAATGAATTCAGGAAGGTTTGCTTTGCCCTTTAACATTTTTTTTTAAAGTTTCTACAGATCTTCAATGTGACTGAAGCATACTGTGCTTCCTTATATTCCCTGGTCCTCCCTTGGGAAGAGTAGGGCTGTTCATCATAGGGCTGCCTGTGGAATGTATGAGCAGTTGAGACAGCCGAGGAAAAATACACCCTGCTTTCTCAGGGAGCAAATTAGGTGGGGTTGGGGGCTCAGCAGAGCAAAAACGTGCACATATTATTCCAAAGCTTTTAATTGAGACTGCCCTTTACTGAAACTATCTAGGATGTGTACAGTCCAGGAGAATAAATCAGTTAGATTTTTATTTAGTTCTATAACAATTTGGTGAATAAAGGAATTAAATTGAATAAATATGAGATCCACATAAAATCACAACTTCTGTGCAAACAAAAAAGAAAATATTGAGTTGACTTTTGCTAGGTTCAGAGATTTTAACATACTGTAGGTTAAATTATCCCATTAAAATCACTGGGACGCTAACTTAGGACTCAGCTATACAGCTGCAAATGAAATGTTTTAAGTGTGTTTTAAGTGCAATATACAATGTGACATTAGATGGTGGTGGCGAGCCTTGTGGAAAATTCAATGCATTTTTTAAAAGGCTTTGTTAAAAAAGCATTTGCAGAATGGTTTTTATATGTGTGTAGATTCCACCTATATCTGGATCATACCCTTTAATGCTCCATCTCTGGGATATTAAGAAGTAAGCATTTCATTGAGTTGTGCTGCAGAATAAGACTTAATTCAGACACAGATGCCAAGCACAGAAAGTCAGATATTGCTGTAATTAATGTATTACACTTGCTTTTCACAGCCTGCATTGGCCCCTAGATTTTTTTCTAGGTGTAAAAGAAATCCTAGCACCAGAGGCATGTGCATGAATTGCAAAGTAGAAATTTTTCTGCCTCTTTCCTGGCTCTATAATATCATTGTGAAACCTTCCGGCGGCGACGCAATGGCGGAGCGGTCATGGGTTGCCTCGGCTGCGAGGCGACCCAGCCCGTCCCGGGGGTTGGAGCCCCGCTACCGCTAAGCGGGGCTCCGATAGGGTGCGGGAAGAGCGTCCCGCACCCTGGGCTCCCCGGCTATGCCCATTATGGCTCCGTCCCCTTCCCTCGCTCCCCCTGTAAAGGGGGAGTGGGGGTGAAGGGAAAAACGGAGCCGGGCTTCAGGGGACAAGCCCCAACCGGGACGCGAAGCGGCGGTTGCCCCCGCGATGTGCGTTAACGTTCTACCTGTCAAAGTTGGAGCTTAAGAATCCCGGTGTCGTGAGTATTGGATTGGACTTGTTTTTGTGCCTTGTTGACGACCTGGGGGACATTTGGAAAGGGAGCCTGCCTCTTTCCCTTCGGGAGATAGAAAATAACCAGCTTAAGAGACTGCTGTTACAGCGATGGCAACAAAGTACTTAAAATTTGACAAGTGAGACTTATGGTTTTCCCCTTTGGGGACTAAACTGGTGGACAGTATCTCTTTTTAAAATTTTTGGTTCTTGCACCCCGGATTCGGGGAAAATGGCCGTGAAAGACTTTGATTGAATGGAAAGTTACTGGCAAGATGGAGAAGTCTGAGAACCGAAACTGTAATTTGACACCTATGCCCGCTTCTGCCATGCTCGGCTTTGTTTTTGACTTGGTTACGAACTGTGAAATGACCCATGAAGAAAGGACTATTTTATTGAGACTGGAATTGCTCAACCGAAAATTGGAGATATTGAACTGTCATATGTCAAAAAAGTTATATCCCACAGAGGAGACTGTACAGGAAATGGCTGCATTGGAGGAGTGCCTTGGCACAGAACTGAAGGGACTGATTGAACAACAGGATGAAAAGGTATGGCTACTCCGGAGTAATGGATCGTCTCTTGGGGGTGGCAGACCCAGGACGGAGAAAATTGTTATAACTAACTCCCGAAGTGAGAGCTTGGGAGCGAAGGTGAGAACTCTATGTTTATATCTACAAATAAAAGAAGAATGGGATGATGAACCGGAGAGGCTGGGGGAAAAGGTGCGCACCCTGATGTTCTATGCAAGGATTACTTTGGACTCAGTCTGGATCTGTGGTTATGTAAAGAAAAAGGATACTTCAAGGAGCAGCTCTGGAGCAAGACGACCAAAGAAAATGGACAGAAGGGGGATAGGGTGAATGATATTAAGGTATAAAGGAAAAAAATGTATTATGGTAACCTGAAACCGGTGTGTCAAGACTTTAAGTTTTTTAGAGAAAGAAAAGAGGTACTCTAAATTTTTATTATTAACAGCAGTTATAGTGAATGAAGATATTTGTTATGATTTACTTTGAAAATAAGGGGATAAGAACCAGAATCTTGTATGGAATTAATATTAAGTTATAACATGATCTGATCTATGTTAAGTCAAGAATGGGAAAATATTGTTTATTATGAAACAAGATTTGTTAAAAAGAAGCTTTTGATTTTAATTTTTAGATATTTGGATTAAGATCAAGATGGTATAAGATGTTATTAAAGTAATATTTGGGATTGGAACCGAAGGTGAAAAGGCAGGGGAAGTCTGTACCAAGATTCGACCAAGAAATTTTTTTTTTACAGCATAAGAAGAAGAATTATCGGTATTTGTGTATTTGTTTATTTCTAGTTGGGGGTGGGTTAATGTGGGTGTTATATTTGTATGCTGTCTGTTGTAAAACCAATAAATTCTTATAAAAAAAAAAAGAATAAAAAAAAAAAATATCATTGTGAATATCCCTTGCGATAGCATCAGCCACACTTTTGACCTAACAACCCTCCAGCACGGCACATGGTATTGTACAGTCACTGAATGCTCCCTGTGACCCGTGGATGTTCAAATGCAAACACATTGCATGGAAGTCAACAAGCTACTCAATGGTGGCCAAGCTTTCATTTCTGTCACTTTATTCTTTGACTTTGGAATGTAGGAGGAGGAAACAACTCCAGTGACGAGGGCATGTGCGCAGGCAGAATAATGTATCATGTGCTCGATTCATTAGATCATGATCCAATGCACAAAGGGGGCTTGTTGTCACAGAAGCCCAACTGTGTCCATTTTGTGACCTCCCCCCACCAAACAAATCCAGAACACAGATTTCTGAATGGCATTAATTTTGCATTAAGAGAACTCATTCTTCTTTGCTCTTAGATTCTTATTTGCTTCCCAATCTTCATTTTATCGGGGAAGTAATTTTACATCTGAGGAAGGGTGATCTACGGAGGAATCCTAACCATATCTAGTCATGAGTAAGTCCTGTTGAATTCAATAGGGGTTATTCCCTATTCCCTCCACGGAACTACAATTCCCAGAGTTCCCTAGGAAGAGGGATTGACTGTTGAATCATTCTGAGAACTGTAGCTCTGGGAGGAGAATAGGGGTTTCCTGAATAACTGTCAGCGCCCTTAAAAAGCTGGATTCTTTGGGAGGGGGAGTCATGACTGTTTAAAGTGGTATGATACTACTTTAAATGTGTAGTGCAGATGGGGCCAAAGTGTGTGCGTGTGTCCCTCCACATTAACCAAATAGCCCTAATTTATTCTCATGAACCCATGGGGTGAGTTCTAGTGGATATATCCCTATCAGGCAGAAGAGCCTGTTGAGGTATAACTGTTGAATGAAAAATGTCTGTGGCTTAGGAAATGGTCTTGCCTCCCGTTAGAAAAAGAGGGCATAGATTAGTTAGAATAAGGAAATAGAGGAGAGAAAACTACACAGCTTGCCTTTAGTGTACTGCTCTTGATAGTGTCAAGCTTCTTCTGTAAATATGTATTTAGTTTTCACCAAGGAAGCCAAGCAAACTAGCTTATTTGACTTTCTAATTTGTGGCTAATGTTGAGTTCAGCATAACTGCAGGCCATCCACCATGCTGGGTTGCAAGCACGAGCGATAAATTATTAGCTATAAATAATTTGTCTAGCTCTTGTTTTAAATAACGTTGCGACCATGGAAAAGAATATTTCAGATGAAAGGAAGTGATCTGTGTGGTCCTACTTTTAGCTTTACAGTACTGAGGTGCAGGGAGGAAAGGGAGTCAAAGAGAGGAGAGGAGGAAGCATTAGCTTTCCTTACTTGTTAGAAAACTAGGATTTCAACTGTGAGCCTAGTGTGCTATCACTGCACATAACTCAAATCTTGGACTGTGTGCAGCATCAAGTCTTCTAACTGGCAGGTAGTATATGTGCTAAGTCCCTAACAGGTACCTGCAAATCTGTCTAGTGATTCCAGCACCATGGAAAGCTCCAAGTGAGCCACGTACTCTAATGAAGGGTGAAGGTATTTTGAGTCCTTGTTGAGAGCTTCTATCCAGTCCATCCCTCCTAAGCTCCACCTCCTTTGCCTGAAGAGTGTGACTCCTTAAAGGTTGACCTCCTGACCTGAAGATAAGGTGCTTCTCCTCCTCTCTTCTTGCCTACTGCATTCCATATGCAGTTGTGTTCCTTTTCAGACTTCAAGGTTGTATTCCAATCCTTGTGGGTTTTTTGTTTGTTCATCTCTGGTAGGGCAGGACCTGTCTTGTGAAATGTTTCCTTCCTTCCTTCCTTCCTTCCTTCCTTCTCCTGTGAGCTATTGCCTGTCTTCTATAAACTTCTGCCCTGCAGAAGCTGGGGACTTGGTCATCCCTTATCAGTAGCTGACAGGGAGGGTGGTGAAACTGAGTTCATTGCATTGCCTGAAAGTTCCAAGCCTTCTGCAGGACAAAAGTGAGTGCATTGCATTAGGACTCCTTGTTGCTAGGTCCAGTGAATAATGAAGTTTGTCCATTAAGCTTTATGGCACCGTTTTTTAATGTCAAGTAGTTAAGACAACATACGAAACAAAACATGTCCAAAACTACCTTCACTGTCAGAGGCAATATGTTTCTAAATATCAGTTGCTGGGAATCACAGGTAGAGCAGAATGCTGTTGCTCTCATGTTCAGCTTGCAGGCCCCACAGGCATCTGGACAACCACTATGAGAACAGGATGCTGGACAAGATGGGCCGTTGGCCTGATCCAGCAGGCTTGTGTCATGTTCTTATGAATAAGTGCTTAGGTTAGGTAACACCTGAGAAGTTCACATTTTTAACTACTGAGTATAAGCCTAGTTTTTCAGCACATTTTTTGTGCTGAAAAACCTGCCCTCGGCTTATACTCGAGTGAGGCGGGCAGTGGGGGGCGGCGAGAAAGAAGCCCTTTCTCTCCGCTCGTGCCACCGCCGCCCGCTCACCCCAGTCAACCATTCCTTAAGAAGCATACAAGAACGGCGGTTCTTTACTCTCCCCAGGCAGCTTGTTCCATTACTGAATTGCTCACATAAATGCAAACTTTAGACCCCAGAAGGCAGAAAGCCTATCAGTTAGGGAAGTATTAAAACCCCACAGGTGCTCACTTTTCCTGGCTCCTGCTTAAACAGGACAAGATCCCAGCCTTCTCTATATAACACAAGGGAACATTGCACTGTGGGTTAAACCACAGAGCCCTAGGGCTTGCTGATCAGAAGAATGGCGGTTCGAATCCCCGCGACGGGGTGAGCTCCACAGCGGCAAAGGAGGAAGAGGAAGGAGCAGCCCAAAGGGCTGCTTTCGGGCTGCTCGTTCCTCCTCCTCCACAGCAGCAAAGGTGAACCGGCTTATACTCGAGTCAATAAGCTTTCCCAGGTTTTTGTAGGAAAATTAGGTGCCTCGGCTTATATTCGGGTCGGCTTATACTCAAGTATATACGGTATGTGTGACTGTTGTGCTTTACCTAAAGTATCATCCATCAACACTCTAATTAAGAGCTTTCCATTTATTTTATCCGGAGATTTTTCTTGCTAAAAGACTGATTAGACCAGAGATTTGAAAGGCAGGGGTAAGAGCAAGTAGGATATGAATGAAGGATGCTGAGGATTTTTACATCTGGGTGTAGTTTGACCAATTTCTATTTTGCATGAATTTTTTATTATGTCACAGAGGGGGGTATAGATTTAGATGCATCTTCAATAAATCAAAATAAAATACATATGGAGATCTGGAAAACATTGCCTGCAAATATGCACGGCTTCCAGTGGGCACCTTATAGAAAAAAGCAAAAAGAAAGCTTACCGACACTCCAGCAAGTCTATTGTGTTTGTGCATTTCTGCAAAATGGTTGGCTTTTCAGTTCTGCAAATTGCTAAATTGCTCTGAGAGCTATTAGCAGGTACAGAAAAGGAAAAAAAGAAGGGAGGTAAGCAGCAGCAGCGGCAGCTTAACTTTCTGTTTCTTCCTGATTTGATTGTCAAGATTGGCTGGCATTTTGAATAAAATGTACAGGGTGAACAATAGGGTGCTAATTGCAAGTGATTAGCCACTGTTCCAAAATGCTGATACTCACCCTGAGCTAGCACCACACAGGATTTTCCTCTGGTGCCACAGAGGTGCCAAATAACTCAGAAAGAGAATGAAAATATGCATTCAATACACTCAGCTACTTTCTTCATCCATTTGCCTTGAATTATTATTCCCACCCACCCAACACACTCACTCTTTGCTCATTATTTTTGCAAATTAATCCATGAGTAAAGATTTTTCATAAATAACTTTTGTTCCAATTTTCAGAACAGAAGAAAAAAAGACAACTTGGATGTGGCTGAATACATGGGCTCATTTAGAAACCAAAAGAGATGACACTAATGCTTTGTTCCAGAGCTGCTGCTTCTTGTTTTATTTTTTATTTTAAAATCCAGTAATTACTGAATTTTATATTGAACAATATTAACATATTTTAGAGTGTGCAAATCATTAAGCACACAAACAAATAATTATAAATCAAACTCTTTACCATCTTTATTTTTCTCATGCACCATCACAAGAAACTTGCAAATGACATCTGTTTTCATTTTACAGGTGTACTGTATTAGAGCTTGTTCATACATTGTGTGAAATTGGGAGAGTAGGGGAACAGTTGAACCATATCTCTGCTTTCCTCAATGTTGATGTATATTGTGGACTATGGACTATGATGGCTGATACCCCTGTGGGTCAGGGGTCCCACTGAAAAATGCTTCTGTTTTATGAGTCACGCATAGTCATAGGCTGCGGTCCTAACCCTGCTTATCTAGGCACAAGCCCCATTGGACTTCCTTCTGAGTAGACATGTTTAGGACTACACTGATAGCCTGTGTATTTCAATAACATATTTCCCACAAAAACATTGTGCTCAAAGCAGTTCACAAAAACCAGAAACTTGAAATGCAATATAAATACAATAGCCAACACACACACACACACACACACACCACTGCAATATAACATTGAAAGTTCAACAATTTACAGTTCACTGAAAGCATACCAAAAGTGTGAATGAGCAGGAAAAATAACAATAGGTCAATGAACAAATCAATATTATGCACACATACAACAACCCAGTTCATATTCTATGGCTTTTATTGTAATTCAGAGTTCTTTTTTATGATTTTATGTTATGCTTTATGATATTAACATTTTGTAAGGTGCTTCTTATGTGGCAAACAACTAATACATTGAAATAATCATTATGATTGTTGTTGTTGGGTCCTAACCAGCTAAGTTCTACTCAGAATAGGTCCACTGACATCGATGAACCTAAGTTAGTTGTGTCTATTAGCATTGATGAGTTTGCTCTGAGTAGGACTAGCTATGGATACAGTTTATTATGATGGTTGTGATTATGGTTATGATTATGATTATGATTGGCTTGGAAGCTGCAGGTATTGCAAAATATGACAGCTTAGCCACACACTGGGTGTTTCAATGCGGAAGCCAAACGTGCTTCATCTGAGTCCTGCCAATATCACTGCACCAAACCAAAGAGCAAAATAGCTTGAACAAATCCTGGTTTGGAAATCTAACAGAATCTAGAAGCCACCCCCCCCCCAATTTCTTGTTTAGAGCAAAATTCCACTCCTTCCTGAACTAAAGAAGAGGGACCCATCATTTTTAGAAATTTTCAAAATAGTTCTCGCTCTCATATTTCCTGTTTTCTGTCCCTCCTCACACTTTTCTGCCTTAAAGGATAAGCAGGCCATCTCTATCAAATGAAACGGTTTGTAAAGTTATTTGGATAAAGCTCCACTGAATCTCCGGAAGGCACAAACTAGCGCGGTTGTGTCAATTTCTTTTAATTATCAGCTTCTTCAAACCACTTCCCTCCAGCGCTACATTACAGTTCACTTTTCAGTAATTAATGTCCATGAGCAGAATTTAATAGGACATGATTAGAGGGCAGAGGATAACGGCATTTTGATCCCTTTAACATGAGATAATGACAGCGAGACACTGAGGAACGAAACCAATGTTCTGCCTGGAACTTTGACCTGACATCTGAGACATCTGACATAGCTCATTCACCTGGTGTGATCTTCAGAGTAAAGACACATCCACACCACTCTTGGCGCTTGTTGCCCATTTCTCCAGCTCAGACTAAAACTGCCCTTCCAGGCTAAAACTGTCATTCCAGCAGAGTAGCAGCTAAAAGTAGAGACTCCATCCCTTCCTTTCCTCCCAAATGCAGATCAGCAGGCATTTCAACAGTGGCCCTGAAGTTCTTACCTGGCTTGTTCCCTTCTCTCCTTCTGTGGCCCTGAGGGAGATAGGAGAAGTCAGAGAACCAGCCAGGAACCCAGGTAGTAGTTTTAGTGCCCTCCAGTCCTGGAGCAGGGGTCTCCACAACCAATGGCTCTCCAAGGCCACTGTCAGTGTGGAGATATGCTGGTGTGTGGAGGTTTGTGCTTTCTATGATTCTATTCCAAGGAGAATTAAGGTTCTCAGCCTGGGTGAGAGTGGACCCCAGCAATTATGGCAGCAACAGGTTCTTCTTCCAGGGAACAGTCATTGCTCAGTGGTAGAGCGTCTGCATTGCATGTGGAAGATCCCAGGTTCAATCTCCAGGTAAGGCTCGGAATGTCCCCTCTCTCAAACTCTGGAGAGCAGTTGCCCATCATTGTGAACAATACTGAGCTGGATGGACAAATGCTCTGAATAAGAGTTCTATCACTCCATGTTGACCTTCAGCCATGCTGCCCACAGACTTAGGCAACTATGGACCTGCCAATGGCATGAGCTGAACTCAGTATGATGGTGTTGTTGATGATGGTGATGATCACAGATGTACAGAAAAAATACTGCTTTTTTATAGATCTAATAGAGCAGTGGTTTTCAACCAGTGTGCGGGGGCACCCTGGGGTGCCTTGAATGATGGTCAGGAGTGCCGCAGGCAACACTGGCCTCTGTCCCTCTTTCCTTCCCTCCCTCCTCTGATGCCCTCTCATGTTTCTACCTGGCTTGCACGGCTGTTTGTTGCAGCAGCCTTGGCTACAAGCTCCGCAAGTGAATGGTTCCTCTGGGACTGGCCAGGGGGCAGCTCAGAGACCAGGGGTGGAAGCAGCAGCTGCCCGGAAAACTCCCAAGGAGAGGGGAGAGGGGGCTGAGGGAACACTCCAGAAAGGGGGGGGGTGTTCAAAAATGGCTAAGAAGCTGCCAGCTCCTCAGGCAAAGGGTGACATAACTGAGCTCCTGACCCCCACAGGGGTGCTGCAGAAGGAAAGTAGCTGGTTAAGGGAGCCATGGACTCAAAAAGGTTGAAAACCTCTGTAATAGAGAGCCCCCAAAGTGGTTTGTGCAATTGAAAAAACCACGATCATATAACAAATGTTAAAATTAAAACTTTAAACTCATAAACAACAGCGTTGAAAGGCTTCTAATGTGTATTAAAAGCCATTCAAAGCTAGCTGGAATGTTTGCACTGCCAGACATTTGGGAGGCAGTTCCACAACCAAGGTGCTGCCACAGAAAAGACCCTGTCTCACATTCCTGCTAACAAAACAACTTTTTGCTGGTGAGACGTAACATAGGGCCACACACGGCAGCTTTTTGCACATGAGACAATTTTTCAGACTTACTCCCAGTTCGTATTATCTTTCAGTATCGGTGGCCTTGAATGTCTTTCCTCTCAACACAACAAATAGCTGTATTTGCACCAATGTAAGGCTGCCACATTGCACCACCCCTGCTCCCCCATAAAAGGTGGCTTCTGGCATATCCAGTTCTCTACTGCATCATGAGCCAGGAAGCTTCCCCAAGTGAATACACCCTAATTAAGCACATATTTCTGTGGCTGAATTATGAGTGCTCTCATTTGTTAATGACATCGGTCTCATAGGGGGAAAGTTGATAAAATAATGAGCCAAGCTGCTGCTGATCTTTCACAAAGTATGCAAATGCCCCTATTGTTTGCTGTCCAAAATAATTTCAGCTCAGTAATTGTTTTATGACACAAGAGGCAATAGAAATCCATTTAGTTAACCGAGATCCTTGAGTTTTGATTAAATTTGACTGTGGCTTATCAGTGCACTCTGTGAATAGAAATGAAAATGTCCTTCATGTTTGATCCTTTTGGTCTCTTCTCCCAAGAATGCTGCTAAATGTGCAGCGCCGCAGTTGGACTGAATACTATTATTTTTTTACGTTGTGTTATTTTCACAGTAGTAATGTACGGAAGTGAGAGCTGGACCATAAAGAAGGCTGATCGCCGAAGAATTGATGCTTTTGGATTATGGTGCTGGAGGAGACTCTTGAGAGTCCCATGGACTGCAAGAAGATCAAACCTATCCATTCTCAAAGAAATCAGCCCTGAGTGCTCACTAGAAGGACAGATCCTGAAGTTGAGGCTCCAGTACTTTGGCCACCTCATGAGAAGAGAAGACTCCCTAGAAAAGACCCTGATGTTGGGAAAGATGGAGGGCACAAGGAGAAGGGGACGACAGAGGATGAGATGGTTGGACAGTGTTCTCGAAGCTACTAACATGAGTTTGGCCAAACTGCGAGAGGCAGTGAAGGATAGGCGTGCCTGGCGTGCTCTGGTCCATGGGGTCACGAAGAGTCGGACACGACTGAACGACTGAACAACAACAAATTTTCACAGTTATGGTTGTCGCACAAAGTACCAGCACAATTTGTGTTGCACTGACATTGTGAACTAACCTGGGACACCACGCAAGAGCCCCCTTTAGGAAGGGCAGAGAAGGGCAATATCTCTCCCCCTCCACCACCCCATTTCCATCCAGATTGATTATTCATTGGGAGCACCAGTGCTATTTCTGTTTAATGAAATATAATGGATTAACCAGAAAAAACTCTTTAAATCTACTGCTCTTTTGCAATTAAATGTTCAATAAATCAATATAAATAAATGCAAATGCAGCACTTTAAATCATGTTGCGAATCTTGCCGTCCACCTTAAAGAAAAACCATTCCAAATGACACCTGGGGCATCACATTGGCAAACTGAAAAATTGATAGTGCTAAACAGGTGTCTGTTTCCATACTATGCCACTTAGCTATGTTGTCACTCCTAAGTCTGTAAGTCATATTTCTAAATTAACCTGCATCTTTATAATAACAAAATTTGCAGTTAAGTATGGTATTTATTAATAATGTGTTTCTCTATAAATTTGTATTTCTAAACACATTTCTAAATGCACAACAACATAAGGCAAATCTGCTGAATAAAAGCAATGGCCCATCTCATTTAGCATCCTTTTCTCACAGCTAGCGACCTGGTGCTTATGGGAAGCCATATTGGAATACACATTTCTATGCAGTTTGGAAAGATGTGAAATCTGTTGGATTGCTATGTTCCAAATCTGAACATCAGTATAGATTAGTTGCAGATCAGGACAGTCTGCACTGGAATTTGCAAAAATCTAATTTCTCAAGCATCCTCACGTTCACATATGTGGATTTACACGACAAAATCTTGGTGATATTGACATCAGTGCTGCTGCTTGCTGTATGGTCATCTATATTGTTGCATGTTCTCTTAATGCTTTTGTGTCACAATTTTGAAAATTAAAAAAGGAAGTGAAAATTGAGAAAGCGGAAGAGAAGTAGAAGAAGGAGAAGAAGAAGAAGAAACTTATAGCTTAATTGAACCTTGAGCTAAATATTTAAAAGACCAACAGTCATGGGGCTTGTCAATACAGTGGTACCCTGCAAGATGAATGCCTCCCGCAACGAAAAACTTGCAAGATGAAAGGGTTTTGTGTTTTTTTAGGTGACTTGCAAGATGAATTTCTCTATGGCTGTGACTTTCAAGACGAAAGCATCTTGCAATTTTGTTTCTTTTTTCGTAAAACCGTTAATACCCAGGGTGCATTGGTTAAAGAAGTGCAGTTGCAGGTTGACTTCGAGGAGCAACTCATAGCAAGCGGTTTGGGAAGGTTTTTGGAGTTTTTGGAAGATTTTGGAGATTTTTTGAATTTTTTTTTGGGGGGGGGAAATTGCAGCCACTTGGTAAGTTACATTTTTATAACTTTATTGAGGGTTTGGGGTTTTTTTGGTGGGGGGTTGGGGATTCAAGGATTTGGGGGTGGGAAGGTGTTTGCCATGTTTTGGAAGGTTTTGTAATTTTTTTGAAGTTTTTAGAAGTTTTTTTGCAACCATTTGGTGACTGTACTGTATTCCCCCACATTTTTAAAACTTTATTGAGGGTTTGGGGGTTTTTTGGGTGGGGGGTTGGGGATTCAAGGATTTGGGGGTGGGAAGGTGTTTGCCATGTTTTGGAAGGTTTTGTAATTTTTTTGAAGTTTTTTTGCAACCATTTGGTGACTGTACTGTATTCCCCCACATTTTTAAAACTTTATTGAGGGTTTGGGGTTTTTTTGGTGGGGGTTGGGGATTCAAGGATTTGGGGGGTGGGAAGGTGTTTGCCAGGCATTTCTGTGCTGTGGGGGGTGCTGTTATGCCACTTGGCAGGTCGTCCCGGGCAAGTTTCACCAGGGGTGGGAAGGTGTGTGTGAAGTGGATGTGAAGCACTGCTTTTTGTTTTGTTTTTTTGCGAACGTAGGAACTCTGCTGACATGGGTCCCAAGAAGGCTGCTCCTGCAGAGGCCGGGGAGAGGAAAAAGGAGAAGGTTGCGCTGGAAATGAAGAAGGAGATCATCCGGAAGCACGACGGTGGAATGCGAGTGACAGACCTCGCCAGGGAGTACAGGAGGAATCGATCCACCATCGGGACCATCCTGAAGATGAGGGAGAAGATCCTTGCGACAGATGTAGCAAAGGGAGTCACCAGGATCGTGAAGAACCACCCAGCTGTTCTGGAGGAGGTGGAGAAGTTGCTGCTCATCTGGTTAGAAGAGAAGCAGCGTGCAGGGGACACAGTGACTGAGGCTGTCATTTGTGAGAAGGCCAAGGCCTTGCACGCAGACCTCGTATGGCAACAGCCAGGAACCTCAGCCGAGCCAGAAGGCTTCAAGGCAAGCAGAGGCTGGTTTGACAGATTCAAGACCAGATCTGGAATCCACAGCGTGGTCAGGCATGAAGAGGCTGCCAGTTCCGATGTTCCTGCGGCTGAGGACTTTGCCACGGAGTTCCTGGAGGTTGTGACTACGCAGGGCTACCTTCCACAGCAGGTCTTCAACTGTGATGAGACTGGGCTGTTTTGGAAGAGGATGCCCAAAAGGACCTTCCTCACTCAAGAGGAGGCCAAGCTGCCTGGCCACAAGCCCATGAGGGACCGTCTGACCCTCCTCTTCTGTGCCAACGCAAGCGGGGACCTGAAGATAAAGCCCCTGCTGGTGTACCACTCTGAGAACCCACAGGCCTTCAAGAAGCACAAGGTCAACAAAGAGCAGCTGTGTGTGATGTGGCGATCCAACAGTAAGGCTTGGGTCACACGCGTGCTGTTTGTGGACTGGGTCAATCTGGCTTTTGGCCCTGCTCTCAAACAGTACCTGCAGGACAATGACCTGCCGCTGAAGGCATTGCTTCTGATGGACAATGCTCCTGCTCATCCTAAAGGCCTTGAGGAAGAATTGTTAGAGGACTTCCGCTTCATAAACATCATGTTCCTGCCGCCTAACACCACCCAACTACTCCAGCCAATGGATCAGCAGCTCATTGCCAATTTCAAAAAACTCTACACCAAGGAGCTTTTCAGGCGCTGCTTCGAGGTGACTGATTGCACCAACATCACCCTGCGTGAATTCTGGAGAGACCACTTCAACATCGTCACCTGCTTGAAGATGATCACCAAGGCCTGGGATGGGATCAGCCAGATAAATTTGAATTGCGCTTGGCGCAACCTGTGGCCAGACTGTGTGGCAACAAGTGACTCTGATGCACCAAAGTCAACAGTGCTGCAGGACATTGTTTCCTTGGGGAGGACCATGGGCCTAGAGGTCACAGAGGAGGACGTCTGCGAGCTGGTGGAGGACCATGAGCTGTCCACCCAGGAGCTGGTCGAACTGCAGGCAGAGGCTACACAGGGGCAGGCCTCATTGGAAGAGGAAGAAGCAACTGAGGAACAGCTGTCCTCCACAGAACTGAAGGACATCTGCCAACAGTGGAAAAATGTGCAGGCTTATGCACAGCAGCACCACCCAGACAAGGATCTGGCACGTGACCTTGCGAACACTTTTGACACCAGGATCATGTCCTCTTTCAGAGAGGTGCTGAAAAGGCGGATGAAGCAGCAGACCATGGAGAGGTTCTTTAGCAAGAAGCAAAGAGTGGAAGAGGAACCTTCTCCAAGTTGTCCCCCAGAGCCTTACAGAGTCCTTTGGTGATTTTTAAATGTTTTCCTGTCATGTTTAAAAAGTTGAAGTTTTGTGCTTGAATTTTTTGAAATCCTCTGAACAGTACATATGCCTTTAAAGAGCACATAATAAACACTTTGTAAACCAAATTTGACTTTGTTTTGACTTTTTTGCCCATAGGAATGCATTAATTAACTCAAACTCACCTTTAACTCAAACATACATTTGGGGACTGAGTTCTTATTTATTTTGACCATAGATTTGTATGTCAGTAGTTCTGTTGTTGTGACCCATCATAGATCAAGGACATGGGACCAATATTGGTCCCAACTCATTAGCTGTAAACCAATATTCTAGAGTAAGCTGAGGCGAAATGCCGTAGACAGGCTTTTATATATGGATGTATACCATGAAGTATTGACACTCATTATCCATAAGATACATTATCATCTACCTAATGATTTTTTTATTAAAATAATAATAATTTATATATCGCCCTTCATATGTAGATCTCAGGGTAGTTCACAACATAAAATGACAATATAAAAACAGGAAAATACATAATAAAAGTTGCACAATAAAGGCACCAGGTGAACCTCCCTGGGGAGAAGCCACTGCAGAAAAGGCGCGTTCTCATGTTCCCTCGCTCTGGACTTCTCATGGAGGAGGCACACAAAAAAGGGCCGCAGAGGATGATCTCATGGTCTGGGTAGGTTCATATGAAGAGAGGCAGCCCTTTTGGTATTGAGGCCCTGCGCCATTTCAGATTTTATAGGTCAAAATAAGCACTTTGAATTGGACACTATTGTTGGGACAATAATATTTTAGCTTAATAAACCACGATACGAATTATCATTTTGCCATATGTTCACCTACCTCACTCCTTCCTTTGTGAAAGGCAGCAAAACACGATAGTCCGAAGGGGCTCCCTGTATCATTTGCAAGAGCATTCCGGATTTGTTTCACGGTATACAATAGCCTCCACAGGCCTCAAAGATTGTAACAGCCCCCTCACTTGCCTTCTAACAAAGTGCATGCTATTATCATTTAGGTAATAAGTGGTTTGAGGTTTAGGAACTGACATAAGATTGCAGGGATTTGACACAATCTCAATCAGATGTTAACTAGCATTCAACATTCTTACTTGCTGTTGAGCCAGAGATTTATTAAGATCTAAAACGCAGTCCTTGTGACAGGTCATATCAAAGTAAAAAGGAGGTGTCTTTTTTAAAAAAAATCAACTTGAAAATCTCATATAAAAATTCTGAAGAAATTGCAGGTCACCAGTGTTTACTTGATCATGTGCAGGGCTTGAAGTATGATTAGGATAAAAGCAAACAACTAATCTACAATTTGTTAAAGCAAAGTAAGAACATAAGAAGAGCTCTGCTGGATCAAGCCCATCTAGTCCAGCATCCTGTTCTCACAGTGGCCAATCAGATGCCTGTGGGAAGCCCACAAGTAAGATTTAAGTACCAGAGCACTCTCCCTGCCTATATGGCTTCAAGCAACTGGTATTCTGGACCATTACCACCTCTGACATGGAGGCAGAGCACAGTGGCAAACTTCGGGTTCTCAAATTTCAGTGGCACCCCGTGTGACGCCAAAATTTTGTGAGCCCCTGCCTCTTGCCTTCCATCCTACACCACAGTTGCAGCAACCCCGAAGCTCCATGTCCAGTGCAATTGGATGAGTTGTGCTCCCCTAAATCAGCCTGGGCAAAGTATAAGAGCGGGTGGTGGCAGTGGGCAGCGGCAGCGGGCCAGAAAACTGAGCTCCTTGGGCCATATCCGGCCCGCGGGGAAGCCTGGACTAGATGGTCAAGAAGTTTCCTTCCAACTCTATGATTCTAGGAACTGGGCCATGAAGAAGAGTGCCTGATATCTGTGGCACAGCAAAACAAAATGGTGGAGCCAGAGAAAGAAGAAGCATTATTGGTCTGCAGTTAGTCAGGGTATGCGAAACATTCAAAATGACATTCAAAATGTAGAAATTCAGGAGGTGGCAACAGTCAAGTCAGGCATATTATTATCTTTGCTCATCATCCTAGCTTCACTCATATGCTGCAAACAAGGTGATGTTGCCAGAATCTGTTTATCTCCTCTGACTTTTAATGCAATACAGGAACTAGTTGCTGATTGAAGAAGCCTTTTGACTGCATATTTATTAGGCAGTCTTGGAGAGAATTTAATTAGGTAATCAAGGCAGAACATCCCTATATATTGTGTTGATTCACTTGTATACATAAAGCATCCAACAGTTGTTTTCCAAAATGCAAACCACCTTCATTTTAATATCTTTCAAGTTTCAGCCCAAGTTTCAGTTTGGTTTGTAGGCCCATTGTTAGCCAAGCTTTCCAGGTGGGTCACGATAAAATGCTTAAAACAACAGTAGAAACAATTTAAACCTTTAAAATAATGCAAGTTATGATCAATAAATCTAATATGACAAAAACATGAGTCAGGAATTGTTCAAATCTCCAGTAGTAATGTTCTTTGTTAAGCGGGTGCTTTCTGAAATAGGGCCACCTTTCTGAATTCCATTGGCTGATAATAGCTTAGAGGAAAGTAGGTAACCTCACCTAATTGAGCAGGGAGTTCAATAGATTGTAGAGTCTGCAGGGATGTGGGTGGTGCTGTGGTCTAAACCACTGAGCCTCTTCGGCTTGCTGATCAGAAGGTCGGCGGTTCAAATCCCCGTGATGGGGTGAGCTCCCGTTGCTCTGTCCCAGCTCCTGCCAACCTAGCAGCTCGAAAGTATGCCAGTGCAAGTAGATAAATAGATACCACTGCAGCGGGAAGGTAAATGGCAATTCTGTGCACTCCTGGTTTCCGTCACCGTTGCGCCAGAAGCAGTTTAGTCATGCTGGCCACATGACCCGAAAAGCTGTGGACAAACACCTGTTCCCTTGGCCTGAAAGCGAGATGAACATTACAGCCCCATGGTCACCTTTGACTGGACTTAACCATCCAGAGGTCCTTTACCTAGAGTCTCCTGCCACATCTCAAGTAGCAGAGGTTGTTGTAAGAATACCCTGCCTTCCCATTGAACAAAAATCTCCATACATGGCAAAGGCACGAGGCAATAGGCTTTCCTTCAGATTGAAAGAAAAGAGAGGCTGCAGTGGGCTTCACATCTTTTGCAGGTAGAAGAGAATCAGTGATACCGTCTGTAGGTTTTTCACATAAACAGGAAAAGTTATTTCCTGGTTTGGCAAGCACATTTCCTAAAACAGAGGGCTTCTTCCTCATCTACCTCCCTCCTGGGCAAATGAGTGCAGCAATATTTCAGCACATACTCATTACTGAACATTTTTAAAATGATTGTTTGGTCACTGGGGAGAAGGGGGGGGATTATGGCATTTGTCCACATCCTGCCTCCACCACAGGTGAGGAATCAGGTGAAGCATGGCTGACACAAATGAAATGACTTCAAAGCAAACTCAGGTGTCTTGTGGCACACCTAGCGATGGCCATAGTAGAGAAGTGCTGCCTGTCTCCTAATTTTCTCTTCCAGAAACCTACACACACATACACGCTTGTGCTTGAGGATGCAGCTGTAAAAGGAAGGGGATACGTTGATTGCCGTAGCCCTAGGCTACACACAGTAGTGCAGTTAGGCCAAGACTGGGGAGCCTGTAACCTTGTTGTTGGACTCCAACTCCTATAAGCCCTAGCCAACAGTCAGGGATGACTGGAGCTGTAGTCCAGCAACATCTGGGGAGCCATAGGTTCCCACCCCTGAATTACATATTTTTCGGCTCTGTGATTGTTGTTGTTGTTGTTGTTGTTGTTGTTGTTGTTTTTACAAAACCTCACAGTGTGTGTCAATTCATTTGTTTCAAAATTTAGTAAACCAGTCCTACTATATTTGGGGAACCCTCTACTTATTCTGTTGAGTGGGTGTCACAGGACAGCCAGGGAATGCCCTGGGGATGGGAGAAGAGAGGAGTCAGAACAGGAACGCTCAGAAGAGAAAGATCAGGAAATGACGGAGGAGGCACGAGGGAAGAGGCCACAGAGCAGCCAAGCGGTGTCGAGGCTCTCCGATGCTGAGAGAGAGCCCCAACACCACACAGGGAGTTCAGGAACAGAAGGAGAGGCAGTGCAGTTGGCTCAGGAGAGGAGAGAGTTAAAATGCAGGGATCAGAGACATCTCGCGAGGTTTTCCTGCTTACTGTGCTGGAGGAAGAGTCGGAGAAAGCCGCTCCCCGAATCTGATCCATCCAATTTGGATGCATAATCTGTACTGTGCTGTTTGTACATATGTAAAATAAAGAACTGTAAATATCTCTCTGAGTGAGCAGAGGGTGCTTATTGCGAAGAGCAGTCATAAACCTTGACAGTGGGATCCTAGATAGTGGGACCCTTGACAGTGGGACCCTGGTGGCAGCTTCATGAAGCATGCGTCATGTTGTGCAGAATGAAATCTTTATTTTATGCATTAGCATAAGTTGTAGAACACATGCTTTGTATGCAGAAGGTCTCAGGTTTAATCCCCAGCATCTCCAGGCAGGGCTTGGCTAGACCCCTGTCTGAAACCCCGGAGAGCTGCTGCCAGCCAGTGTAGACAGTACTGAGCTAGAGGGACCAACAGTCGGGCTCACTTTAGGGCAGCTTCCTATGTTCTTTCCAGGGCAAGACCTGAACACAGCCTGAAGCACTTGATTTGAAAGTGGGGTGGGGGGGTCTTGCTTTGTCCAAATGCTTGACAGTTAAACACCTGATTTAGGCTACTCGTTTTCATACTTCCAATGTTGCAAGCTGAACTATTGCTGGCTACAACACTTTTCCTTGCCTGTCCTTTTAAGGTGATTATTTGCATTGATTGGCGGCTATGTGCCATATATCACTACTTGAATTGATCCACTCTGGTAGTTTGATTCAGATCATATTGACTCTGGGGACTCAGTGATGGATTAGCAGTTGCAAACAAGCAATCAAACTCAAACTTATCCATATTAGGCCCAGGGTGTATTGAATAAGCCATCAGTCTATCTTAGCATGATTAGCCTTGTCTAAATAGTTTGTAGGTTAATAAAAAAAACAACAACAGTAATTGCAAGTTTCCTGCAGTCCCAGAAAACCATGGGGCATGGCGCCCCTGATTTGTTGCTCAAACATGGAGAGACTTATCCACTGACGTCCTACCGCACTGTTTCTGTTGGTGCTTTTTCCAGTTCCCAAATCAGTATTGGACTGAAGGGCCATTTCTTTCGCATGTAAAAGCTGCTATTGTAAGATGATAAAGGCACATGAGCCATGGCAACAATGCTTCAGATGCTCACTCCATCCCTACTCTTTGCTGTTACCCTACATTAAGTGCTCCTGACTATGCACTCTTGCTCATGCATCAAGTGTCCTGTTTTAAGCACCTAATAATAATAATAATAATAATAATAATAATAATAATAATAATAATAATTTATTTATACCCCACCCATCTGGCTGGGTTTCCCCAGCCACTCTGGGCGGCTTCCAATAGAACATTAAAATGCAATAATCTATTAAACATTAAAAAGCCTTCAGATGTCTTCTAAAAGTCTAGTAGTTGTTTTTCTCTTTGACATCTGGTGGGAGGGCGTTCCACAGGGCGGGTGCCACTGCCGAGAAGGCCCTCTGCCTGGTTCCCTGTAACAGATTGACAACAGCCACCCCACTTTCCAATTCCAATCCTGGATGTCCCATTTTGGCTCTTGTGCTCTGACCATGCCAGAACACGGGACCAAAAGACAGGCGTTTTTCCGTCCCGCCCTGTGGCGTGAGTCAGTTGGCTCACACCAGAGCATGGGACCAAAACACAGAATTGAAAGACGCATCAATTTACCTTGACCCCAGGCGTCACCACTCTTCTTCCTCCTTCTGTTGCGGCACTTCCGGAAGCTGGATTCCAGAAGTACGTCTGCTGTCCCGGCGGAGGAGGAGGCGCCCTGATTTGGCCTTTGTAAATGTTTTTTGGGGGGAGGTATGGGATGTAAGTGGCTTGCTGGGTCAGATCAATGCCCACACCATCTCGTTTTCCTTACAAGACTCCCAACCAACTAGCAGGAGTGATGGGGTCTGCTGTCAATTGGCCAGTGGTCCACTGGTGAAACATTGCATTCCACCATCTTAGCCGCCATGGAGCATAGGAACCTGAGTCAGACCATTGGTTCATCTAGTTCAGTATTGTCAACACTGAATGGCACTTCAGGATTTCATGCAGAAATATTCCCCAGCCTTTCCTGGAAATGCCAGGGATACTGCACCTGGGACCTTCTGCATTCAAAGCATACGCTCTCCTAGTGGCACATTACACAAGCTCTCTGGATTCCCAGGCTTAGGACAAGGCAAACCCAGCTCTGTTGCATGCCGAAGTACAGCTTATTCCCGGCTGTTTAAATTTTGAGCAAAACAAAAACATTCAAATTGCAAGGTTTTTTTCATGACACACAACAATAAAATGACTCTGAGAACAGAGTGTAGCCTGCATCTACCCACACAGTAATTACTGTTCTCTCTCGAACTCTGAACTCGCAATAATAGTCAACACAGAAAAGACTCTAAATTACAGCCGAGCTGCTTATGTTTGCTTTTGACAATCCGCTTTACAAAAAGCATTGGCAAGGCTGGTTGGTTGGTTTGCAAAGCTGTTTGTAGTAGTTTATCTGTTCCTGCAGTAACACTTCTGGTGGCTGAGCAGAATCTATTAGCCATTTTGTTATGTGGTAGGAAATCATGTTGCATACTGTGTGTGGCTTCATTGGAAACACATGGCGATGTAAAGAGTAGGATGGGGTGGGAGGGATCTAATTTGGTTCACATTTAAAGGTGAATCTATCTAGATTTCAGTTTCGGAGATAGCATGAGAATGAAAATACAACCATTCTTCACACTTCTCCGGATTTTGTGATGCAGTTCTCCAGCATTTACTGAAATATGCATATTTGGGAAAGCTTGCATGAGGGTCCTTGCAGCAAGTGGACAAAAGGGAAGAAATAAAAATAAAATTTTATTACTTGTACCCCGCTCATCAGACTGGGTTGCCCCAGCTGCTCTGGGCAGCTTTCAACAAAATATAAAATAACACATGATACACCAGACATTAAAAGCTTCCTGATACAGAACTTCCTTCAGATGTCTTTTAAAAACCAATTAGCTGTTTATCTGTTTGACATCTGATGGGAGGCGGTTCTACAGGGCTGGTGCCACTGCTGAGAAGGCCCTCTGCCAGGCTCCCTGTAACTTCACTTCTTGCAATGAGGGAACCATCAATTAGTAGTTACTGAAGGATTTTTTTAAAAAATGGTGGGGTAGGAACCTTCCCATCTAGTGGGATATGTCACATATTGATTTGTTTTAGATGTACACCTAATGGTTGTTGTTTTTTAAAAGTATACGTAAGGATGTAGACTAGAGAATGGATGTGGCAAAGCAGGTGTTTTTACGTTTTTCATAAAAAAGGCACAATTTTTCCGAGAGCTCAGATTGGCTGTCGCTCTTCACGGAGTGACATTCAGTAGCAAACCTGGGCTAGATGCTGCATAATGGATGAAAAAGCCCTGTGTTTCTATCTTTTTCCTGCTGTTTGTTATGTTAATGCAAATACAGCAGCCACAGCTCACAGCTGCCGCAGAAACACTGCAGAACAGCGAGGACCCTGTTAAGAGCAATGATCAAGGAACAGAGGCATGATGATAATAAAGGTTCTCATTGATACACCACAATGCTATTCCCTTTGCTTCAGCAGAAGTCATGGCAGGGAGTTTCCATGCTGCCTCATCACACAAAAACTTCCCAGATGTCGTCACCCCTCTTACCAAGGGTTCGGCTTAATGCAGGTCTTGTGCTATTCACAGTGCTTACACAAACACATTTTTCCGCCACCAATCATATCTTCTTGAGTATGCACCATGCTCGTGAAACTTTAATCATGTGGGCAGTAGAATATCAGCCCCATTTCCGTCTCCGGAACAAATCTTCTCCAGAAAATGTTAAATCCCCTCTGCCTCCAGTCTTAATTACAGCCTAAAATTACATTTTATTTTCTCTCAGGTTCTCATTTTTCTAACCTTAAATTCCGTTCTTTGCATTTCAACATCAGTTTGCAATGTTAAAAGAAATAAAACCCACATAACACCCCATTAACACCCTTTCGTAAGCGTGTTAATTAGAGTTCATCTTATTATACACATGCTCATATGTAATTTTTGCCTAAAATACACATTTTTTGCAATGCACTTCCTCCTAATATATCATATTTGTGCATGTTGTTTTCAATGGTTTGTACATTTTAATTCACACTGGACTTTAGTGTGTGCATTTTTGTACATTTCATTGGCTGCAGGATCGCACTGCAAAATTCAGAAAAGTGTGAATTTTGAAGGATAGCTGTGTTTCAGTTTGTGTATTGTCTGGGGGAAAGCAAATTAAGTAGATTTGCCTTTGAATGTGAACGGAATCTACCCTATCCCTATCTTGGACTGAAACTGACACAGCAAGCATTCCTCTATGCTTATTTCTTACTGTCCTGAGTTCTTCCCTTGAGAACTTTGTCTCGATCACTTGTTTTCTTCCTCTGTAACCTCTCCCACCTTAAAAATTTTGGACCATAAACTCATTGAGATTGAGACTTGGGCCTCCAGAACTATTTTTTCCATAAGCAATTTCATGCAGATGTAATTGTTAAATTTTCTAAGGTTGCAATCCTAACCCTACTTACTTGGGAATAAGCCCCATTGAATTCAATAGAACTTGCTTCTGAGCAGACATGGTTAGGACTGTGCTGTAATTCTAATATACTCGCAATGCAATCCTAACCAAGTGCTATTAAATTCAGTGTGACTGACTTCCAATAAGTGGGGTTAGGAATGCAGCCTTAATCTGTTAAGACACAGCTCAATGCCATAAGAAAACATCAACCTTTATTTAAATATGAATGCTACTCTTTATAGATATTCTGCAGTCCATACACCGATAAATGAGGTACAACACTTCATATAGGTACTTGTTTTCATGACATACAGAAACAGTGGTGGTAAGACTTCATTTTAAGCTTCTTAGAGCAAAATGAAAGACACCCAATTGAACGTCAGCCTGCAGGAGCTACTAAGGATGTCATACAAAATCTACATAAATAAATGTGCATTTATTCAGATAATTGCAAACGGAGTTGGAACAGAGCATATGATCAGATTCATCGTAATGGAAAAGGAATCAGAAAATTGTCTTCTGAAGTTTACCTAGGAAATATTCATAGCGGGGATTACATTTTCAGCTGGGGTGTTTGGGATACGTCTTCCAAAATGCTGACAGCTATAAGGTTTGGGAAGCAACTTCCCGGTCATAGATTTTGACATAATTGTAATGTTTGCAAGAGACCAAGGTAAACAAAACAAAACAAAAATGCTGTTCTCCCCATACATTTAATTGGAGTGGGGGCTGATGCCAAGGTATTGAGAGAATGTGGTGGGACCAGTTATTTCCTCATGCATAATTCTGAATTTCTTGCTCTAATGAGCCCTTCTTCATTTCCATGGCAATTGTCACTCACCTAGGTGAAAATGACTTGGTTGAGGGAAAACGTTGCTAAGTCTCAAAAATTAAATGAGACCTGGAAATGCTTGACTACACAGCCCCAGTCTGACATATCCCACCTTATCTCTGTTGGTTGGTTGGTTATGCAGGCTTGGAAAGGAGTCTGTAATGTCAGGGGTTTCAGACAGGGTAGCCAGAGGAAATAATGGACTGGCTTCCTGAGAGGAGCTCAGGATCCCCTTAGGGAACCGAAATGTAGCCTTGCTTCACACCTCATGACATTTTTAAAACATTTGTTATACCACCATTTAAACCTACTCTTCAGTCTCTGACCCTCATATCTGTGTTGCTGTATCATAGAATCATATTATCACAGAACTGTAGAGTTGAAAGGGACCCCTAGTCCATCCCCCTGCAATGAGGGAATCTCAGCTCAAGCATCCATGACAGATGGCCATCCAACCTCTGCTTAAAAACCTCCAAGAAAGGAGAGCACTTGCATCAGAAGCAGAAGTCTACAGTTGATGCTGGCAGGTTGGAATTTCTCTATTTCAATTAATAGAGTTGAACACAGCAGAAATATCAATAAAGGCTGCATAAAGATTATTCTTAACATTTTATTCTTGGCATTTTTTCTTATGGTATGGTTCAGAGTAAAATATTGATCAATGGTACCCCACTTGTTCTTCATGAAGGTTATAAAACACAGTTGGGTGTCAGAGGGAACTGTGGTTAGTTTTAAACCACATTGGGCGCCAGCTCCCTGTGGGCCCTGGGTGCTTGAGCACCCACAAAATTCCCCATGAAGGGGCTGGGTACCCACAAATTTTGACACCAGGGCCATCCACGCAGCATGGCACCCACGGCCCCGGGCACCCATGGTTGCGGGCCCAAACTGGCACTCCAAGTGGGCACTTTCTTTCACCGCTGCTACACTCCTCTGGATTTCTACTTGCATGTTGGAGCTTTCCCCCTCCTCCCCCTGTACACTCCCAGTATTTGGCAGCAGATTTGGGGTGGGGGCAAATGGAGAGAGAAGAGAGTGGAACATTGAGAACCTTGCACTAACAAAATGAGTTGCTTGGATACTGCCTCACCTTCCACACATGTGGTCTTGTGTCTTCCTTCTGGTGGAGGGGAGACCTCGTTCCTCCTTAGCTATCTATATACTTGTTACTTTAGTCACTTTAGTCTGCTTTTGTATATTCTTATTTTAATTTGTGAGCTTCATTCCAGGTCCAATTTGCAACTTTACCCATTTTTTTATTTCACTTTTGTGATCATGGTCTTCCAAAATCATCGTCTTTCATCCTAGTTCAGTTGCATGCCAGTCAGCAGTTATAGAAAATGCAGTGTGTGTGTGTGTGTTCTTCCAGGCTATTTAGCAATACATCACATGGGGAAGCTAATAATAGTTCTTCACCATTATGTTTGCATGCAAAATTGGCTTCAAGTCAATAAAACTGACTGAAAAGCTGGACTTCGAAGATTTACTGAGGAGGGGTGACCATGACCTCTTATTAGTCAATTTTATGAGGAATGTTCGATTTGGAGTTGCTGAAATCCTAAGACAAAGAAGCCAAAGAAAGCTGCAAAAGTAAAACAAAAAAAAATAATTAATAGCAGTAATGTCTTCTTTTGCATGTGACTTTCATCTGATCTAAATGATGGACAAATACTTAAAGCAAAAGAGGTCTGGTGTATTGAAACCATTCACAAGAAAGATGCATGTTGCATACTAGACTGTGGAACAGAAATGCAGTTTCCTATGTTCCTGAAAAAGATCGTGCTCTGTTTTGAATGATCTCTCCCCATTTACACAGTTCGTACATATGGCAGATTCTATTATCTGTATTAATGGCATTCACTCCAAAACCCATTTGGAAGGTTAGATAGTTCTTGTTTTGACCTGCATGTGTCAACAATTTAGGTACAATCTAGCCAAAGTTAAGTAGAGTAGGGGGAATAGCTTGGTGGTTAAGAATGTAGCTTGCATGCAGCAGATCCTGGATTCAATAGCATGTACAGTTCATTGGATCTCAAGTAGCCTCTGCAAGAGGCATTCCACAGCTGCTGTTGAAGGAGACAATACCAGCTAGATGGACTAATTGTATGACTCCGTATAAGGGAGTTTTATATGTTTAGACTCTAAAACAGGGCTAGCCAGCAGTGAACTACAACTCCCAAGACCATTAGCCCTGCTGACTGAGGCTGATGGCAATAATAGCGGAAAACATCTTGAGGGCCCCACTTTGACTTACCCTTGCATTAAAATTCTTGCTTTCACATTCCATTGACATTAGTGGGAGGGAGGTTTCTCACTGATGCGCCAGTGTTTTGATTCCCTCAATCTACTTCCACCATTTCTCTCGGCCTCTAACAAAAACCAGCAAAGAAGTCACATGCTATTGATTTCAAGGTTGCCAAGAACAGTATATTTTAGCCATCAAATGCCTGGGGAAACAGAAATGTTTTTAAGTTCCTCCTGCAAGTGAATAAATAATAAGGGAGATGGGTGCACCTCACCAGACATCTTGGGTGCCGCAATGCAAACTTGCTCAGGATCACAGGATTTCTGAAGGCAGAACTTTACAAGGAATCTCCACTGTAAGGAAACTTCATGTCTCCAATTCGTTGAGTAGACGGTAGTCAAGCAAAGTTGTGTTTCTGTGTTTTTCTGGCTGGTGGATTCATCATTATTCCTTTCTTTAGGCTTTTCTGTGCCACCCACACCCAATCGACTGTGTCCCCTGGGCAGTTCACAATTTAAAATCAATAAAATACAAATACAATCAACAGTGCTAAAACAATCAATGTATAAAAGCAACACCAGCAGAAAATAGTAAGCAGCATAAAACCAGAATCAAAATCTCTCTCACACACAATTTCATAGTATTTATTTTCCACTAAGTGAAAGCTTCAGATACAGTAATGGAAAATGTATCTTGGAAACACTCTTCGTAACGAGAGGCTGATTGTGTTGCGAGGTCTTTGATATGGATGCTTTAAAGGGAATCCAGTGCTAGAATCCATTGCTCTTGCAGCAGTGTGCAGTAGTAAAAACTTTGTAACTCAGTAGGCCGAGCTATTAAAAAGTCAGTCAATGTGTTTCCACATTTAACAACCCATGGGAGCTGACTTCCCAGTGCTGCACAGCTGCGTTATCATTATGCTTTCCCAACAATGAATTATCACATTCTTGGCTGCTGTCCAAAGGTGAACCCTCCATGGCACTAAGTTGAGGTATGGGCTTTCCAGTTCCTTCTTTTAAGGAAGGAGGGAAAACAGCTCATGCCTGGAGGAAACAAACAGAAGTGGGTGAGTGTGTTCAGACCATTTCTTCAAGATAATAAACAGATAACTATATATGCAACAAAACAGGAGTCCTATCACCATCCACACACAACCCAGGCGAATGAACCTTCTCAGAAGCTGCAGAAATTTCAAGTGACAAGTACCACACAAGTGCTCGTTTCAAGGACTCTTCACAGATTTAAAAAAAATCACAACTGTGTAGTATAGTGAGTAGACTCTTAGGGTTGGACTAAGAAGTCCCAGGTTCAGATCGCTTCTAGAACTTGCTGCTTCAAGCAAACCACTGTTTCTCAACCTGAACTACCTCACATTTTGTGAATAAAAATCATATTAACTCCCATGTGCATAGCCCTGAGCATATAAATCGGCCTTTCCCCCCTGTTGTACTCTGTAAACTGCCATTCTTAAAAAAAGAATTGAAGGGGACTTATTCCAAGGTGAGTGTGTCAAAGATGACAGTGTCACTGAATATGTCTTCTGCCCCCCCACAAATCAAAATATTTAAAAAATTGTCCAGTAGCACCTTAGAGACCAACTAAGCATGCATGCACACAAAAGCTTATACCAAAAATAAACTTAGTTGGTCTCTAAGGTGCTACTGGACATTTTTTTTAAAAAAATTATGTTTTGACTGTGTCAGACCAACACAGCTACCTACCTGAATCTCCCCACAAATCAGTTCTGCAGTCGAAACAGGAAAGTGAAAATAAGATGGTTGGCACATGGAGACACCTGAGAGTTAGTCCACCCATACAGAATGGTGATAATTTTGTTCCTGGTGTAATTGCCTCATAGCAGATATCACACATAACTGATGAGCAAAGAGTGTTCCATCACATTCGCTGGACACAGTTCACTCTGCAAAGAAGATCTTGCAAGTCATGTTGCAGAAATTTAGGCGTGTGCCACAGTACATATTGCTGCATACCAGGCAAAAGAATTAATAGAAATATGCATTTCCTAACTGAAATAATCCTTACTTCCCATGCATTTCTTTCTTCTTCTTTTGGTCTCATCAGTCTATCAGTTCTCTCTCTGGCTCTATAGGCCTCAGCTCGTCTTGACAAATGAATGCATTGCTTTGGGCACAAGTACAGACGCTTATCAACAACTGTCTTGTACAGATATGTTCAAAGATGTGGCATGAAGTTCCTCTCCACATTTTTCTTCTTTGCCCCAGAAGCTTTATTGACTAGCCTTCCTTGAACAAATTCATTTCCTGTTAAATGGTGGAACAAGGAAATAATCACACTGATATGCTGAAGAAGGTGGTTGGGACTTCTGCACAAAAGCCTTCCTGTTTATGCATTCTTAGGCCATGACAGATCAACTAATATTCCTCATATGACCATTCCCATAAGGATTTATTGAGTGCTGGAATGACAGAGGAGGAATTGTCTTGGGTTTGGGTATATAAAAAAAGCAAAAGGGGGGGGGAGTTTCTCTCAAATGTATTGCAGGAAATTTGCCTGAAAGTTTTTAATTCTATAATATATCAAATTTAACTCTTAAAAAAACAAAACCCAAGCCTTTCAGGAATTCATTTGGAGACAAAAGAGGGGGGAAAGGAGTGGAGAAGACATACAAAGACGTTTATTGCCACAGCATAGGAAACAGAAGAGGCAGCGGACTTGAATTTTTAATTACCAATTTTTTGAAGTGACTCTTCTCTGAATTTCCCTGAAGATGGGCTGTCAGTCACTGTCTCTCACCCTAATCTACCTCACAGGATTGTTGTAGGGATTAAATGAGGAGGGGGAGAACCTTGCATGGCACCTTGGCCTCCTTGGAGGGATACAAGTGCAACATATAAAATAAAACATAGTTTGGGGGTTGGTGATGGGAACATAACGGAGGGAGAGGGGTCGTACAACATTCCTTCACTTTCTGTCCCTCACGTGATTGAAATCGCACAAGAACGGGGAAGCCCTGGGCCACGTCCACACCAGACATTTAAAGCCCTAGGTACCATTTTAAACGGTCATGGCTTCCCTCAAAGAAGTCTGGGGGCTGTAATTTGCTATAGGTGTTAAGAGTTGCTAGCTATGGTTCCTGGAGTTCCCTGTGAAGAGGGACTGATGGTGAAGCCACTCTAAGAACTGGAGCTCCAGAGAGGGTCTTCTAACAACTCTCAGCACTCTTAACAAACAACAGCTCCCAGAATTCTCTGAAGGAAGATATGCCCTTTTAAAGTAGTCTGGTATTGCTTTAAATGTCTGATGTGAATGTGGCCCTAGTTAGGGCAAGGGTTAGTCTCATAGCAGTTTCCCACAGCCAGACTGTGGCACTAAATATGGAACCCAGATCAGTTTGTTTAGCTGGGGGAAGACAAAAGCAACTACCTGTACATTTTGCTGATCACAACAAGCCTTTATTTATAGATTTTGATTTGCTTTATTAAACTTTATACTTTTAAAAGGGTCTCAAAGTGATGTGCGATAGTTATAACACAATAAAACATCATACAAACATATCAAAACAATACACAATATCTGTACAGTAATCATTATAAACACACTCACACCAGGGACTCACTCTGTATTTCTCCAGACACAAGGTGACAAAGGTGGTCTCAGTACGCCCCAGTTGAAATGGATCTGGAAAACCTCAAAATGCCTCAACTGGTCAGCAAACACCCACTCATAAACCTCACCAAGGAAGAAGATCTTTGTACTTGGTCCAATAATTAGTTACGGTATTCAGATCTTCCAGGTCCAAGGAGGGTTTCTGGGTAAAGAGATACCTATATATAAACCTTGTTGTGCTCATTAATCTGATGAATGTGGAAATAAACTTGGTGCGGTGCTTGAGTGACTTCAAAGAAGATGCTGAAAGCATGGTTCAAATGTCCTGATGTGCCACAGTGATGCCACAGCAGCCCATAGCGTGTGTGCTTAGAAGTTCCTTGCCTCAGAAGAGGAAGGCCTGCAGGAGGCAAAGCCAGATGCAATTGTTTTTCTAATGCTCATTAATGGCCAATAACCGACGGTGGCAAAAGGCACACCTGTACAGTAGAACAAGGAAAACAAACGTGCTCATGGTGTCCTGAGAATTCTCTAACCACATTGCTGGGGTTATCATTCAAAATGAAAACGGCAGTTTCCCACATCAGATACGGTGTCAAACCACATCAACCAGCTCAAAAACTAAGATTGCCAAGGGGCAAAAACATTTTCATAATTTCTTTGCGTTGCTCTTTCAATTACCCTTCCACTTTATTGCACCACTAGATTCTGAATGGAGGAAGAAGAAGAAGAAAACCTCATGTGTTTGCAGAATTGAGTCATATGGCTATAAATCATCTCTCTGGTGGAGTCAGGCAGTTGAAATAAAGCACAGGGCACCAAGGGAGAGAGCTGAAAGGGAACACCCACTATGATATGCAGCACAGCTTAAGCTAGGTAAATATACGTGGGTACTTTTTATTTTCTCCTGGTCTATAGAACCCTAATTTCCACTTTTACATGGAAATGCTGACTGTTTCAGTGCTTGAATGTAGAAATGCTGGATACAAATGCTAAAAAAAAAGGGCACGGCTGAAAATAATGATGTAAAGCAAATCCCATTAATGATTTGTAAGCTACTGAGGTTGTGATCTTTTACGCTGGCGAATTACCGGTATCCCAGGATGCGAAAACCAGTCTGTTGCCAAATTGTGCTTTCCTTTTTGCTGCTCCCTTTAATTTCCAAGAAAGGAGGCAGAAGTTCCCTTTGCAGAACCGTAAACTGTGGTCTCTGACAGCACTTTGAGCGGCGGTCAATTCTCGCCTCTTGCAGCCCACATTCCTGACGTCCCAACGGTGGCATGCAAAGTGCAAGAACAGCAGTCTGTATCAGTGACTCACAGCAAGACAGGAACTCTCAGCAGATCCACCCTTCCTTCCTGTACTCTATCAGCTGAATCGCCAGAAAAACCACAGGCAAAGGCAAGAGCAAAGAAAATGGGGGGGGGAGCAAAGCATCGCTCAGGAACGTTTAGAAATGCAGGGTCCTTACTACTACATTGCAAACACACACATACTGTACTTATGACAAATGACTTTTAAGTCCCTCGACTGCTCCTTTTCCAGGAAGGCCTCTAGACTGCTATTTCTAGAAAATCTCACATGACTGAATCAGTTGCAGAGCTTTTTATTCCCAGCAGTGAAGGTTACTTAACCAACTTCTACAGTCTTGTTGAGGAAGACTGGCTTTCTTGTTGTTGTTGTTTTTTTTAAATTAACAATGAAAAAGGTGACTGGGCTGACTTGCATTTTTGAATTTCCCTTTCCCCTCATTGTATGGCATCGACAATTTTGTTTTACATTTTCCAAATATGAAGATCCTAAGAACATAAGAAGGTCCCTGCTGGATCAGGCCAATGGCCCACCTAATCCAGCATCCTGCTCTCACAGTAGCCAACCAGATGCATGTAGGGAAACTACAAGCAGGATCCGAGCACAAGACGACTTTCCCCTTGTGCGGTTTCTGACTGTAGAGGCAGAGGATAGCAATCATGGCTAGTAACCATTGATACTGTAGCATTATCCTCCAATCCTCTTTCAAAGTTGGTGGTCAGCACTGCATCCCTGGGGCAGCAAGTTCCACAGTTTTACTATGCACAGAATGAAGAATTCCTTCCTTTTATGTGTCCTGAACCTCGCAACATTCAGTTTCATTAGACGTCCACATGTTCTAGTGATACGAGAGATGCCCATGAATACTTTTATAAACTTCTTTCATGGCACCTCTTGCTCAGCTTTCCTCTCAACTAAAAAAATCCCAAATGCTGAAACCTTTCCTCATAACGGAGTCACTCCACCCCCTTCTGCATTTTGCTTGCCCTTTTCTGAGCCTCCTGTGGTTCCTTTTTTTCTGAAGGCCTTGGACTGTTAATAAACTTGAAACTGAACTGCAACAGAAAACAATGACAAAGGTACAATTATGACGAAAGCAGAAAGAATGTGCAACTGATCCCACACCACACCGGGAACCGCTGTGGTTTCACATCTTCTACTTATATCCTTTGAGATGTAAATCGTTTGCAGCTTGAAGGTCACATTCCTTTTTGGGCAACCTTTGGGGGAAGGGTGGCAACACATGCCAGAGGTGGGCGGGGCCAGGGGCAGAAGTGGGTGGAGCAACGGATATAAATTTTACCTCTCTACAGCAGGCTAGTTTTTGCACATACTCTCACCTCTCTCTATCCTCAATCCAGGTAAGCAAGAGGCATTTTCAGAGTTCAAGGATGCATCCCATTATTATTATTATTATTATTATTATTATTATTATTATTAATAATACCCCACTCATCTGGCTGGCCACTCTGGGCGGCTTCCGACAAAATTTTAAAAATACAATAAAACATCAGACATTTAAAAACTTCCCTAAATAGGGTTGCCTTCAGATGTCTTCTAAAAGTCAAATAGTTGTTTATTTCCTGGACATCTGATGGGAGGGTGTTCCACAGGGCAGGCACCACTACCGAGAAGGTCTTCTGCCTGGTTCCCTTTAACTTCTCTTCTTGCAGTGAGGGAACCACCAGAAGGCCTTCCCTTTGGAGCTGGATCTCAGTGTCCAGGCTGAATGATGGGTGTGGAGACACTCCTTCAGCCACGCTTCCAGCCATGCAAAAGCACATCTGGATGGCTGGGTGTACAAGGGTGTACAAGGGATGAGGTGATCTTCCAGATATTCTGATCCCAAGCGTTACACATTGTCTCAGTGTAAAAGTAGGTCATACAGAGAAAGCAGACCACCCAGTAAGTAAGTGACCAAGATGAGATTTGAACCAGGGAGTTCCCAGTTCACATTCTTAGCCACTATCCAAACCCCCTGGTATTTACATTATAGACCATTTCATTTTTTAATCTGCTTGACAGACAGAGAAAATGTAGAACACCCATATGACCGTCACTTTTTGAGCAACGAGGGTGCAAACTGGATAGCACTGCATTATGCTGGTTCCGTGGGTTACCCGAGAGGCGAGGTCAAAGTCTGGTCCATGGTCAAAGGTTCAGCATAGAGACAGTCCGTAGTAGCTGAAGCTGGGTGCAGGGCAGGGAGTCAGGCGAGGTCAGGAACAGGTATGCAGGCAGGGAACCAGGGCGGGTCAGGAGCTCCGGCAGGTAAGCAAGACAGGTCTCAAACAGGAACTAGCAACCAACAATGTTGCTCCCGCAACCCGGGGGGGGGGGTCTGGTTGCCTTTTATCTAGAATGGGGTAATGGACAGCCCCGATCCCCTGGTGACTCATTCCCTCACCTCGCCTGGAGGCGAGCACTCCTCCTGCGAATACTCAGGTCTCTCCTTCTATCAGCCCTGAGTCTCTGCAGCTTGAGAGATGCCTGTGGGTTACAGGACCCAGGAGCCGCCTCAGCCCCAGCCAGCAGTGAGCCAGCTGCTGGTGACGACCCGGCTGATGGCAACAAGGTATCCCCTGCATCTGGAACCAAGGCAGACTCAGGCCCTAGGCTCGGCTCAGCTGAGTCTTGTTGCAGGGGAGGCTGAGCAGACTGAGGCTCCTCAGGACCAGGCCCCAGACTTGGATCAGCTGATGTCCCAGGCAGAGGGTCCGGTGCAGGCTGCGACTCCTCCAGCTCCGAGTCCGAGCCCGAGTCCCAGGCCATTACATGCATGAGTGTTGCACTGGCAAATGTCAGGGGATTTGGCCAGTCCAACTGCAGAGGCAGCCATATGGATTCGCAGTGTATTTTGAGGCCCTTCCCATAAACAAAGCCAAATGTTCTTCTGCCTTACGCCTAAATTCTGCAAGATGCAGTGCCTTTGGTTTTCTTATACTGTATATACCGGTAGTTTAATGATTGCCAGTGCAGCAAAATGGCCCAATCTTAGGCAGATAAAGCTTGCCAATATCTGAGAGGGCCTTCGGGGGGGGGGGGGATCCAAAAGCAACACAAGTGTGCCATACATTGGTACCTCGGGTTAAGAACTTAATTCGTTCCAGAGGTCCGTTCTTAACCTGAAGCGTACTTAACCTGAAGCACCACTTTAGCTAATGGGACCTCCTGCTGCCGCTGCGCCACCAGAGCACGATTTCTATTCTTAAGCGGAGTTCTTAACCTGAAGCGTACTTAACCTGAGGTACCACTGTACTTTTATTAGGGCAAACCAATAAGAATTAGTCCTAATAAAGTTACTCTGTTACTGTTGTTTTCGTATCCTGTGCAGTTTTGGACATAGCTATCCTCTGTTTCAGTGAACAGTTCAGTTTCTGGGATCCTAGGAAGTTACCCAACACCAAATCAGACCATTGGTGCATCTAGTTCAGTACAGTCATACCTCATGTTACGTTTGCTTCATGTTACGTTTTTTCAGGTTGCCTCCTGTGGCGACCCGGAAGTACTGGAAAGGGTTACTTCTGGGTTCCGCCGCTCGCGCATGCACAGTGGCGCTAAAATCGCACTTTGTGCATGCACAGAAGCACCAAATCGCACCGTGCACCTGCGCAGATACAGCACTTCAGGTTGCGGGCTTTTCATGTTGCGAACGGGCCTCCAGAACAGATCCCGTTTGCAACCAGAGGTACCACTGTATTGAGTATTGTAATTGGTAGAGACTCTCCAAGGCTATTTCCAGGTCTTAAGTGGAGATGCTAGTCAGGAATTTGCTAGTACCCTCTCTCCCTTCCTTCCTGACTGCTTTATAACAACTGTTCCTTGCAGGGCAACCATTACAGTGAATGGGTTTGAAATGCTTGTTTCCTGAACCAGCATTAATATCTATCTCCTCTGGCTGTGTTTTGTGGGAGTATTATGTCTCAACACTACATTTGAGGGCTAGGAGATTTTCAATCAAGTCATTAAGTGGAGCTTGGTGCTCTTTAACTGCTCCTAGTGGGAAGGGGGCAACGAGAATTCAGTTTATATAACACGTTAAGAAGGTTTTCAGTTTGACCTTATCAGTTTTGCTTCCCACAATAGGATTGCTTTAAGGTCCCTTATGACAATCAATCATGTGTGGAGGAACTGAGGTTCTTGAGGTCAGCCGGGAATGAGAAAGCAAAATAGAAAACAGCGTACAAAGCTGCCTGTTTCTTGAGTATCTCTGCTACATTATGGCAGGACAGCACCACACTCTAACCAACTGAGCTATCCAGGCAGCAAGTTACCTCGTATTCCCACAACAGCTTCATTTGTGTGGACTGATTTCCGGAGGTGGGAGCGGGAGGTTCATTTGAAATTGTTTCCATAAGCATTCTCCACGATCACAATTTAGTTATTCTGCTGAAATTTCCTTTTTTGTGGAACACAGCCAAGCATTCTGTTTCAATTTGTTCATTTATAGTAGATGCTATTTTCTCTTTTACAATTGTTTCCTTAAACTGTGTTTGTGCGCTCTCTCTCTCTCTCTGGTTTGCTATTTCCTTTTGCATTTGTTTGTTGGCCAAATAAAGCCCATGGGGCAAGACATAGTATCAGTCATGATGGAGCAAGCAGGAGGCAACAGGGTGGTGATCACACAAGCCAGATGTCCGCACTGCAGCTGACCAGAGGACAGGATGGCTTAGAAAAAAATCCCAGGCAAATAACTTTTCCTCCCAACAAGTTCCAGAGCAGAAATCCACACTTATGGTTGTCCTGTGATTTCTAAGCAGGGGTCCAACAGCTTTTTCTTTTCTCCTGCCACTTTCCCTGGGGAAACCCGCAGCTTACCGCTGAACTGGAACAAATATAAATACGGTTTTCTGCAGACTGACAATTGTCCCAATTCAGCGGTAAAGAGTGGGTTTTCCCGGGGAGAGTGGTGGGACAAAAGAAAAACCTCTCAGACCCTGCCTAGAAATCAGGGGGGAAACAGAAGAAATTTAGGGAGAAAGGGAAGAATGGATGAACCCAACATCAAAGGTCCAGCAGTGGGGCACCTGTAACTCTCCAAAAATTGTTGGACTCCATCTGTCCCAGGAAACATAGCAAGTGGCCAGCGATGATGGGAGTTGGGGTACGAAAACGTCTGGAAGGCCACATGTGCCTCATCCCTTCACCATACAGTAGTGTAAACTCTTACTTGAAGACTTACTTCAATCCCTATCAGTGAAGAGGATTCACTATTCCTTGGCACTGTGTTCTCCTGGTACAGCCATTGATGTCCCAGGCAAGTACTGGTGCTCCTAATGTTGGAGATCATGCTTTGCTGTAATCTATCCTCCAGTTTCTCAAAAATAATTATTCCCCTGGCAAAGGTGAATCTATTTTTCTACCCCATTTTCTGGGCAACTGAGAATGTCTCCAGAATTTTGGTGAGTGTGGGGTTAAGCATCATTGTGAGGTGTCCGTGGGTAGCATAAATAAGTTTCTTCCCATGGAACATTTCCTCAGTGCACTTTCAAGTTAACCCACCTGTGCTCAGAATCACAGTGCCTCTACGATTTTTTTAAAATATTTTTTATTAAGAAAGTTTCAAATCCATACAATTTATCAACAATACAATCAATTACATTTTTTCCCTCCCTCCCTCTCCCCCCCCCCCCGGACTTCCCTCAGCTCCCTTAACTGTTTTGTTAATTCATATTGTTTCTGCATGTTATACAATTGTAAATATCATTTTCCTGTTGTTCATATTTATTTCTACTAATAAAATTTGTGCAGGTTTATTCAAAGCCTGCCAATGATTCTAAGTCTCTGTTGTTTTTTCAGATAATTTGTAAAAAGTTCCCATTCTTCCTTAAAGGCCCGATTGTCCTTTTCCCGTAGTTTATATGTTAATTTTGCCAGTTCCACATAGTTCAACAATTTTTCTTGCCATTGTTCCTTCGTTGGTATTTCTTCCTTCTTCCATCCTTGTGCCAGCAAAACTCTTGCCGCAGTTGTAGCATACATAAATAAATTCTTTATCTTCTTTGGTAGATCTTGTCCTATAATCCCTAGTAAAAAAAAAAAGCTTCCGGCTTTTTAACAGAAGTCATTTTAAACATTTTTTTCAGTTCATTCTAAATCATTTCCCAGTATTTTTTAACTTCTCTGCATTCCCACCACATATGATAGAAGGTCCCTTCCTTTTCCTTACATTTCCAACATGTACTTGTCCCAGTTTTACAGTGCCTCTCCGATTAAGACATAGGTACAATAATAATGAATGGGGAGGGGGGAGTTTTGTAAGCCATCAGAGAAGCAGGTACAGTACGTCAGGTTATCAGCTCAGTGGCATCAAAACTCCTCTTTATTACAAGGAATTGTGTCCTCAGCTGGTTGGTTGTTGGCATCTTGGGAGACAGTGGAGGGGTGCGCCTTTGGGGATGAAGTAAAACTGTTGGAAGGTTACAGCACCCGCTGTGGCTGTAGAGACCAATACACGAGAGACATGTATTGTCGCAGTTGGGACAGATGAAGGCACCATGGCGTTTCTTCTCTCTGAGCTCCTCCCAGCAGTCATTCCTCCTCTGGTCACTGCTATGGATACACAACCTGACTGTCTCCAGGCACTGCACTTGTCTACAAGGGATTCCCACACAGCGGGGTTGATGTTGCCAGCCTTCATGTCACATTTGCAGACATTTTTGTAACGCAGTTGCCTCACATGCAGAAGGGCCCAAGTTCGATCCCTAATGTCTCTAGGTAGGACTGGGGGAAAGTCCTTATCTGAAACCCTGGAGAAGTGCTACCAATCAGTGAAGACAATTTTGAGCTAGATGGACCCAAGGTCTGGTATTAAGACAGCTTCCTTTGCTCCTATGCTGGGTGGGGAGTGGGAATTCTAGCCCGGCAGAGTCAGAAACACATTTTATTATGGTTTATTATTCTAATTGTGAGGCTGGGAAACAGTGTCAAGATGATCAGTTTGACTTTGAGTGACTCATTACAATCAGGGAGCTCATCCCACAGAGTCTGTTGAGATCAGAGTCATCTGAGGATGCTCTTCCTCTGTACTTCAGAAGAAAACAGCCACTCCAAAGAGCACTCAGACTCCTAGTAGGAGGTGAGGTTGAGGTGAGCATAGCAAAGTCAGTCAGAGGCGGAAAACAATTGCCCTGCAATTCAACCTATCTGAATTTGGACATGCAGCCTGAACTGCGCAGGGAACCAGGGGCACAGGTGTTACCCTTCCCCGTGTTTCTGCCTCTGCCATGAAGTAGTGGTGTGTGTCATGGGCAGAACAGCAGAGCTACCCTGCAGATACATTGATGCTGCTTACCTGCACAGGGCAGGTAGCAGGTTTGGGGCCACAGGGCTGCACCCTGCATTATCAGGATTCATGACTGGGAACCTTGGTAATGCAGAGCTCCCGATCATGGGAAGACTACTAAGGCCACATTCACACTGTATATTTAAAGCACTATGATACCACTTTAAACCGCCATGGCTTCCCACAGGGAATTATGGGAACTGTAGTTTGTTGAGGGTGCTGAGAGTCCTTGGTCGAAGTTTGTTCCCCTCCCAGAGTGGCAGATCCTAGAGTTCCATGAGAACAGAGATTGATTGTTAAACCACTCTGAAAATTGTAGCTCTGAGAGGGGACTAGGTGGTCTCCTAACAACGCTAAGCACTCTTTACAAACTGCAGCTCCTAGAGTTCCCTGTGGGAAGCCAGGACTGTTTACATACCCTCCAACATTTCTCCAATGAAAATAGGGATGTATTATTATTATCATTATTATTATTATTATTAGACTAATAATATGGAAGCCGCCCAGAGTTGCTGGGGAAACTCAGCCAGATGGGCGGGGTATAAGTAATAAATTATTATTATTATTATTATTATTATTATTATTATTATTATTATTATTGATAATATTAATACCCCACCCATCTGGGTTGCCCTAGCCACTCTGGGTGGCTTCCAACATGTATAAAACATCATAAAACATTGAACTTAAAAAAAAAAACTTCCATATACGGGGCTGCCTTCAGATGTCTTCTAAAGGTTGTATAGTTACTTATCTCCTTGGCTCGGGGATCGCAAAACTCCATACCCTCCAGCATTTCACCAATGAAAATAAGGACATCCTACCATACCCTCCAACATTTTCCATTGAAAATAGGGACGTCCTAAGGAAAAGCGGGACATTCCAGGATCAAATCAGAAACTGGGACGGCTTCTGTAAATCTGTCCCTGGAAAATAAAGTGGTATCATAGTGCTTTAACTGTATGTTGTGAGTGTGGTCTGAGACTAAGAAGGAGGAAGCTGATACCGTTCCACCTGCTGCATTGGCTGAAAGTAAGAAGGCAGGCAGGTGAGATCACTGGGATAATGCCCCGTGGGCCCGAATGAACCAGCCATACCTTGGAAGAAGGGTGGGGTCATTGTAGCATGCTTGATTTCAAAGCAAACAGATAAAGGTCTCTACTACACCCATTACCACGAAGCTTACGCTATATAAGGCTGCACCTTCATCACCCTACACTTTAGGGAACTTGGAAATGTTAACCACCTGGAATGCCGAAGCAAGAACCCTTCTCCAAATGTTAACAGCTCCTGAGCATTTCGAGAACTTATTTCAACAGCTTCTTCAAGCTAAATTACCGATGACATTTTGGAGACGGAACCAAACAGATGAAAATTGTGCTTCCCCTCGGAGATTTAAATGAACACCCTGTCAAATCTGATATGGCGCGTCATCGCTTCTTGATTGTATGGTTTATAGGCACTCCAATTGCTCGAGAGTTTAGCAAGCCATGTGCACACTTCCAAATATATCCTAAATATAAATAACAGACTGACTATATATCAACATTTGAACCAAAACAGAAAAAAGCTACCTGTTAACTCTAAAGGGACTAGCATGCTTTTCAAAGACAGAGAAGGATGAGAAGAAGAAGAGAGAAGAGTTTGGATTTGATATCCCGCTTTATCACTACCCGAAGGAGTCTCAAAGCGGCTAACATTCTCCTTTCCCTTCCTCCCCCACAATAAACACTCTGTGAGGTGAGTGGGGCTGAGAGACTTCAAAGAAGTGTGACTAGCCCAAGGTCACCCAGCAGCTGCATGTGGAGGAGTGGAGACGCGAACCCGGTTCCCCGGATAACGAGTCTACCGCTCTTAACCACTACACCACACTGGCTCTCTGAGTCATTGGTTATGTGGTTTGTTCTTTAGGCAGCATTGCCAGGATGTGGCCAAAGGTCAGGCATTTCTTGCTACGGAGCCTACAGTTATGGATGCCAACAATTTCATTCCAGCTATGCCTGGGTTCTGAAAGAGACAGCAGAAGGATAGTTGGATCATTCTAAGTGGGATACATATCAGTGAAATGTACTGTTTCTATAAGAAGCTGCCTTATACCAGGCTAGACTTATTTGTTGAATTGTCCATTTAGCTCACTTTTGTTTCCTCTGTCTACTCTCCAGAGTCTTAAGCAGAGGTCTGCCCCCCCCACCATACTATTTGACCCTGTAGACTGGAACTGGGACCCCCAAGGAAGTTGCCTCACAATGAGTCTAACCATTGACTCCTTCTAGCTCAGGACCATGGAGCATCTGAGCATCTGTTTTGCATGCAGAAAGTCACAGGTTCAATCCTCAGCATCTCCAGGGAGGGCTGGGCATGTTCTCCATCTGAAACCCTTGTTAATCTGTGCAGAATTGATCCTGATCTAGGTGGGACAGTGGTCTGACTTGGTGTGGAGCAACATTCTGCATTCTGCACAGGGCCGGATTTAGGTTTGATGAGGCCCTAAGCTACTGAAGGTAATGGGGCCCTTTATATGTCCAGCTGTCCTTTGCCAACAACAAATCGTTGCTTTTTTGTGTTGAATATATGCTATATGGTAATTTATGGACTACAAGCACTCTTTAATATTAGATAATAGGTACAACAGCTTGACCTACATTCAACTGTGCTGCACTGCAGTCTGCAGCTGTATGCTACATCTTGCCATGCAACCTGTCCATGCAGAATGTAGGCACCCTATATATAGAAATGAGCAAACCAGTGATATTTTAGGGAGCAGGCTAGCAGGCGGGGCCCATTACTTACATCATAGGAGCCTGCACAACACAAAACACTGTTGCTGCATGTAGGTTTTATTGTATTTATTTTTTATCTTATATTTTGGAAATGTACATCCAGTGTTTTTTTTTCTTTGATTTTTTTTTTTGGGGGGGGGCCCAAAGGAGTGGGGCCCTAAGCTATAGCTTGTTTAGCTTATACGTAAATCCGGCACTGATTCTTCTTTCAGTATTCTCTGTCTCAGGGGTGCCTAACCTGTGGCACTCCAGACGTTGCTAAACTAAAGCTCCCATCATCCCTGACCATTGGCTGAGGTTGATGAGAGCTGTTGTCCAACAACATCTGGAGGGCCCTGGAGTTTGCTACCCCTGGCCAACAGCAGTTCTTTGGGATTTCAGAGCCTTTCCCAACCCTGCCTGCAGATTCCAGGGATTGAACCTGGAAGTTTTTGAATGCAAGCCCCATACCCAGCCATTGAGCTCTGGGCCCTCTGCACGAGAAACATTTTCTCTACATTCTTTGCTACATATTCTCCCCTTCCACTAAGATTCTGCAGCTGCCACCCCTTGCATAAGAGAACTGTTATTTCTCTCTCCTGTTTTTATTTAAATGCAGCACACACCCCATATACCCAGCGCACTGATTTCTTTAATTATCTTATAATAAATAACATTCTTCTTTTAAGTCGGGAGATCACTCTCATCTTTGCAACCAAGTTGCTGGTTCCCACTGTGCTATTTCCTCTGTTTAGGAAGCAGCTTTTCCTGACACTGATTGACAGAGTGTCACAAGGCTGCAGCAGTCTTGTTGCAGGCATAATGTGAAGAGCAGAGAAACCAGAGAGAGGTGTGTGCTTTTTTAAACACCTACAGGTTTTGCAGAACTGGAACCAGAAAGCAATTTCCGCAACGCAACAGTAAAAAATATGAATAGGTAAAGGGTAAAGGGACCCCTGACCATTAGGTCCAGTCGCGGACGACTCTGGGGTTGCAGCGCTCATCCCGCTTTATTGGCCGAGGGAACCGGCATACAGCTTCCGGGTCATGTGGCCAGCATGACTAAGCCGCTTCTTGCGAACCAGAGCATGAATAGAAGCTGCCTTAAACCGAGTCAACTGGTCCACCTAGCTCAGCCTTATCTAAGCCCACTTGTGATGGCTATCCAGGGTTTTTGGACAGAAGTCTTTTCTAGTCCTAACAGGCCCGAATCATTCAGGTACTTCCAAACACTACACCTTGAGTTGTGCCTAAAATATGGATCAATAACCAATGCATCTCTTTAAGCATTAGAGTAGTATGTTTGCAGTGCCATCTCAATTTGTAGGCAAGAAGGTAGAAGAAAAGGGGTATTATAGTATGAAAAAAATGTCATGTATCATTAGCCCCAAACAAGAGTGTTTCTTTTCAGGGCTTCAGCCAACCTGACATTAGACCCTTATTGTACTGTTCAGGGCTTGTAATGAGAGAAATTACCATCTAAATCCATGGTTCCTTGTCTCTAAGTTATAAATATATGCTGATTCATTGCTTGGCTTTTCTGGGCATTTTAATTGCAGCGAAGGTAGCTTTCAGATTGCTAAACAGTAGTTTCCCTTTTTTTAACCAATTTACTGGAAGAAGAAAAAAAAACAATTTCCACTGAGTCAGATAACCTAAATTCCAAATGCAGGTAAATGCTATTCTTGAAGCCAGTTCCTTGCAAAACACAATAGGAGTTTAAGTGTTGGTTATCCTAAAGCACCAGTGAATAACCTCGGTGTGAGGGCTGGATCCGCTGCCCACCAGCACATTTCATGGCTCTCCGTGACCTCACTGATCTTAGCAGGAGTAGCAAAAATAAAACAAAAATTAAGTAGACACAGGACCCAGTTCTCTGGTGGGGATGCGAATTGCCACCCCTCTGCTTATCAGATTAATCATCTGATGAGCGGATAGGAGGTTGTCACATGTCTTCAGCACACCTGAGGAAGGAGTCTCTCTTGGTTTCTTTCTCTGTGTGTCAGCCTGTGCGAACCCCATGCACATGTGAGTGGATGCGCGAGAGTGTGGGGTGGCCTCCCCCACTGTTGGCATGAAACCCCAAAGGGTTGGCTTGGGCGAACACAACCCTTGGGCTAAAATAATTTAGCCACCCTCGTCCTTAAGTTTCAGAGAGATAATCAAACATGCAGATTAGCAGAAGTTTCATCTTCATAGGGCAATATGCTAGTGGCAGCATAGTGAGTTGAGGCAGATAGACTTGTTCCAACAGATTTGGGTCACAAAGGCAACAATAGCCACACTTTCTCTGCAGCTGTCCTAGTTGGGGCCGCTGCCGTCGCTGCAGTGATTGCTTGACTGCAGCCAAAGAACCGAAGTTCCGTTCATTATTTATACCTCTAGGGTTGCATCCAATGCCATGCTGCGAAACTTGCTCCATCAATGCAAGGATTCAAACTTGTGCAATGGAGCTTCCCTCCTGCACACCTTCTGAAGTTGTTCTGGAGTTTTCCCCAAACGTCTGGTGCAGATTTGGGAGAGGGCGTGAGAAGAGGAGAGAGGCAGGGAGGTACACATGTAAATCCCTGAGCTGAAGGATGCTGCCCTTCATAAGTTCTGCCCCACAGGAATAACAAACTGTACAAAACACACAGAGCCATAGATCCAAGTTAAAATAATGTTTTAAAGGGGAAATGTACTCAAACTGGAGTTCATGGAGTTTTGCTGTTTCAGATAGGTATTATGCAATATTAAGGTAAAAGTAAAGGACGCCTGGACGGTTAAATCCAATCAAAGGCAACTATGGGGTTGCGGCGCTCATCTCGCTTTCAGGCCGAGGGAGCCGCCGTTTGTCCACAGACAGCTTTCTGGGTCACTCATGTGGCCAGCAGGACTAAACTGCTTCTGGCACAAAGGAACACCACGATGGAAACCAGAGCACACGGAAATGCCATTTACATTCCCGCTGCAGCCATACCTATTTATCTACTTGCACTGGCATGCTTTCAAACTGCTAGGTTGGCAGGAGCTGGGACAGAGCAACGGGAACTCACACCGCCGTGCACATGGACCCCATCTGCACTGTGCATGTAAAGCTCTATCATGCCATTTTAAACAAGCATGGCTTCTAGGAACTGTGGTTTGTTAAGGGTACTGAGAGTTGTTAGAGGACCCTTATTCCCCGCACAGAGCTACAACTCCAGAGTGGCTTAACAGTCCATCCCTCTTCCCAGGGAGCCCTGCAATACTTTAGAATGAATTTCCTTGCTGCTGACAAAATGATCTGGGCAAACCACTGGATGTTATTGGAACAATATCTACTTGCTGATGAAGAGCTGCAAGAGCAAACATGGAAAACCTGCACATATTTCATTTGCAGCAGAGAAGAGCAAGTAATGATGCTGAGTCCAGGCAGCTTCTGTTGTTGTTGTTGTTGTTGTTGTTGCTGCTGCTGCTGCTGCTGCTGTGTAATTCAAGATTCAAAGATAATAATGTACCTCATCCTGCCTTTTCAAGCTTATAGAATTTGTAATACCATGGGGGCGGGGGGGGGAGAGAGAGAGAGAGAGAGAGAGATGGAATGCATGGCATTCAGAGGCCTGGTTTAAAATGGGGGCTTTTTAGCTCAGGGGGCCCAGGGGGCCACACTGCCTTCTGGGGAACCTTCTGAGGTCCACATGCCAGCAGTAGGTGGCTCCAGAGGCAAAAGTAGGTGGAGCAACAAATGTAAAATTTACTTTTGTACAGTAAGTTACTTTCTACATGTATTCCCACACCCCTTTGCATCCTCCATGCGGACCACCACAAGGCATTATCAGAGTTCAGGGAAACCTTCTGGCCAGACAAAAACATTTTGCATGATCAGGGAATCAGCTAGATTGCTAAAGAAAAAGCGATTGATATGTGTTGTATATGCGATATAACACTGTGCCACCAGATGGCGCTGTGGGGTCCTGTTTTTTCCCTACCAGGTTTCTCTGTTTAAATTTACAACTCATTTAACTGAAACGCTTCTTTGATGTGTCTAGATCCAATCCAGCAGTGCCTGAGTGTCTAGGAAGAGCTCTGATTGCTGAGGTTGCCTACCGCTGCTTTAAACCATGGTTTCAAGCTGATTGCGCAGTGTGCTGGTGCCGAGGGCAAAGGTCACAGTGTGCTGGTGCCGAGGGCAAAGGTCACAGTCGCTTTGCTGCTGCTGCTCTGCTGCCAAGAGCTGAGCCATGGGGTGGCTTAGCATTATCACACAATTATGGTGTTGGAAAGGACCACACGGGTCATCTAGTCCAACCCCCTGCAATGCGGGAATCTTTTGCCCAACATGGGACTCGAACCCACAACACTGAGAACAATAGTCTAGTGCTCTACCGACTGAGCTATCCCAGGTGATTCCTGAACCCAGGCCCATGGTCTGTCAGTCTCCACACAAGCTACAAGCTGTAGCCAAGGTTTGTTCTTCGCTTGCCACTCATGGTTTGTTTGGGGGAAATCAACCACAAGCCCAGGTTTGGATGTCATGCTCTGGAAGGGCTCTAAAAGATTTATTAGACAAGGCTTACACATGTAGGAACCATGCTGGTTCTTCAGCAACACTTTTTCTTCTGCCTATATGCTTTGCAATTCTGTCTTTAGAGATACTTCTTTCCAGTTTACCTAGAGCAAACATATTGCCAACCTGCCTGCTATTTGCTGGATCTCCTCTGTATTCCTTTTTTTTTAAAAAAAAAATTATTTGTTGAATATAAGAACAACGTATAATCAAATACAAGCAATCAAATACAGTGTTCCCCTACACACACACACCAAAAAAACAGCCCCAACTACGTCCAGGTAATTACATTAGTACTATAATCAACAAAAAAATTATTTCTACAGTTGCTGGTTTAAAAAATATCATTCCACATGTCCCCATGTGTTATAGGTGGTTTAAATGCATGTTCTTTCTTGGATGCATGTGTAATAAAGGAGGACCACATTATGTAAAAGTTATGTAATTTCTCATGTTGTTTTCTTTTACATACCCTTTCTGCTAAATTTTCCATCAAAATTAATTCCCAGACATAAGCATACCAAACTTCATATAGGTTCACGTTTAATGTCCTCCAGTGTCTAGCAACAGCGAGACGTGCTGCAGTATTAAGATGCACAATTAAGTCTTTGTCTCTAAGATCTTGTGCTTCATCTGCAAATATAGAAAGCAATGCTATTTTGGGATCTAAATTGATTGATTGAGATGTAATTTGTTCCATTTCCTGAAATATTTTTAACCAGAAATTTTTAATCAATGGGCATTTCCACCACATGTGTATAAATGTTCCTTCATTCCCACAATTTCTCCAACATTGAGGAGAAATATTTTTGTCTATTTTGCTTAGTAATGTGGGGGTGAACTTGAACTTGAACTTGGGAAGGCCACATTCTAGTCCTTGGGTATGGAGGCTGATCTCGGGGACAAGTTAATGTATTTTTGTTAGAAGACTGGAACATAAGAAGTGCCTGCTGGATCAGGGCAGTGACCCACCATCCTGTTCTCACAGCAGCCAGCCAGATGCCCATGGGAAGCACGCAAGCAAGACCTGAGGGCAATATCACTTCTTTTTCCTGCAGTTTCCAGCAACTGGCATTCAGAAGCAAATAAGGCAGTGGAGGTAGTGCCACTGGGGTTAGCAGCCATTGGTAACAATGTGGTGCTCTCCAGATATTTCAGACTACAATTCCCATCAGCCTCAGCCAGCATGGCCACTGGCCAGGGAGGATGGAGACCGTAGTCCACCAACATCTGGAAGGCAGTAAATTAGCTACTCCTTTTCTAAACACTATGGGACCCAGGTGGCGCTGTGGGTTAAACCACAGAGCCTAGGGCTTGCCGATGAGAAGGTTGGCGGTTCAAATCCCTGCGATGGGATGAGCTCCCATTGTTCAGTCCCTGCTCCTGCCAACCTAGCAGTTCGAAAGCACGTCAAAGTGCAAGTAGATAAATAGGTACCAGTCCGGCAGGAAGGTAAACGGCGTTTCAGTGTGCTGCTCTGGTTCGCCAGAAGTGGCTTAGTCATGCTGGCCACATGACCCAGAAGCTGTACACCGGCTCCCTCAGCCAGTAAAGCGAGATGAGCACCGCAACTCCAGAGTCGTTCGTGACTGGACCTAACGGTCAGGGGTCCCTTTACCTTTACCTTTCTAAATACTGAAGAAACTGAAGAGGTAGAGCCCTAGATACAGACACACTGCAAATCTCCAACTGCATCACACAGAAGTAAACCAATCTGCACTTGAGACAAGAAATGAAAGATGGCAATCAAAAAACATGACTGAGACATTTCTAAGTTTGGAATCGATGCCCACAAAAGCATGCACATAACAAAAACAAAGAAAGGGTTTCTTGTTTCTTGTTGTCTTCAGCAACATATTGCCATTACTGTTCCGTTTAGAAAAGCATGATGGACAAGCAGGATTTTAGTAAACTGGCCTGTGGTTTGTTTGTTTTTTAAGTGGGATTAGAATACTGATGTATTTTAACAAGGGGGTAGGGAGGAATAAATACAGATTTGACAGAGGGCCTGATCTTTATCTAGTCAAGGAGTCATTGGGGAGGAACAGGGTTAATCCTGATAAAGAACAAAGAGAAATAAGCTGTTTTTCTAGCAGTTGCTCCATCCTGTCATTTCACTTCCCGCTGCCAGCTCATGGTCATAACGCTTCCATATTATATCTGCAGGTTTCTATGGTGATCAGCATACAAATTGTCTGCCCAACCATGTGTGAAAGCAATCATCTGATTTAGGCACAAGGAATAATAATAATAAAAAAAATAGCGTTCAGAGATAAAACTGTTCCCTCAATGAGAGGATCACAGTGTTGTGCCGAATGACACAAGTCGTGGCATTTAATTATGGAGAGGGGTGGGTGGGGAAGAAATGTCCCTGTGAAAAGATTTGAGTGGCAGGGTTGGTGATAGGCTATTGGGATGTCCCCAAGCAAGGCCAATCATAAAAGCAATGTAGGTGAGAGCACCACTTACGTCGGATGCAAAATACAATATCTACACCTAGGTGCACATGTAGCACTTAGTATATATAACTCAAAAGCTGTGATGTTGATGAGAAGGCAGAGCAAATTAAGTGCAGGGGAGGGGGGGCTGGCAAATGGTCTGGTAGCCCCTGGTGCTGCAGCAATGGTTGAGCTCAGCAGGTGCGCCTAATCATCGCTGCTCTCCTGTAAGGGGAAAGTGGGACAGTAACTCTGTGCCAATATATCTGGGATCCCAATAATGGGTTGTATCCAAGGCTGGCATTCTGCATATGCAGTGGAACTGTCCCCACCTCTGAAGCTTCCTGTAAACCCTCTGAATCTGCTCCAAAGGGGAGCCCTCTGGAACACATTTTGGGGGGGCTACTGTGGGGAGAGGAAGGGGAAGATCTGTTGCACAAGTGGAATGCTTCTTGCACAGCCCTGGAGACAACTCAACATTCTGTCTGCCTTTCCCCAATCTCAAAAAATTCCCCAATCTCAAAAAATTGTGTTTTCCTTGGGACCATGGTGTTGGGGGGGGAGGTTTAAATTAGTACTCCCCCCCCCCTTAGGAATGCCTAATCAGGATTCCCACAATGTAATGGGTGGGTGGGTGGAAATATGTGGGTTTAACGGGTTTGCTTTATAGTGCATTTTAATTGTGGATGTTTATATTTTTAATCTGGGGGTGTGGGTGGCGCTGTGGTCTAAACCACAGAGCCTAGGGCTTGCCGATCAGAAGGTCGGCGGTTCAAATCCCCACGGCGGGTTGAGCTCCCATTGCTCAGTCCCTGCTCCTGCCAACCTAGGAAGGTAAACAGTGTTTCCATGTGCTGCTCTGGTTCGCCAGAAGTGGCTTAGTCATGCTGGCCACATGACCCGGAAGCTGTCTGCGGACAAACACCGGCTCCCTCGGCCTGTAAAGCGAGATGAGCGAGCGAGTCCAGAGTTGTTCATGACTGGACCTAACGATCAGGGGTCCCTTTACCGTTACCTATATTTTTAATCAGAGAACTGAAGCATCGGAAGGTATCCCCAAGCTCATCTAATCCAACCCCCCAGGAATGCAGAAATCTCCACTATATCATACATGGCAGGTGTTTGTGCCATTGTTTTTTTATGCTTCTTTTGACATCAAGTAATTGTGATAGCAATGCCATTTGTAAATGGAAGGGTTAAAGTGATAGAGTTGATAGAGAGGAGTCGTGGAATCATCAAATCGTAGAGTTGGAAGGGACCACAACAGTCAGCTCATCCAACCGCCTGCAATTCAGGAATCTTTTGCCCAACATGGGGCACAAGCCCATGACCCTGGGATCAAGTCTCATGCTCTACTGACCGAGCCACCAATAAACGGCCATCTACACCTCAGTTTGATGTGGCTTAAAGTGGATTGTGTCCCACACTTTCTCCTCCCCAAATCCAGAAATTGCCTATGCTTTGAAAATCCAAATAGGGGGTTGGATTTTCATGGTCAAAAAGTACCATGGTGGGCTTCTTCCCTGCTCTGCTCTGGCACAGTAGCTCAGCTGGGAAGAATGGAGCATGTATGGCATCATGCTCAAGTGCGGAGCTCATTGAGCCCAGACGCTTAGACAACCATACCGTCAATTCTTTCACTTAAACTAAAAAAGAGAGAGTGAGAGAAGAAACTCTTTTGCTAATGTAACCTATTTTACAAGAGCTGCTGTGCAGAAAAGCTTAGCATGTCATTTTAAAAGTTGTTGGGGTTTTTTTTAAAGCTCAGTGATGAATCGAAATTCAATATTTTTAATTTGGGCATGGCGCATATCCTGTCCCCGAATCCCTGTAAAATGAAAAAGCACTCCAAATAAATATCCCTATTTTCTTACAATAAATCTATTCCTGTTCATGTGTACTGATTATGATTTTCTTTTTCAAATAAAATATAGATTGCATGCATTAAAAAGCACTCAGCAGCTGACACCGACTGTCCACTTCAGATGCAAGCCAATGCATTATTTATGGGGAGACGGCGGAAGGGCTCCGCAATCTACTTGCAAGCCTGATCCTGCCTGAATCTACTTGGAAGTAAACCACACTCATTTCAGTGGAACGTACTCTCAAATAGGTGTGTATAGGTTTTCAGTCAGTACTGTGACAGACAAAACTAAAAGTCCAGCTGGGCTTTTCAGGGTTCACTTGCTATCAGTAATAGAAGAACAAATGAACTTTAAAAATGTTAAGGCTGCAACCCTACAAACACATACCCGGTAAGGTAAAAAGGTAAAGGACTCCTGGACGGTTAAGTCCAGTCAAAGGCGACTATGGGGTTGCTGCACTCATCTCGCTTTCAGGCTAAGGGAGCTGGCGTTTGTCCACAGACAGCTTTTCGGGTCATGTGGCCAGCATGACTAAACCACTTCTGGCACAACAGGACACCGTGACGGAAACCAGAGCACATGGAAACGCTGTTTACCTTCCCCGCCAAAGCGGTACCTATTTATCTACTTGCACTGGTGTGTTTTCGAACTGCTAGGTTGGCAGGAGCTGGGACAGAGCAATGGGAGCTCACCCCATTGCGGGGATTTGAACCGCCAACCTTCTGATCACCAAGCGCAAGAAGCTCAGTGGTTTAGACCACAGCGCCACCCCCATCCCTTCATACCCGGGTAAAACAGTGCATACCCTCTAACATTTTGCCAATGAAAATAGAAACATCCCCACCAACATTTCTCTGGCGAAAATAGGGATGCCCTAAGGAAAAGCGGGACGTTGTGAGATCAAATCAGAAAATGGGACAGCTTCTGTAAATCTGGGACTGCCCCTGGAAAACAGGGACATTTGGAGGGTCTGAATCCATAAATGGGATTGGTCTTCAAACTCCTTTACAGCACAATCCTGTGCATGTTTACTTGGAAATAAGTTGTGACAGACAGGCCTTGGGTCTGCCTCTTTGTGACCCAAGGAACAGTGGGAGATGGGGAGTAGGTCAGACAATCAGGGGAGAGGAGGGAGGATTTAAGTTAAAGGCTGACACTTACCGGTAACAGTCAGATAGAGACAGGAACTTTCTAAGAGAGCACAGGCAGAAGCTTCATTTACTACGAACTCCAAATTTCGGGATCACATCAAAACTTTTCGCATGGTTTTGTAGTCGTTTCATAGGGTGAACTCTGTGTTTTGTAGGGGGCCCTGAACTGAGTAATTGATACATCAGACTGGAGTTCCTAGTTAACACCCAGAAATCCAACATTCTATATAGCATGAAGAACAAAACATTGGCACAGGTCTGGAGTGAATCGGACAATGTTGGATTTCTGGGTGTGTATCAATTATCCAGTATATGGGGGCCCCTACAAAATGTGAGGTTTACAAAACCCCACCAAAAGATACCAAATTTCAGGGTTCATAGTTAATGAAGTTCTACCACTTTTTTCTGCCACCAGGTTTATTATGCAGACAAACATTTTCCATAACAGTAAACTGGTGATCTGTTTTTAACTTTTTTGAATCACATTTAAAAGAATTCTTTAATGAAATTGTCATATACAATTATTTTTTTGTATAAATCAACAAATCTGAATACAATTAAAAAACATTTTTCTGTATATTCTGCATCACAGAATTTGGACAGTGGCATAGGGTTGCCATATTGCAAAAAGTAACTTTTTTTTTAGGAAGAACCCAAAATTGTTGAGCTTTTTTAGGGAATTGTTGACCTTTTTATGAGACCAAACCCAGTCCAGCAACACCCAGAGTTTAAATATAGAGAGATTAAACAGCCTGAGTCATACTATTGATATGTTTAGTCCTGACACCCGCTAGGCTGTTGAGCTCTGGAGGAGACTCCTGAAAGAGTCCCATGGACTGCAAGAAGATCAAACCTATCCATTCTTAAAGAAATCAGCCCTGAGTGCTCACTGGAAGGGCAGATCCTGAAGTTGAGGCTCCAGTACTTTGGCCACCTCATGAGAAGAGAAGACTCCCTAGAAAAGACCCTGATGTTGGGAAAGATGGAGGGCACAAGGAGAAGGGGACGACAGAGGATGAGATGGTTGGACAGTGTTCTCGAAGCTACTAACATGAGTTTGGCTAAACTGCGAGAGGTAGTGAAGGATAGGCGTGCCTGGCGTGCTCTGGTCCATGGGGTCACGAAGAGTCGGACATGACTGAACAACAACAACAAATCCAAAAAATAGTGATTTTAAGCTTTTGGAGCTGTTTCCTCTGCTTTTTCCATCGCATTGCCATACATTCGGGTTTTCCCTGACATTTTGCTGATTTGGCAAAATTCCCCCCCTCCCAGCCATATTTACACCTGATAACCAGGTCATGTCAGGAATTTTCCTGACAAATGGCAAGCCTACAGTGGAATAGCATTGCGCCCTGCATCATAGCTCGCTCGCTCACTCACTCTTCTCAAAAGGGTCTAGCAGAGTTAATTTTGCAACGCAGAGGACGGGCCTGAAGCTTAAATTCTCTGATGCTGCAGCAGAAGAGTCACAGCTTCTTCCACTTGCCAGTGCTGGGTACCTGTGGTTGTGGCTACTTCAACACTTAAAGCATGTGGCCCTTGGTCTAACTCAGGGGTCCCCAAACTAAGGCCCGGGGGCCAGATGTGGCCCAATCGCCTTCTAAATCCGGCCCACGGACGGTCCGGGAATCAGCGTGTTTTTACATGAGTAGAATGTGTGCTTTTATTTAAAATGCATCTCTGGGTTATTTGTGGGGCCTGCCTGGTGTTTTTACATGAGTAGAATGTGTCCTTTTATTTAAAATGCATCTCTGGGTTATTTGTGGGGCATAGGAATTCGTTCATACATTTTTTTCAAAATATAGTCCGTCCCCCCACAAAGTCTGAGGGACAGTGGACCGGCCCCCTGCTGAAAAAGTTTGCTGACCCCTGGTCTAACTTCATCTTGGTGATAAGAGCTTGGAAGGAATTTGGGGAGGGAGATTTTGCAGGAAAAGCCAAAATGGATCAAGCAAGGAAAGCTGATGAAGATACAGACCCCTGCAAGCTATCCGTCTGCAGGCCTTTCCTTTGGCAAAGTTATCTGTCCTTCAGGCAGCCTGCTGGGTGAAAAGGAAGAAAGGGAGAGGAGGAGATGAAAGAGAAGTTCTCCTCCCACTTTTCCTCTGGCCTCGCTCACCACCAGCTTACTTCTTACTTCCAAGGGAATGTAGCCATCAGCAGGAAAAGGAAGACCCCTGCCACTAGTTTAAAGGTATTATGTCCCACCCACTTTGGCTGCAAGAAGGAAAAGCAGCCATGTGTTTTTCACCATGAGCAGAAAGACAAGGACAGTGAGCATGAGCAAACATTGCACATGGTTAGAGCACAGCAAGTCCTGCCTCCCACTAGACAAACTGACACAAACTGGTAGAAAAGAGAGCATTGTTGAGATGCAAATGTAAATCTGACAGGCCAAATAAATCTATTGTTTCCCCTTGCTATGACTAATGGGAAACCAGTGATGGCATCTCCAGGAGCAGCTTCCTTTGCAGGAAAACACTGCAGTCTCAGAAGAGCGGCTTTCTTCCAGATACATTTAATGAATGGTTGAGGAAGAAGGGATGGACAATACGATTCAAAACCCACAGAGCTTTAGCATCTCATGAATGACATGAACAGGAATTTTTCCTATGGCACATAATGTCTTTTTAATATGGCCCTACATGTTAGGGTCATCTCTTGACTTTTTGTGAATGATTATTTAGCAATGCAATGTTTATTCATAAGGTATCCTGTTGGAACAGCTGGCAGAGCTTGGCAGAGCTGTGAATCAACTGGCTGAAACTGAAGTGTGCCGCATCCTAACCCAACCAGCCCTGCAGAGATGGGGTTAGGATTGTGTGCTTAATAATTTTTCTGCTTGTAGCGATTTAATGCATGGGTGGCACTGTGATCTAAACCACAGAGCCTCTTGGGCTTGTCGATTGGAAGGTCGGTGGTTCGAATCCCCGTGACAGAGTGAGCTGCCGCTCCTCTGTTCCTGCTCCTGCCAACCTAGCCGTTCAAAAGCACACCAGTGCAAGTAGATAAATAGGTACTGCTGCAACGGGAAGGTAAACGGCATTTCAGTGTGCTCTGGTTTCTGTCACGGTGTCCCGTTGTTCCAGAAGTGGTTTCATCATGCTGGTCACATGACCTGTCTGTGGACAAACCCCTGCTCCCTTGGCCTGAAAACGAGATGAGCGCCGCACCCCATAGTTGCCTTTGACTGAACTTAACTTTCCAGGGGTACTTTACCTTTTTACCTTTACAATATTCTATGCTAGATGCTGCATGGTGTTAAACTCCATTTTTATTGCTTCTTTTGTTTCTTATATTGCAATACCATTTCCATTCCAACGAAAGCACATAGGCTCTGGGATAATGATGAGAAAGCTTTCTATCAAATTTATCATTACAATATGGAGAACGGTTCCCAGATGGGATGGCTGTGCAAGTGTGAGACAGCAAAGAGTGTTGTGGCGTGCCGAATGAATGTATTTCAACACAAGTTTTGTGGACTACAGTTCCAGAGGTGGGCTCTGGACCACAAATGTGTATACTATCTTCAGTCTGGCCCAGACACATGCATACATAGAATCATAGAGTTGGAAGGGATGCCATGGATCATCTGGTCCAACCCCCTGCAATGCAGGAATATGCATCCATATGGGGATCAAACCCGCGACCTTGGTGTTATCAGCACCACACTCTAGCCAACTGAGCTAACTGGCACAGCTGTGTATGGCAGGTATGTATGTACATACATCGTATATACCACATTTTTCTGTGCATAAGATGCCCCCATGTATAAGATCCCCCCCCACTTTGGAGGACCCCAAATTTAGAAAATGGGCATATGCACTATCCGTGTATAAGATGCCTCCAGATTTTTAACCTTATTTTAAAGTAAAATAACCTAGTCTTATACACAGAAAAGTACGGTACATAATTTTATTTGTATGCTGCCTTTCCAAAGTTCAACCCATCCTCAAAGCTGCTTACAACATGAAAAAAAATATGCAACTGCAACAGAACAGAACAACAAACATAACAAAACATACAACACAACAAAAGCAGTCGATAAACAATAAGTAAAATATTAAACAATATACAACCAAACTGAACAATTTCCACATAAATCACAAAAAGATCTATAATAAAAATACAAAAACAGAACAATAAGTACTTCTAAGGCACAGAGAGGTCAAGATCCTGCAGCTTCTGCTCTGCACTCACACACTGGGAATTTTTTGATCCCAGAGGCAAGACACCTCTGATGATCCAGGAAGCAGTGCTAAGCAATGTGGTTACATGGAGTTTCTCCTCTCTTTAGGTTTTGAGAAATTGTGAAATGCAGCAGCAAAAAGACGATCATTCCTATTGTGATGCTATTGTGACGTAGGCACATGTGCGTTCCGAACCTGAAACAGGTATCTATAGCCACAGAGCTTCAGTGCCATCATCCACAAGCTTGGTGTTTCAGGAATTCTGTTCTCGGAGTCTGTTGCATCGTTAACCCTCATTTCCACTGTCCGTACAGACTCTATTAAAACACCATTATCAAGATATGCTCACAGTTTCAGTCAGGAGTTCCTCTGTACTCCCCAATCTAATAGGAAAGCAATTTGATATGCATGGAGCTATTTCAGATGCAGGCAGTGTGCCAAGAGAACACTACCCAAAACTTGGGCATTGTGCATTTTCAGCACAAAGTCTCTTTTATGTCAGGTATTTCACAAGATGGTGCATTACTGTGCCATATGTAGCCTACTTTGCATTGGTAATTGAAACAAATTGCAAGAATCCCCCCAAGACCACTGTAATGTTTGCTTGTCAGATTGAACGCTACCTTTGGGAAGTGCTACATGCACTTCTGTGGTTTCATGAAAGAGAAACGGGAAGCACTACAAAATGAAAAGGAAATCAGGCAAAGTTGAACCCCAGTGAGCAATGGCTCGGATACTGGGGTGGCTCAGATATGAAACCACAGCATGAGCAGGTATCACGAACTGGCAGGACAACAGGGAGAAGGCACAGGATCCTGGCGAGCCAGTAGATTGGGGGGTCAGTGCACAGAAACCAGAGGGGGCCCAGAGGCATAGGGAGCAGCCAGAGGTATGCTCTCAGACAGTGTTTCCCAAACTTGGTTCTCCAGCTGTTTTTGGACTACAATCCCCATCATCCTTTACCACTGGTCTTGCTAGCTAGGGATGATGTGATTTGTAGTCCAAAAACAGCTGGAGCCCAAAGTTTGGGAAACACTGCTCTAGGAGGCAGAAGCAGGCAAAGATCCACAGCTCAGCTCACTAGCTGGCCAGGTGTGCCTTTTAAAAAAAAAAAAAAAACTTCACCCAGAATACACTTTTAATGCACATTTTAAAAAGCGCTCATCTTACAAATTGTTTTGCAATCCAAATATACAATAGCTTGGAAAACAAATATTTTAGAAAACAAATGCCAATGTAAAAAGACTACTTAAACCTGTAACAGTAGAGTTTCTGCATGGCTCATCTTTACAGTTTTCTTACTGCTTCATCAATACCCGTATCAGTAATCTTCCTTCAACTGGCTCCACTGTTCTGGATTTAGAGAGAGACCTTTTCTGCCAGGTTTCATTTCACCTTCTTGATCCATCCAGTATTCTCTAATATCAATTATGACTTTACCTTTAAAATCACAAACACTGATACTATATCTCATTTTACCAATCTGAAATATATTCTCATCTCTGTTGCTACTTTGCTTGGAGGAGGGTGCAAACTTTGGAGCTTCCACCAGTCTGTTTTTTCACAGGCTTTTCAGGCACTGTTTGTTTTTTCCTTTTCACCTTTTTGTCAACTTCACTGTCTGAATCACTGGCAGATGAGCTTGAAGTTCTTTTGATTTCGGCATTGTTCCACTCAGAGCCCAGCCCACTGCTCTCCCCGCCTTCTTCTGGGCTTGCATTTTTTATCCCCCCAGGTGGGGCTTTTTCGCTCTGGGAGGAGGGTGTGTGATTCCTCCGCTGGAGCAGGCTTGTAACAGGTGAGGGTCACCTGCCTCGTCAAGCCCAGATGCTGCAATCAACATGCAAAGTACAAAAGGGCAGTAGAGTTGAGGTGCTGTGTCTCCTCAACTTCCAGCGTTGATGGACTACAGCATGGGTGGTCCATGGGATTGTGCTTTTCAGGACTGAACTCCTGGATCTCTGACCCTGGATCAGTTGCAGAGGTGGGACCCCAGAGTTGTAGCTGGGGGGTGGGGGCGTGGCACACTGGGCGTCACACCACAAGGGTGGCACTGTGGGGCCTGCAGTTGCCCGACCAATGCATCTCTCCTGGGAGTGACACAGTGGCTCAGGTACCTCCCCTGTGCCCGAAACGGCAGTGCGGTGTTTGTGTCTGCCTGCCGCATCCCCCTCAGCACTACAGCTAAGGTGGAGGAGGCAGGCCAACTCCCTGCGGGCTCCATGCCACTCAAAAAAGCAAAACGGGCCTGCAGGGCGCCGGAGTGGAATGCGGCTCGGGCACTGGGATTCTGGCATGCCCTGCCCCACCCTGCGGGCGCCTTGCCTTACCCTGCCCCCAGGCACCCAGGTGGTTAGCTACACCACTGTGGGAACCTGACCCGACTGCTGGACTTTGGACTTGGCTGACTGTATTGAACCTTGACTGTGTTTCCTGACCGTTGAGCTTTGGATTTTGCTCACCGTATTAAATCTGGGCCATGTTTCCTGACCTGTTGTATTGCCGGACTACTTGCTAGCATTTGCTCTTGTATACACCAGTGGGACTAGTAGCCAGATATGCTGGGGTTGAGTTCAGCAGGGAGGATTCTCAGGCTTGCACATGGCATCCTTACCCATACTCTTCCCCCTTCCCCACACCCCCTTAAGACCTTGGTTTCAGCAAACCATAGTTTGCTGTTTCATCCATGTCTGCAAACTATGGTTTGTGCTTCTTCTACAATCCAAGGATCATCCCTGACTGTTGGTTATACTGGCAGATTGCCAGGGATTCCATAACACCTGGATGGTCACAAGCTCCTACTATGTGCCTTATTGCATATATCAGAACAGTGCAGCACCTTATGCATATAACTGTCTTTTCCATTCAAACATGAAACACACTAGCAGCATGTAACACACTAGAAACCAGTGGTGTAGCTAGCCGCTCGGGTGCCCGGGACATCGCATGAGCCATGCACGGGGGTGGGGCTAGTTGCCATGGGCGGAGCCAGCTGCCATGGGCACGGCATGCTGCATGGAGCCTGCAGGGAGTCCCGTGCCATGTCCCGCTCTGGAGGGCACCTTGCAGCCCCAGTAGGCTACTGCCCAGCCCCCTCCACTCCCTTCCTCCGCCCCTGTTACTAACACCTGTGAATCTTAACCATCTTTAAGCAGAAAGGTAACTTGTGATGTTCCTTTGCATTGGGTTCAAGTAGGTGACTTCATTTTGTATTGTGCTTGGGTTTCAGGGTAGACTTTCGACAGAGTTTTCACAACCGACAATGCAACACTTCCTCGGTGTGCGCCGTGCAGCAAGTGACAGTGAGTAATAGCTGTTAATGCAAAGCCTGCCTAGAGGTCACTGTGTGGCTCAAAGTTAATTTTACAAAGTGTAAGGGAAAGAGGAGACACCACCTTAGAAATGATCCTAAAGCACTGCTGGAAACGGCTTCAGTGCATTCTTCTCTGCATACGTAGCTACATCATGATTCAGGGGAAGGGAAATAAGCCACAGTTCCCTAGAGGACATGTACACACAAGATATTTAATAGGGAACTAATTTGGCACGTGTGATACCTGGGCTGATTTGACCATTTCTAAAAGCAGACCAATGAAATTATAATGTTGTATGATTGTGCAAGATGAGTAAGGCTTTCTGCATGCTGTTTCACTTTTTCTTTTTCTTTTTTTATTAGGCAATTTTCAAAGCCCTGGGACAAGTTGCCCCTGACATTTGACAGCCTGGTTTAGTATTAAAAGCCTTTAAAAACAAAAAAAGTCAGTGGAAAAATGATAGCATTAGGATTTCAATTCCCAGTGTGTGGTTGTTGTTTTATCCTTTTTTTGAAAATGCATTAATTGAGATTTTTCAGTTAGTAAAGAAAAACAAGATGTAGAGACAAGAGCGAAGTCAAAGATTTAAGCATGCATATTTCTTTTACAGGTGGCAGCAAGGAAAAAAGGACGATTGATGCCATTGTAAAAGATTTCACATAAAAGGTGAGTTCAGGTAAGTGCATCAATTAGAAAAGTCATAAGTTCTGAAAGACGGAAACTACAGAATGGCCTGTTACAAAACTCCACCAGTCTGCAGCAAAAGTCTTCCCCCAGCCCAACCCCTTCTCCTGATGTAACTGTTTTGTTAGTTTTTTTGTACTAGGGCAGTGTTTTTCAACCTTTTCTGGGCAAAGGCACACTTGTTTCATGAAAAAAATCACGAGGCACACCACCATTAGAAAATGTTAAAAAATTTAACTCTGTGCCTATATTGACTATATATAAAGTAATTCTCTTGAATTTTTCAATTTTTCCCACGGCACACCAGGCAACATCTCGCGGCACACTAGTGTGCCACGGAACAGTGGTTGAAAAACACTGTACTAGGGCTCTCCCAAATATTCAGTTCTGATAAGCATGCAATAACCCCACTTTGGGGGTGTAAATGGAGAACCTGAGCTCTTTTGGATCTGACTGTAGTCCCTAAAAGGTAGCGGGGAAATTTTTAATATTCATATGTTAATATCAGACGTTTAAAGTCTGAGCAGGTGTCCTTACAACCCCACTGCTTCTTTTATCACTCATGTTAGAAATCAAAACACCAGGCACTTCTCTCTCATTGTTATCTGCCCATAATTCCCCACCCCACCCCCCAGCAAACTTGACTCATCACCTTCCCGGCACAAAGCCGGGAATACCTGTCCTTGTGGTTTTATACTTCCGTCTAGACTTCTATTTATTTTTAGGCTCTGCATGGCGGTTGCATTACATACACCTGAAAGGAAAGGTAAACAGTGGCAAAGGGACAGGCCACAAAGCATTCCAAATACAAACGGAATATTTTGCTACACCCAGACAATGGATGGAAAGACTTTATACAGGTACGTAATAAGAAATGGTGTTTGTGGGAAGGAAGGATAGCAGAAGTCATTACAGGCTTGTGGTTTTAAAGCTTGCGGGGGGGGGGTGTCCATAGTGACTGGCAAAATTCACATTTCTTGTATTAATTTGCAGGGACCTTAACACCTTGCGTTTAGGATACAACTTAAGGATCGCCTGATTCCTTACATCCCTGCTGATCACTGAGATCTTAACGGCTCAAATGTTAAACTTCTATCCACCAGGAATCCTGCATGCAATATTTTGGGCCCATTTCCCCCCTTTTGTAAACTGCTTAGAGCTTTTATGTACAATCAAGCAGTACACATATTCTGTCAAATAAATTGGGGGGGGGGAGAGATCTGTGAAGCTCCCACCAGACTCCAGCGGGTTAAATTTGTTACACTCTGCACTGGACTTTGCCCATCATGTATAACAGATATCTGTGGCATGTGGTGATTTTTTTTAAAGTAAGGAAAAAGTTAGGGCCAAGGGCAACAGCTTGAGGGGATGACTGGGGGGGTGGGGTGGCTGTCATCTCCCTTGGTGACAATTGCCCTTGTTTTTATTGCATGCCTACACCATTCTTAAGACCTTGAGGGGGCTGAGAAACATTCCCTCCTTGAATAAATCACTGCCACCACCAGAAGGGGGTCCTTCCTCAGAGCAAGGCATTCGAGGAGAATTGGCCCGGAAGAGTGACGTCTCCACTGCCACTTTTCCAGGGTGACTAGAAACTCAAGTTTAAAAATTGCCTAGAAGTCTACATTAACTTCCAAACAATGATTTAATATAATGATGAGAGAGAATGTCTCGTCGCTTCAGAACAGCAGTGCTGGTGCAAGCCAGATTTCCCAGACTGCCTCGTTTTGACAAAGGGCCTCTTTCCCTTCCTTAGAACAAGGCAGAGATTTGGGGGGGGGGAGGCAGAGATGTAGCAGTGACAAAACATTTAAAGATATTCCACAGGTACGCTACTGAATTTTCCCAAGAGACTAAAGCAGAGTTATCTGAAGACACAAGGTTGTAAAATGGTGGTGAGACCGGGGTGTGCATCCCAGTTGCACAGAGTTTTAAAGCACATCTCTTCAGCTGATGTGCAGCCAGCACGGGACTCCTGTCTGCAGAGCAAGAGGAGACAAAGAACACCTGAAACCACCTCAAAGGAAAACAGATATTCAGGCAAAAGGCAGAGAGAGAGAGAGAGAGAGAGAGAGAGAGAGAGAGAGAGAGAGAGAGAGAGAGAGAGAGAGAGAGAGAAGTGTTGTGTTTGGCCTTAGCTGGAGACCGGTGCTTAACAGTTGTCATTCCTGAAGATCAGAAGAGGAGAGGTGTAAATTGAAAAGTGATGTCCCCCCAGTTCCTGTCAGACAGGAGGCAAACATCACCTTGGACATTTGAGAGGATGCTTAGGATTTCGCAGGAACGTGAAAAGGATGTTAGAATCAAAGCATCAGGTCCCCTTCCTGCAGACTCATTTAAGTGATACCTAAAGTATAGGCCCAGTCATCTTTTATCGATCAAACCCACAAATTTAGAATTTTAAAGATTTTGACACTCAGAAAGCTTGCAATGGTCCTATCTACGCTTCTGGTGGGAGCGTCCTGTGGTACAAATTTCTTGGAGATCAATATTCCCTCAGCAACATAATGGACCAACCAGTGGTTGTCACCCCAGAATTCCCCTTACTGAATATATTCCTGAATAACAACTCAGATTTACACAACAGAAAACCTACGAGGAGCTAGACACACGACCACTAGACATTAGGAAGGCCTTGCAAGCACGACGATAACTAACTGGTACAAACTGGTCTGGAAAAGACTGACAAATAAATTAAAGATATCCAAGGGACAAAATAAGAAAGACAAATTTACTTCTGTCTGGTTTGATTTCTTAGAACATGAACAAGCCTCCTGCCTAATTTAGCTACAATCTCAGCTTGACAATATTGCTTCTCCTCTTATGTTTCATATCCTTTTTACCTGTGAAACATTAAGAAAACCCATTGTCAACTTAATCTCAATACCATTTGAGGGATGGGGGGGGGGGGAACCCACACCACTTACCTGTTCTGGGAAAGCTTGGTTATTGGAAAGGCTATCATACCACACTGCATGGATGCATGACACTGTTCTTCTTCTATGTTTCGTATTTGATCAAAAGCTTTGTATCTCAGTGGTCCAAGATAGCATTTTGGATAATATTTTGTACACATGCTCTCCGTTGGGTGGTCATATATGAAACCTGATCGACCATTTAGTTTATTTTGCTTACAGTGAAATAAAATTTGTTATAATTTTTTTTAAAAAAACCAACCAATCATTTTAAGTATAGAAATTGCCCCAAGCAAGCCAATTTCTGTCTCAATTCTTGGACCTACTTCGACAGGAGTGGGGAGTCTCAGTTCCGGGGCCCAAAAGTGGCCCTCCAGGCCTTCTTATCCAGCTCTTTAGACTCTCTTTAGCCCCTCCTCTGGCCACATCCTCCAATGATCCTGCTCTACATGCTTCTCAACTGCTTTTGCCTGACTGGAATATGCACTTGAGCTATGATAACACCTCTTGCTTGCCTGGATAGTACATGGCCAATGGCATGGGTTGGTGGGAGTTGTAGTTCAGCAACATCTGGAGGGCCAAAGATTCCTCTGATCTAGGATGTCATAATAAAAACAGCTAAGGGTCGTGATGCTTTTGAATTATGGTGCTGGAGGAGACTCTTGAGTCCCATTGACTGCAAGATGATCAAACCTATCCATTCTTAAGGAAATCAGTCCTGAGTGCTCACTGGAAGGATAGATCCTGAAGCTGAGGCACCAATACTTTGGCCACCTCATGAGAAGAGAAGACTCCCTGGAAAAGATGGAGGGTAAAAGGAGAAGGGGACGACAGAGGATGAGATGGTTGGACAGTGTTCTCGAAGCTACTAACATGAGTTTGACCAAACTGCTGGAGGCAGTGGAAGACAGGAGTGCCTGGCGTGTTCTGGTCCATGGAGTCACAAAGTCAGACACGACTAAACGACTAAACAACAACAACAAGGGGTCATGAGCAACATCCAATGAAATGCTTCCACTAGGATAAGGACTTTTGGCTGTGCAACTGAATTTCCCCGCCTCCTCCTTTCCCCTTGCCCCCTCCTAAATCTGTTATGGGTTTTCCTCAACCCTCCAGGGTAGATTTTTAGGGGGGTGTTGGTGGGGGGCAGGTCCACAGGGAGAGGATAATCCAATGTTCAAGTGTAATTTCTTGTGCATAAGTAATTTGTTGGATATCTCACTAACAAATGTATTGTGGTATATGTTCTCCTGGACAACAGACCACTTCACCAAAGCTTCTGCGGTAAGAAATTATTAAGTCTTCCAGGTGCCACAAGACACTGTTGTCCTTGCTGTAACTAACAACTATCCCTCTGCAAACTGTTACAATGGCAGAAGCTTATAGTGTTAGCGGCAGAGCCTGGGATTAGAACTCAGGAGCTGCTGCCTCCAGCTACTAGAGCATGCCAGAAAATCTTAGCATTCACAGGATTAGCCACATAAATAACAAAAAGTTCAGACAGGCTAAACTGAAAACAGACAGAGCTAAGCATTGGGCTTCCTTCAGGCAGATGATAATGCATCTGGACCAGAGACACTTGGTTGGTTGATAAGCTTGGTAAGATTAGTGTAAATAGCTACAGAAGCAGAATGCTAATAGAAATGGCAGTGAAGGGTATCTGCTAAAAGCCAGGAAAACATATGTAAGTACACACACACACACACACACACACACTGCCTTTAAGGAGTTGAAACGTTCATTTAGTTCATTCAACTTTAAAAGCATACTCACCATTAATTTGCCAATGTCTTGCAGGAATGTTTTCTTCCCTTTATATAATCTACAGTGCACAGTGGCTGCACTCTGACACATAGGTATCTATGTTCTCTCAGCTGTGACCTTTTATTTTCCACTATTCCAGAGATGTCCAGCCGATGGGCTACATGCAAAAAGTCCAGATAACAGCTATGGTGTAGCACGGAGGCATACTTCTCAGACCACCGATTCCAATCTGTTTAAGCATGCCAGACTCTCTGCCAGATTATGGCCTATAATATAAATAATACTCCTGCAATAGAGTGGAATGGTACCCAGACCAGAAAAAGAAAACAGACAGTAGTAGGGGTTATCTACAATGGTTCTGGGTTAACTAGGGAACAGTGACAGAAGCACACTGAGTAGGGCCTAGACCTGGTCATATTTAGAGAAGACCCTGCTGAAAGTGATGAACATCTCAAGTCTCATCGATTTCAGTGGCTCCCCTTCCATGAAGACCATACAGTGGAACCTTGGGTTGCGGACGTAATCCGTGACGGAGGCACATCCGCAACCTGCAGCGTCCGCATCCTGAAGCGCCGCATCTGCACAGGCCCCAGTGCGATTTGGCGCTTCTGCGCATGCGCGAGCGGTGAAACCCGGAAGTACATTCGGGTTTCCCACGGTCTGCAACCTGAAAACACGTAACCTGAAGCATCCGTAACATGAGGTATGACTGTATTTGTTTATGTCTCTCCTGTGTGGCCAGACAGACTGAGGCAAGCAGAGGAAGAGGGTAAGCAAGAAGGTTCACCTCTGAATTGCCTGAGGGCAAGTGATCATACTACAAACAGAAGGGGCGGGCAGCCTTGTTAAGGGAAGCAAGGAACCACTGCAGCCAGCCACCTCCTGTACCAGTCTCAGCATTCCCAATCCTTAACAGTGCCTGTTTCTTCATTATATCATCAGCATGGCTTACATGAGGAAGATTTGCAGGGGCCAAGAGTGAACTACTTCATGATTACTCTTCACTGAGATTGTTACTGGCAGATTACAACACACTTGCAAATAATGATGCCCCGAGCTTAAAAGGGCACCCAAGCCCTGGTTAAACAACTTTTCTCAATCCACTCAGATGTTTCTACAGTAGCTGTATTAATACATCCCAGCAGCGGCCTTATATCGCAAAATATGAAACTTAACTCGTGGGCATTAATGAAGGCATTAATCTTCCACCTGTCACTAATACTGGCCAGGCAGTTTTTCAACTACCTGCCCTCAACATTGCTAGTTGGCCCTTTGGGGATTAAATCTCTAAAGTGCTGCCTGCAAAAGTGTTATCAGAGGTTACAGCCACACAAAATTAGCATCCAAAATATATACCTAGCGCTCTCATTTCAAATGTGCATTATTAGTCTACACGGCAGAGTTCATATCCACCAATAGGCTAATTATACCAGAAGCAATATTTCCAAGTGACTTCCTTTCCGTGTTCCTTTCTTATTTAAAATCAGGGAGAAGCCATGGAGAGTTTCATTCCAGATACAGCTAACTGAGCATTATTGGATCCTACAGATCAAAGTATACTGGCCTCTCCTTAGTTTAACAACACTGTGATTCTTAATACAGTGTTTTCAAGCACTGAAAGCATTTCGCACACATTGCCTCATTGCAATCCTAACAACCCCCCCATAAGGCAAGACGACAGCAATATTATCCTCATAAGGCTGAGAGTGTGTAACCACCAATGAATTACCGTATTTTTTCTGTGTATAAGACTAGGGTTGTTGTTTTTTTTAACCAAAAAAAATAGGTTTAAAATTGGGGCTCGTCTTATACATGGGTAGTGCTGAGGGGTGTTTTCTTAATTTGGAGTCCCCAAAAGTAGGGGGCGTCTTATATTAGGGGGGGCGTCTTATACACGGAAAAAATATGGTGATGTCTCAGGCGGGACTTGAACCAAGGACTTTTGGATTTGTAGCTTAGTCTCTTGGACACTACACTGCACCAGTTCCTTAACATTTAAATAATCAGGCTTAACTGCTGCGCCCTTCAGCAGATATATTCATTTCAAAAAAATTGCAAATTTTCTCTACTGTCTCCTGTGACTTCATCAACAGTTGCATAGCAAGGAGAAATCCAGCAGTTCTTATCATTGCACCTACACATTTTAAAAGCCCATTACTTAAGCATTTACTCTACCAGAAAAAAAAAGGTTTGTCAAACTGTTGGAAGTACAAAAGCAGAGGTCATTCAGTTTGTAATTTAAGGGTTTATTTTATTAGTCTTAAAGTCAACTAGACAGGAGGGGTGGTGGATATGTTGCTGAGCAACCAGGCAGAGTAGCATGTTCTTTGCTGAGGTAGCACATACCCTGATTGCCTGTGCAGTTCTAAGGAAGTTTTTACTCTGTATGTTTGGTCTAATGTCCACTTGATATATTCAAGGCCTGATAGGAGAAAGACAAAACTTGTCTGTTCCTTTCTCCTCAGATTATACAGGTTTATAGCTGCTGTTCCAAATACAGTCCACAAGTTTTTTTTTTGCTACAGAATACTTTAGTCTAGAGCAAGTGACATATAGATGGCATATCCCATCTGCTACTGTGTCCAAGTACACCAATAGGTATCAAGGTTAGATTTATGCACAAGTTAAGTAAACCACAGTTTAGGGCCTCAGATTATGAGGGGCTTCTAATTTAAAAAGTCTACATTTCAAGTTTTACACAATTGGTTAAAAAATAAACTTATTGCAAGATATACATTTTATTTAGATTCTTAGTTTTCGCTTACATCCTCCCCTCTGTACTGGTCTATATCCAACTACAGTGGTACCTCTGTTCCGGAGGTCCGTTCTTAACCTGAAACTGTTCTTAACCTGAAACACCACTTTAGCTAATGGGGCCTCCCGCTGCTGCTGCGCCACCAGAGCACGATTTCTGTTCTTATCCTGAAGCAAAGTTCTTAACCTGAAGCGTTATTTCTGGGTTAGCAGAGTATGTAACCTGAAGCGTATGTAACCCGAGGTACCACTATACAACACTTTATTATTTCTATTTGCATTGGCTTTTCTGTTAAACTAATGGCACTTTTTTTTTCCTTTTTGCTAAAACTATGCAGCCTCCTCACTTTGACATAGCCTAGGGCACAGCATGTCTTACTCCAGCTCTGATGGGCTTAGAAAAAAAGCATTTCCTGCCTATGTGGGCAAAAGGTATTTCCTTCGAAAATTGCTGCACGAATTATATCGTGGTCACATATACAGTTGTTTAGAAGAGAAAATGTGTCTTTACAAATTTAGCAACTTTCCTTTGAAATCTTACTCAATATGCATCAAGAAATTGCAGTAAAAAACCCAAGAATTTACTGCTCCTTTTCCAATACGAGTAGAGATCAGCTGTAGGTTTCTTGTTATGACTCATGGACATTTGGTTGACCCAAACAGGGCTAAGGGCTATTTCAAATGTCCCTTATTACTTACGACACATCTTTGTCAATGTCTGAATGGTGGGAATGCTTCCTTGTAAGTTAACTGTATGACAAAGAAGCATTTAAACTGGTCATAATTTGATAAATAATAAAAAATTGTCTAGTAGCACCTTAGAGACCAACTAAATTTGTTCTTGGTATAAGTTTTTGTGTGCATGCACGCGAAAGCTTATACCGGAAAAACTTAGTTGGTCTATAAGGTGCTACTGGACAATTTTTTATTTTTATATATATTTTGACCCAACACGGCTACCTACCTGAATCTATAATTTGCTGAGACAGACACTAAGCTTGATGTTAGTCAAAAGCAACTTACACATAACTTTCCAAATCAGTGAATGGCATTTCATTCAATTAAACAAAAGGAAAAGCTGTTCTGTTAAAAATAAAATGGTATTGAAATTGAATGTTGTTTAGATAGATTTATTTTATCTGGCACCTAAAATTAAGCTTGCTTAGGTTGGAGCTAAACATTAGGTAGCAAACACAGGATTCCTAAGCCCATGTTTGCTTCCGACAGGCAATCTGGAATCCCATTTGCAAAGGACAAGCAGCAGGTAGGAGGTGTGCTTAATCCTTCCCACCTCCTTAACTCTGCAATCTCTTCCCCTTCACCCAGCCCCAATATTGGATTTCCTGATTAAGTGAAAAAGAGCAAGGAGCGATTCCCAAAATTGTGGTTAGAAAATGTTACAGAGGAGAAGTGGTGGCAGTGGATGGGCAAAGCACTGCCTTGCCAAACACTTCTGCCTGACTCCATTCTCAACCCCGGAGACAAACACAATGCTGGGAATCCAGTCTATGAAATCAAACATCTAGTAGTGCCTATAGATAACTTGGGAGACTAATCCTAAATTGCATTAACGCAGTTGTACTGCCGAAATAAAGGAGGCTGACCCTGGAAGCCACTTGGATGCAGACTCCCATGATCTACAATAGAGAAAGCCCAACTTTTTGTACCAGGTGAGCTGCAAGAGAATTTCAACACAGAACCCACAGGCTGCACACGGCCTTGTTGCGCAGGCGCAGGGAGTGAGGCCAGAACTTGCCCCTCACGCTACCTTCCCAAAGCTGGCTAAGCAAGATGCCGGGCTTTGGGAAGGAAGTGTGAGGCTCTAGCAGAGTCCTAGGGCCCTCCTACCTCCTTCCCAAAGGTGGGAGAGTCTTAACTAGGCTTTAGAAAGGAGGTGGGAGGACTCCAGGACACTGGCAGAACCCTCACACCTCCTTCCCAAAGCCCAGCACCTCGCTTACGTGGCTTTGGGAAAGCAGCACAAGATCTGTGGGCAGGGGTGTCTAATGTTGCTGAGAGCCACCCAAAAATGCATTGAGGGCCGCATGCGACTATTGGGCAAGATGTTGGACCACCCTGATTTAAAATATAACTTTGCCTTTAAATGCACATTTCTCTCAAAATATCCATCTCTGAACTTCACAAAAAATCTTTAGAAATATATTTATAATTGTATTTTACTGATGTTTTCCAAGTGTGAAATCCAGTAGATAGCTACATCTCAATCTACACAGTAGTCCAGGAGGGGCAGATTAGGTCAGTTTGTGTTGGAAACTGCAACACCCAAATTCCTCATGCATCCCTAGATACGGGTGCATTTGGGAACTATAAGAAAAGCTGTTCTGAGTTCCTTGGAGAAAGTGATGTATCCGTGTACAAATTAGTAGAAACAATTTTCCTCCTGGTTCATGGCACATTGCATAACTTTTACCCAATATTGTCCCAAAGCAATACCCCCTGACACACAATTATGCTCAATAACAAGTATTATAGCAGAAAGCATGTCAGACTGAATTCAACTCCTGCTTGGCCACAAACCCATTTGAGAGCACAGCCTTACTCGTGTCTACTCAAAAATAAGTCTGACTTGAGTCCCATGGAACTTACTACCAGGTAAGTGTGTACAGGAATGGCACAGCCTGAGTAATACCATCAGCCTATAATTTGCAACTTTATAGTGGAACTGTTTGACTTACCTTGAGGGTTTATGAACGATGAATGACCAGACAGATTACAAAGCCCTTTCATACTCTAAAAGCAACCTAGAAAATGCATGAAACTAAGTAACTGAAACACCTGCTCAACTGAGTTTCACTTCTGCCTCCAAGTATACAGGTGAAACTCAAAAAATCAGAATATCGTGGAAAGGTTCATTTCTTTCAGTAACTCAACTTAAAAGGTGAAACTAATATATGAGATAGATTCAGGACATGCAAAGTGAGATATGTCAAGCCTTTATTTGTTATAATTGTGATGATTGTGGCGTACAGCTGATGCGAACCCCAAATTAACAATCTCAACTTTGGGGTTTTCATCAGCTGTACGTCATAATCATCACAATTATAACAAAGGCTTGACATATCTCGCTTTGCATGTCATGAGTCTCTCTCATATATTAAACTCCAGTAGCTAATGAAAACAATTGCTTACATAAATGAACTTTTCCATGATATTCTACTTTTTCTAGTTTCACCTGTAAATTCCTGAAGCCACTTTCATAATCTGCAACAGACACATCCATCCCTCTTCACTACAAAAAGAATCATGACATTCTGTTTGGTTCTTTAAAAGAACAAGAAAAAAAATGCAGTATCGTAGGAAAGTTCATTGCCTTGAATGCTGACGTAAGTTTATCAAGAATCCATAAATTTCAGTGTGCCTATGCAGAATATGTCTTAGTCAAGGTACCACCCTTAATAATTTGGCAAGTGATTAAAAATGAAACCTGAACATACTTCAGCACAGATTGTCTTCATTGAAATGTGGTGCTGAGAGTATTTCAGTTTCAAATGTCTGAGAAGCCCCTATAGGAATACAAGCGGCTCAGTCAGAGATCACAGATAAGATTTTCCATTCAGTGAAGGAACCAACCCCCCCCCCCACAAGCCAGCATGCTTCCTGTACCATTAGATACCATCTCCATAACATAACAAATAGCGAGGCTGTAGTGATAATGACCTACCTACCTAAGCTATTCTTTATACAATCTGAAGTTGAAATCAGATATAAATGGGAGATTGTCCATAAAAGTACAGCTACTCTTAAGTGTTTCTTTTTCGCCTCCAACAATTCGGAAAGACAGGATGACTATAAAGACACCCACAGCTCTACCATTGGGGCGTACAATCTCTGAAGATCTATATGGATTTTTAAATCATCAACATCAAACACATCTATTATGGGTTGCAACCAATGGTGGCTTTGCCTCTGCTTGTGCAAATTAGGTGACCTGCTTTCTGCTCAACTCCCCTATCCATTTCCCCTAAAAAGCTAATTTTACTTTTTTCAGGGCAGGGGGGACCCTCCATAACTGAATATAATGCAGACGGCTGCAGCAGGTCCTGGCGTCCGCTCCCAGTTTCACTTAAAAAGAAATGCTACTTTCCTTATGAGTAGAACTGCACAAAATTCTTGCCATACCTTTATTTTAAAATTGTTGGAAGATTCCACAGAATGGCCACTCCTGCTTTCAAGCTTTCCTGCCGGATTCCCATGATCTCTCTAAAACACAAAGTATCTAACCTGAACCCCCATTCCTGATCAACACTCTCCTAAAATCTCTTATATAACAGCTTATTGTAAAAGATTACCAAATCATCATCACAGACCAAGTGTCTTTGGATCAATACTTGTTTGCATAGGAGAATGCAAACCTGTCTTATAAATTGCAAATGGAGCTGAAAATGTTCACAGTCTTACTCCATCAAACAGGTCCAATATACATTTTTATATTTATACAGATGAACATTACTGTTTTGCAATCTCTGCCCTGGGCAGTGATTTGAAGACGAGTAAGGCCTGGATTGGAAAAGATGAGCAACGGGAGAAAATCTCAGTGAGCAGGAGTAGCAAATGGGGCATTACACAAGCTATATCCTGAAACCCCTCCATCCTTGGCAGCGTTTAACTCTCCTTTTCATTATGCTAGGCTGGATAAATGCTTCTGACAATGCAGTTAAAGCAGAAGGCTGCAATTCCCAGGAAGGAATGGTTTTTGGCAATTTTGCTTTAGCAGATGCAGCAGTTAACCCCCCTCTCCTTATATTAAACTATCCAGGTCCCAAGAGCACTGATAGCCTATATACTTCCTCCTCCTCCTCTAAGGCCTCACAACTATTACATTATCATTATGTCAGTTGTGTGCTGCCTGCATGAACAACTCTGGTGGAAGCGAATACAAAAACAAGCGCCACTGCAGTTATAATAAACGCAAGGCGTGGGACTAGCCAAGAGGGAACAAACTGAGAATTTGGTTCTGTTCAGCTCCAGAGGTTTTCGCACAGCAAAGATCAGACTTTGAGCAACATGGAAGAGAACCCAGAGTGAACTGTGGAATCCGGGATGGATCCATTCCAGCCACGGGAAATGATAGGCTATTTTGAGCATCCCACCAAGGCTTTCCTGCAGCAAGGCTTTGGAACATGCAAGGCTACCAAAGCCGCAGGATGCGTCCCGTCTGCACAAGCTTCCCCTCTTGTGCTTTTTTTCTGGAAACTGATTGCATGTGGCAGGTCCAGAGTCCACATAGAATCATACGAGTTGGAAGAGACCCCAAGGATCATCTAGTCCAACCGGCTGTAATATGCTGTTGTCCCATAAGGGGATCGAACCTGCAACCTTGGCATAATCAGCACCAAGCTCTAACCAACTGAGCTATTGGTTGGATGTCTGTTCCACAAATACTGTACTTCCAACTCTGGTCAATACCCTACACTCTGGTCAGGATAAAATTATGTCTATGGCATATCTGAAGAAGTGTGCATGCACACGAAAGCTCACAACAATAACAAACTTAGTTGGTCTCTAAGGTGCTACTGGAAGGATTTTTTTTAATTTTTTATTTTGTTTCGACTACAGCAGACCAACACGGCTACCTACCTGTAACTGTCTATGGCCTGTTATACCCCCTGTAGTTTCAGCTCATTTAAGTGACTATTCCCCTAACAGTTCCCCAAATAAAACTCTTCATAATGTGTGTCAGGTAGGTCTGGAAGTTCCTTTTTTTTAACTCTTTAGGTAGCATATGCACAACTTAGGAAAGAAAGAAAAAAAACCCACATTCTCATTACTGCCTCACACAAGCGGTATTTGATAGCCCATTATGTTCTTTTTCTTGGATCCCTCTCTGGTAAACATCAGTAGGCTTGAATCTATCGCATTATGTTTTCTTTAATATAAGGAGTAACCAGATACAAGCTGAACTCTGAACTGAGCATCATACTCACTTCCTTTAGAGAGAACCTAAATGAGCACAAAACCTGAGCAGTCTAAAGACTTGTTATTTTTTGGTACAGTGTGCCCGTTCTGGCTTAAGCACAGCAAATGCAAAGAACCTGCTTCTGAATAAGCAAAACTAAGAATCACTATCCAAAAGCGCTTCAAAATTAAGACATTGCCTCAAGTTCAGTTAGATCAAGACCATGAAATGGTTTCACTGCTTAAACATTGCCCACGTTTGCAAGGTAAGCTCACCTGGACAGCTACGCCAAAGGTGCAACTAGGTTTGTGCGGTTTGGTATTTATCGTTTCCAGGCAATTAAAACTGCTTTAGTAAGTCCCCCAGTGTTAACATTAGGAGACATATTGCAAGGTTAGCCTAGAACAGGGTTTCCCAAACATGGGTCTTCCAGCTGTTTTTGGACTAAAACTCCCATTATCCCTAGCTAGCGGTCAGGGATGGTGGGAACTGTAGTCCAAAAACAGCTGGAGATGAACTTTTGAGATAGCCAGGGGCCAGCAAACTTTTTCAGCAGGGGGCCAGTCAACTATCCCTCAGACCTTGCCAGGGGGCGGACTATATTTTGAAGGGGGGGAAAATGAAAGAATTCCTATGCCCCACAAGTAACCCAGAGATACATTTTAAATAAAAGGACACATTCTACTCTTGTAAAAACACGCTGATTCCCAGACCGTCCACGGGCCGGATTTAGAAGGTGATTGGGCCAGATTCGGCCCCCGGGCCTTAGTTTGCCTACCCATGGCCTAAGGTGACTTGAACTTCCTTTATTTAAAGGTTTTTAAAAATACTAAAATTGCGCTATATATGATCTGGTATAGTAGAATGGCACAGTGTGACTTCACTAAACATGACCCATAAAGAATCCACCAAAAACAAGAAGTTGACATTTTTTAAACAAGAATAATTTCCTGCTTCTCAGTTTAACCCACTGCAAACCAGGCAAGCTTTCAAATCAAACAGCAGGCACCCACTTCCAGATCATAGAACTCTCTTTCCTTTACTGACTAGACTTAACAAACTAAGTTTTAGTTCAATTAACCAATTAAATATTCATTGACCCTTAATTGATCCACTTCCATAGCCTGCTTCAAAGAACACCTACCACCTTTTATTCTTGTTAAAAATAAATGCCTTGAACTGCCAGCAGGGATTTGGCATCCAGGCACTAACTCCGCTACCATTTCTCACACACTGCAAAACGCATCCTCATACATGAGTGTTGACCTGAATGTGTGAAACCGATTCGAGAAGCAGTTCACAGTCTCTTCTAATGAAACACATTTTTCAGTTTCCAAAATGAGTCCGCTAACTGATTGCTGGATCACAAATGAGGCAAAATTACCATTTCATCCCATTCAAGGATTCAGGAAACATGAAGGGTTTTAAGATGAGCAATGCACTCTTAACGGCATTTACACAGAAGTTACCACTGAATTCAGTGGGCCTGCCTTAGGATTTCAGCCTCTGTCTTCTAAATGTTTTAATGATTGATACAGTGCAAGTAATTCATAATTTTTTTATCTTATGGCAGCTTCTCTGAGCTCCATGTAACTTTACTTGTAGTGAACCTGCTAAAAATTGGGGTGCACAACAAATTAGAAGAGTATCTAGCTGTTCAGTGTACTTAAAACATTGATGCATACCTGCACATATAACGTAATTTAGAGCAGTGCTCTTCAAACACCAGATGTAGGTAGACTATGACTCCCATCATGCTTGATCATTGGGCTAAGCTTGCTGTGGATGATGGGATTTAGAGTCCACCCACATCTGGGGAGCCCAAGTCAAGGAGCACTGATTTAGATGATTCAAAATCAAAATATCATTATAAATCAATTAAGTATTAGCTGTATGCACCAAATCTCACAGGCCCCAAATCCCTTTTCTCAAGCCATGTTAGTAGGCCAGGCTCCACCAAGCTGGTGCTGTCCCTCGCCCCCAACGTTTTGGATTACAACACTGCTCAACCCTAGGCTATGCTGATGGGAGTTCTAGCCCAAAACATTTGAAGAGCACCAGGCTGACAAAGCTTTTAGGCAGTTATTTGTGTCTGACCATTTACAATCTACTAGGATCGCACATTTAATCACAATACATAAAAACCCACAAAACTTTTCTTTTTGTAAAAAAATGGCAACTGTATTAAAAGATTTTTTTTAAATGAATAAAACATCTATTAAATGTCTGTCCAGGATTTAAAATTACAGTTATCGAGATTCTGTTTTCCAGGTACATCACATTACAATTCATTTCATTGCTGGTTGAAGGTATATCTTTTACAAGGAGAACACACACCAAAAAAAAATAATAATGCTAATATCTGTGAACTTGATTTTTTTTAATAAAAAAAAAAACCTGAACGCCATGGAAACTAAACTGACAAAAGGCTCAAATGGAAAATAAGAAGAAATTAATTTTGTTAATAATAGGCCCTTTTGTTCTGGCTTGCTCTGTATGATTACTGAAAGGAAACGGTTAAGTAGGGTTTTTTTTAGTAGTAGATAATGGGATTCTTGGAACCTCCACAGGTTGGCACTGGCTGCAACAGCTGTTTTGAAGGCACTCTACAGACACAGGGTTGCTGTTGGCCCTGCATCACATTCTAGGAAGTATTTGTACTTTAGAGAGCTAGTCGTCATAATTGGTTATTGCCAACCTCCGCCCTCCTCAAATTAAATTAAACCACCTCCTAGCCCTCCCGCCCTCCCAAACCCCACAAAAACACACAACTTAAAAATTGTGCAGATCTGTAATGTTTTCACAGCAGATTTTCTTTTTTAAAAAAAAACAACAACAACCAAAAATACAAATAAATGAATGCTCTCCATTCCCTCCCTTTCGATACAGCAGGTAAACAAAAATAGAAGATTTCACAATTAAATCAGCAGACACTTCTCTGGCACCTCGCACACCGTATTGGCATCAGTGTTATTAAAAGTCCCAGGCAGTACACGTGCAATACTTCTTCAGATGGGATAGGCTTGTTAACAAATATTCCAACTTTGCATAGAAATCCGCAAGAACCAAAAGTTTCCTAGTCACTGGCGGAATTCGGACTGGCAAGTGGAGGGGGCTTTCTCTTTTCTCCTCCCCTCCAAAAACACAAGTATCATTCCTTCACTGCTGCTCCCCTTCACCTCTTGTTAAAAGCAATGGCTAATTCCCCCACTTCTCTCTGCAAAAGAGCACACACAAAAAAAAACCCTCCCCCACTGGTTCTCGGCACAAGAAATAAGCAACAATCAAATGGATGGCATATACATGTTGGAAGGGCCACACTTCCAACAGGATTTGTGTGTGTGTAAGGGGGAGTGGGTGGGGTACTTTTTTGCACCAGATGTTAACGAGAGACAATGCATACCCATGACACTGATAACCACCAGCAGCAGCAATAGCATAGTAAGCCGTAACCTGGAAGGAATCCGGGTGCAATGCAAAATTGTTTCAAAAGCTGGAATTTCACAGGACAACATTGCTGCCACAGCCGCCGTCTGTGTGTGTGTGTGTGTGTGTGATGGTGTTGTAAACCTTTAATTCAAGGAAAAAAGGAAAAGAAAAAAAAATAGAAAACAATACAGTCGTGATGTCCTCTCCTCCTTTCAGAGGATCACGCAGGAAGAGCAGCATTGATCGTCCCCGTTGGGTTGGGAAGCGTAGTTCATCTGCCGGACGATCTCGGCAAAGAGTTCGTCCACCGAGGCTTTGTTTTTGGCTGAAGTTTCCATGAAGGGGCAGCTCCAGTCTTCCGCCAGGGCTTTGCCTTCCCCGAACGAGACCTCCCTCTCGCCCTCCAGGTCCACTTTGTTGCCCACCAGGATCATGGGCACCTTCTCGTACCTCTTGACCCGGATGATCTGGTCCCTCATGGGCTTGATGTCCTGGAAGCTCTGCTGGTTGACGAGGCTGTAGACCAAGATGAAGCCTTGCCCGTTCTTGATGTACAGGTCCCGCATGGAGGCGAACTGCTCGGTGCCGGCCGTGTCCAGGATCTCGAGCACCGAGGGCGAAGAGTCCACCTCGATCTCCTTGCGGTAGAAGTCCTCGATGGTGGGGTCGTACTTCTCGATGAACGAGCCCGTCACGAACTGCACGGTGAGCGCCGACTTGCCCACCCCGCCCGAGCCCAGCACGACCACTTTGTATTCTCGCATGGCTCTTCGGGCGGCGGCGGCGGCAGCGGGCTGCGCGCCTCGGCCGGCCGCCTTCCCTCGACGAGCCCGCGGCGGCTGCTGCTGCGCTCTCCGACTCCCCTCCCACCCTCCGAGAGAAAGAAAGAAAGAAAGCACGGAGGGGTGAGGGAGGGAGGCAGGCAGGCAGGCGGGCGGGCGGCCGAGGGGGAAAGCCGCCCCTCGACGGAAACGGAGGCGCCCTTTCCTCTCTTCGCGGGAAGGCAGTCGAGGGGCGCTTAGGCGGCGGCGGCGGCCGGGTGAAAAGGGCAAAGGCGCCCGCCTTCCCCCGCGCCCCGGGCCAGGCAGAAGGGGAAGGAGCGGCGGCGAGAGCTCCGAGCCGCTTTCGCAAGGCAAGAGCTGCGCCTCAGCAGCACGACGACGACGACGACGAATAGGAGGAGCAGCAGCAGGAGGAAGAAGAAGGGAAGCGGCGGCGGTAGCTGCCGCTGCTGCTCGAGGCGGCGCGGAGGCGGCGCGCGCTGGTTCCAGTGGCGTCCCGGCCGCGGGGAGAGCTGCTGGGCGAGGAGGAGCGCGCCGCACTAGCCCCGCTGCGCTGCTTCGGGGCGCCGCTCGCGAGGTCCATCCCGCCTCCTCCTCCTCCTCCTCCTCTTTCTTCGCTGGCGGCCGGCCCCGCGACGCCCTCCGGTGAATCACTCGCTTCCCTCGGCTTCCGACCCCATTGGGCGCCGGGGCGCTCCCCTTCCAACCACCTGAGAGGAGGCGAGGCAAGGCGGACGGCACATCACGCGCGCACGCCCCGTTCGCTCCGCTTCCTCCGCTCCGGATTGGCTGCCGGCCCGCTTGCTCGTCGAGCGGCCCAGGCTCATTGGCCCAGGCGGCGGGCTGCCTCGTGGATGGGTTCAGGAGAAAGGGGATTGGCCCGGCAGCAGCTGTTTCTTTCTTTCTTTCTGGCGCGCCCCGCCCCCTTCCCCCGCGCTGCACCTCCTTGTTCTCCTGCAACTCCTCCTCCTCCTCCTCCTCCTCCGCGCCCTCCCGCGAACGCGAGAAGTTTGGTCGGATAGTGTGGGAAACGGGGATGAGCAGCGTGGGCGGCGCTTGGGGGGCGGGGAAGGGAAAGAAGAATGGGGTGGTTGGGAAAGGAAGAAAAAAAGCAAGCCGGGTAAATGGGAAGCGGAAGCCTCGGTGCACCCCGAGAGAAGCACAGGGGGAGGAGAGCGAGGTGCAAGGGTGGGAGGGCTGCGGGAAGTAGGTTTAGCCGACTCGAAGGAGCAGTTTTGAGCAAGTTGTCGGCAGGGCAGTTCGTTTCCTGCCTAAGCCCAGTGGGAATTCAAAGGTCCTTACTCCCAGGTAGTGCTCACAGTCTGCAAAAGAGCAGAATCTGTAGCCCCACAGATGTTGTTCAACTCCCATCGCCCCCGAACCCTGGGCTGGTGGGAGATGGGGCCCAACATCTGGAGCAGTGTTTCCCAAACTTGGGTTTCTATAGCTGTTTTTGGACTACAATTCTCATCACCCCCTGACTACTGGTTCTAGTAACTAGGGATGATGGGAGTTGTATTAAAAAAAAAAGCTATAGAGACCCACGTTTGGGTGACACTGAGCTGGAGGGTTAAGGTTTCCCCCTGGCTTAGTGGTAGAGCATTTTTTTTGCATGCAGAAGGTTGCAGGTTTGGTTCCTGCCATCTCCAGGTACGTCTAGGAATGTCCTCTGTCTGACACCCTGAACAGCCTCTGCCAGTCAGTGGAGGCAATACTTTATTCCCTGTTGTCTAGAACAGAAAAACAATATTTATCCCACAATCCAGGACCATCCACTCCAAATTTGCATTCATCATCCTATGCTCTTTGTCCCCTTTTCTGGCACACTGGATATGGATATTATACATACATAATATTGCTGAAGATGACCATGCATTCTACCCTAGAGTATTGGGTCAAGGAGTATTTGCATCATCATCATCATTGATCTCAAGGTGGGATAACTTCCTTCAGAGATTTAGATAACTTTTGTAGTAGGAGCAAGATATAAATTTAACAAACCTAAACTTTAATAATAAAACCATTAAACACTTAGAGTCTAGTATTTCCCAAGTGTTGTACATATATTAAAATATAAGCAGTTCCTGCCCATATATTCACAATATAATGAACATGATAGGAAAGGAAAAAGGAATGCGGAGAGGAGAGGAATTGCGCAAGTGCTGGAGCAGCTGCTCCTTCAATGGCCAATGGATGGGGCCAGGTTGGTCTCCTTGCCATGATGTGCTTTCCAGGTGGACGGTTGCAGCCTCCAATGTTCCTTGGTGCTCTAGCTGATGGCTGAGGCCAGAGTATACCTCCCTGCAATCAGGGTGTCTTTACTTGTGAGTATTATTTAGTTAGGAGAGGGAGAACGTAGGCAGTTTTCTACTCCGACAAAATAATGTGAAGTTCTCCAAAATATGTATTGGTTTATGGCAAGGGTTAATGACCTACAGACTCTAGTCCTTAATCAATTTTAGAAAATATTTTTTTTCCATTCAGCTGCATTATAACAGATGAATCATTTGGGTCTGACATGGGGCAGCTGCCATATGATAAGATTATTTTCTGTTTCTTCCTTTTTAATAACAATCAGCCTGGCTGCGATTTGAATTACAAGAAACTCTGGCTGTTTGCCGTAATTTGTTCACAGTATTACTCTTTGTCAATCAGACATTCCATTTAAGAAAGAAAAAAGAGGAATCCACCCATTATGGTTGCACCTTCTAACCTTTGCTCTTTTCATATGGCGGCCTCTCACTATAAAGGGATTTGCTTCATAAGATTTGCAAAATGCATTGCATCAGTGTAAAAAATACACTGAGTAAATGGTACTGGATTGGGGGGGGGAGAGAATCACAATAGCAACAAGCTGCATCTTCTCCCTTGTAATGGATTCCCTCCCTATTCTATTCACATCTACTGAGTTATTACCATCAGTCCCTGGTTACTAATGACAAAATAATAATGCATTATGTTTGAAAACCACTATTCCAACAACATTGTAGAGCTTTCAAGGAAGGCAAGCCTGCTCATTAGGACACTGTTTTTTCCTTTTATTGTCTTGCCAGCTGATAGACAGTGGTACCTCTGGTTAAGAACTTAATTCATTCCGGAGGTCCGTTCTTAACCTGAAACTGTTCTTAACCTGAGGTACCACTTTAGCTAATGGGGCCTCCCGCTGCCGCCGCATGATTTTTGTTCTCATCCTGAAACAAAGTTCTTAACCCGAGATACTATTTTTGGGTTAGTGGAGTCTGTAACCTGAAGCGTCTGTAACCCGAGGTACCACTGTATTCATCTTGGAGTAAGGATGGATTGAACATCTAATTCGGCCACATTTGGACCTTGTGGACTCTCGATCATAGATTCATTGCATTCCATGCCATGCCATGCTGCATTTGGCACAGAATAGGCATTTTTGTGCAAAATGCACACTTTTCAAACGTGCAGAGGCAAGCTTGAGCTTTTCACAGAGTGTATAGCCACATGTTCATTCTGTTCACTCCATTTATGTTTAGTGTGCAATAAACTTTAGGTAAGTCGCTTATGGCTTGGCCCCATCTGTCAGCCAAATAAGGAGAGGTTAGACAGGAGCTTGCTCCCTCGTCTCTACCCTGCATGAAAAACACCGCACCACTCCAACCTGTTCCCGGGATTGTAGAGCCAAAGAGAGACACACTTGGGCCTCTGTCGTGAGCTTTAGGGTGGCTGAGGGCCACTGCGAGGCTGCACTCTCTGCTTTCCAGGAATAACATGGCAAAGGAGAATCTAGCCGGGTCCCATTCATCAGCCAGTGATGATTTACATGCATAAAGTAAATCCCAGGAGAGCCTCAAACCCAGGAGAGCCAAAGGCAATGCACACAGTACTGACAAAGACAGAACAACCATCTGATTCAGTATTCGCTAGCTTCCTATGTAAGGAACAGCACTGCAGCACTTGCTTTTCCTCATCCCTACCTTCATGCTTTCTTTTCCTTTTCCCTCTCCATTATTTTTATATTTTTTTATTTTTTGCTTTTGCATCTTGTCTATTTGATCGTGAGCCTGCAGGCAGCAGCTGTCATTATCTTGTAATATTTGTCCCAGTGCTTAGAACATATTAGGCACTTAAAAGTCGATAGCAATAATAATTAGCAATGTTTCTGGCTTTGTGAGGAGAGCTGCATAGAGGAAATCAAGTCCCCAGTATGCATGTGCAATTGATTGCCCCATTTCATTATTGACCTGTTAAAAAATATCCCTTAGCCCATATCTAGAAGAGAAATGGGTCTGGCCAAAGTTCAAGATGACTGACTTCTTTTTGGCCAATGGGAACAAGGAGATTGCAAGATAATAGTAGGTTTTGCTTAGACTTGCAGCTAAAAGCCGGAAAACATTTCTGGCTCTGCATGCATGTTGACTGTGAGTCTGACAATGGACATTTCTTCTTCTTTCCTAGAACAGTTAATTATTACGTTAATATCACATGCCAGCTTTTACTCTCTATTTAAGCATTGCTTGTAATTTTATCTTTCCTTAATTTTATGTTGCACTCTCCAAAGAAAGAAACACAAATGGTCTTCAGACTCTTTAGCGGAAGCTTAAAGAGGTAAAGTGTGAATTGGACCTGGGAAGGGGAGAACTAACTATCTAATAAGGAGTGTGGATGTTTGAGTCCCTTTCCATCCCCTTGAGAGCATCCCTGTCAAAACAGAGCTAGTTAAGGCATTCAGCATTGTGGGAGATTTTCAATTTATCACTTTGCCAGGGTTCAGAATCAGCTGGGATGATGCTCCCTGGCTGGGAGCTAATTAAGGACAGATGAGCCTTTATAAGTCCAGCAGTTCATAGGCAGCCTCACTGTAAATAGTTGAAAGCTTAACTTAACCACCTGGATTTCTGCCTTCCCAGAAGTTCTTAAAGCAGCCTTCCCTAACCTGGTGCCCTCCAAATGTTTTGGGCTACATTTCCCATCAGCCCCAGCCAGCATGACTAGATATTATGGTAGTCAGAATGCAAAACATCTTGAGAGCACCAGGTTGGGGACGGCTGTCCTAAAGGCACAGAACCCTGTTTTTTGGGGGGAGAAAGATCTGTATAGTTAAAGCTATAGTTAAAGCTATGGTTTTCCAAGTAGCAATGTATGGAAGTGAGAGCTGGACCATAAAGAAGACTGATCACTGAAGATGCATTTGAATTATGGTGCTGGAGGAGACTCTTGAGAGTCCCATGGACTGCAAAAAGATCAAACTTATCCATCCTTAAAGAAATCAGCCCTGAGTGCTCACTGGAAGGACAGACCCTGAAGTTGAGGCTCCAGTACTTTGGCCACCTCATGAGAAGAGAAGACTCCCTGGAAAAGACCCTGATGTTGGGAAAGATGGAGGGCACAAGGAGAAGGGGACGACAGAGGATGAGATGGACTTGGACAGTGTTCTTGAAGTGACTGGCATGAGTTTGGCCAAACTGCGGGAGGCAGTGGAGGATAGGTGTGCCTGGCGTGCTCTGGTCCATGGGGTCACAAAGAGTCGGACACGACTGAACGACTGGACAACAAAGCAGTCCTGTGCACATGGTCCCCCAGTCCTGCCTCATTATACAATTCCTTTGACCCTGCCCCTCAAAGCAATGAAAAATATCCAGCAACAGAAATATCATTAATTTCCAGCCTTGGATACTCTGAAGCAGATAATAGATTTCTTGTTTGATAGCTGTCGATGAACTTGCAATAGAATCAAAGAGTTGTAAGGGGGCCTTCTTGGCTATGTAGTCCAACCCTCTGCTTGATGCAGGATATCCATAGCTACAGTTGATTTAACATCCATCCTGAAAAAATGGCTTCAGAAAACTTAAGTGCATGGTCACTGCTTTGTGGTCCTGATTCATGTATTTCCTTATGGCGGTTTTTGGATTTGCATTCGGTAGGGAAGGGTGAGGTAGAAGAAGTTGTGAGAGCAGGGCTTTTTTTCAGCCAGAACTCACTGGAACTGAGTTCTGGCACCTCTTAGGTTCATTCCTGGCAGCTCTTTAGGTTGGGGCTGTGCGCCGGTGGGTGGCACAGCACCTGGGGCTATTGTGTTGCCACGGCGATCGTGTTGGTGCAGCGATTGTGGCCGCACAACAGAGGTAGAGGTCAGCAGGAGTTTCGCTGAAATTGGCAGTGGGGGCAAAGAAGTGAAGGTGGGTGCTCCCCTTAAAAAAAAACTCACATTCCACCACCTCTTTTTCTAGGAAAAATGCCCTGGGTGAGAGAATACGGTACATTATGCTGTGGTTAGAGAGGCCCAAATATGCTTCATGAGAGTTGGTTCGCCTAGGTGGATATGAGCATACAGGCAAACCAAACATGGTTGCAAAGAGACTGGATTTAAATAGATGTGTTCTGTTTGTTCAACACAGAGATAATCATAAAGCATTTCATTTCCAAATGGTATATCGTTAAATGACTCACTTGAAACTACTGCACTTTGTTGTGTTTGCAGCGGGAGCTGGTTTCTTTTCTGATCAGGAAGTTGCCAAATACTGCATGAGTAATGCTGATTAATGCTGAGTCACCCATTTCCTACTTCTCTAGTGAGTTTCTGTGATACATGGGTAAACAGGTACTTCTTTGGCGGGGAGGGGTGCTATAGAGGAATTTCAAACACAATGCAGTATACTTCTCATCGCACTATATATTCCCACTTTCAACATGTGTTTGTAGTCAGATGGAAAGGTAAGTAGAAGAAATTAGGAATTTAAGCCCCAGGTACTGCAGATTTAGCTCTTACCTGGGCACAGTTTACCTAGATGATGATGATGATAATGATAATGATAATAATAATAATAATAATAATAATAATAATAATAATATATTATTTGTACCCCGCCCATCTGACTGGGTCTCCCCAGCCACTCTGGGCGGCCTCCAACAGTTATTAAAATACATTAGGCATTCTCTAATGTCTTTGTTCCCAGCTAACCCTACCATGTCCTTTACCTTGGCGTCAGCTTACAGCTTCTGTATACCTTCTGGACAATCTAGGCCTGTGGCAGACGTCCAATCATGTATGTAAAGCAAGGGGAATGGTGTGATTTAAGGTGCAAAACTGGCACACATTCCCTCCCTTGGCTTGAGCTTTTCTTCCACAGAACCTCCCACCCTGCTCCTTTGGGATAGCTAGGAGGAAGTTAGCAATATTTACACATTATTGGGATAGTCCCACATTTAAATACATGGGTCTCCTGCTGACACTTGCACTTTGCTTCTTAGTCTGAGCCTTTGCCTGTTCTGGTGTGTCAGTCTGGCTGTTTCATGCCTGAAGCGTAGGAAGTTGCCTTATACTGAGTCAGGCCATTGGTCCACACAGCTCAGTCTACGCATTCTGCAAGGTTTCAGACATGGAGTCTTTCCCAGCTGTACCTTGAGATATCAGGGATTGAAACGGGGACCTCCTGCATGCAAAACAGATGCTCTGTCACTGAGCTCTGGCCTTTTCCCTGCTGCGTTCATGTGGACTGGCATGGACATCCTTGGAACGAGAGACAAGCCAGCTGCTTCTCTTTCTAAACACCACCAGTCCTTGAGGAAATACAACAAATTGTTCAGTGTACTAGAAATATATCTAAAAGTAACATTGGTTTCATGCTAAATGTTGTAATGTGTTTGGGAGTGAATCTGAATGTTCTCTCAATGATCTTCCCAGTTCAGTTGTTAAAAAAGGACTGTTTGAGAGGTCATGTTGGCTGAAGAAGCTTAGCCTGGCAAGCTTGTTGAGAGGAAGGGCTTTTGCCTTACTAAATAATTGGTCAAATATAGGTAATTTGTTTCCAGTTTGGTGTAGTGGTTAAGAGCGGCAGACTCGTAATCTGGGGAACCGGGTTCGTGTCTCCACTCCTCCACATGGCCTACGACCCTCATACCTACGGGACCGCCTCTCCTGATATGTCCCACGGAGGACCTTACGGTCTTCAAATAAAAACATGTTGGAGATCCTGGGCCACAGGGAGGTTAGGCTGGCCTTGACCAGAGCCAGGGCTTTTTCGGCTGTGGCCCCGATCTGGTGGAATGCTCTCTCACAAGAGACTAGGGCCCTGCGGGACTTGACATCTTTCTGCAGGGCCTGCAAGACGGAGCTGTTCCACCAGGCCTTTGGCCAAGGCGCAGCCTGATCCCCTTTCTCCTTCTGTAATCCTCATAGAATTCTAACCCAATGGTTGCCATCAGGGGCGTTTCTAGCCCCCTGGCTGCCAGGGGCGGCAAGCCAAGAGGCACCCCTGGGGCGGGGCATTGCGGCATGTGCATGCGTCATGACGTCATGACGCACGTGCACAGCGCGATGCCACGCCCCTGGGGATGCCCCCGCAGGGGGAAAAAGGAAAGCAAAGCGGGCGCTTGAACGCGCCAGCTTTGCTTCCTTTTCTTTCCCTTTTGGCGCCCAAAGGGGCGGCCGAAAGGGGGGAGAAGCAAACAGGCGCGTTTAAGCGGCCGTTTGCTCCCCCCTTTCCCTTTTGGACGCTTCTTTCGGCGCTGGCTGGGCTGCGCCTCTGCAGCCCAGCCGGCACCGAAAGAAGTGACCGAAAGGGGAGAAAAGCGCCAGTTTGCTTCCCCCCCTTTTCCCCTTTCGTCCGAAAGTGAAAAGGAGGGGAAAGCAAACGGGCGCTTTTCTCCCCTTTCGGTCACTTCTTTCGGTGCCGGCTGGACTGCAGAGCCGCAGCCCAGCCAGCGCCGAAAGAAGCGTCCGAAAATGAAAAGGAGGGGAAAGCAAACGGGCGCTTTTCTCCCCTTTCGGTCACTTCTTTCAGTGCCGGCTGGACTGCAGAGCCGCAGCCCAGCCAGCGCCGAAAGAAGCGTCCGAAAATGAAAAGGCGGGGGGAAGCAAACGGGCGCTTTTCTCCCCTTTCGGCTGCTTAAACGCGCCTGTTTGCTTCTCCCCCCCCCTTTCGGCCGCCCCTTTCGGCTCCGCAGCCCAGCCAGCGCTGAAAGGGGCGGCCGAAAGGGGGGGGGAGAAGCAAAGCTGGCGCGTTTAAGCAGCCGAAAGGGGAGAAAAGTGCCCGTTTGCTCCCCCTTTCCCTTTTGCCGCCGTTCGTTCCGTCGCCCCAGGAGCAGCAGCACCGCACACACTGTGCGCTGCTGCTCCCACGGCGACGGAGCAAGCGGCGGTGAGCAGGGTGAGCAGCGGCGGGTGGGGGTGTCAAGCGGCGGCCCCTCCCACCACTCCCCACGCACCACCGGTCACCGCGGGAGGAGCAGCGCTGCACGGACGGGGGTGACGGAGGGAGCGGCGGCGCGTGGGAGTGACGGGAGGGGCCGCCGCTTGACACCCCCACCCGCCGCTGCTCACCCTGTCACTGGGGGCGTACCACCCCTACTGCCCCTCCCCAGCGACGCCCCTGGTTGCCATTAATTTGATTCTGACTTGATTTTAGAATGTATTTTAACTAATTGACTGTGTGATTTTATGTACACTGTGCTATTTTTCCTTGTTAGCCACTCTGAGCCCGGCTTTGGCCGGAGAGGGCGGGATACAAATAAATTATTATTATTATTATTATTATTATTATTATTATTATTATTATTATTATTATTATCCTTCCATGTCATGCTTGGCAAATCAAACCTTGAATCACAGAAACACCTTCAATCCTCTGTAAACTTCATTCCTAAGGAACAAACCTGAGACCCCTCACACCCCAGAGATCGTGGTGTAGCCTACCTCACAATATAATTAACTCTTACGTTCCATCTTGTGCTTACTTCCCGCCTAAATTTGCTTTAGGAATTTGAAGCTAATATTTCAAAAACATCCAGTGGAAGTCCTGCTGGAGTCTATATTACTAGACCCCATGTTTATTTGATATCAAATTGGGTTTCTTATTTTATGTATCCATTGTTGGAGATTAGGAACACCCTCAGAATTAACTGACGAGTGCAGTTTCACTGTCCTGTAAAATATTTCAGCAGTCCCTTCATGCTCGTAACAAGTTTGACTAAACAGTGGTGTAAGGATGCTGTTTGTAACCATGTGCTTATGGAAACAGTCGATATTCTAATTCACATTCGTAATGGTTTCATAGTCAAAATGTTTCACAGTTTGTGAAATAGGGAAAGTTTATTCAGCTGGGGGGGGGGAGAGGGAGGGAGGGAGAGAGAGAGAGAGAGAGAAGTTTGTATGTGTGACATTAGAGGAGGAAACAATCTCCCAACCTTTCGATATGAATAAATGGACTACAGTACAATGTTTTTTAATAGCAAGTATGCTATTTGAAGAAGGCTGATTGCCGAAGAATTGATGCTTTTGAATTATGGTGCTGGAGGAGACTCTTGAGAGTCCCGTGGACTGCAAGAAGATCAAACCTATCCATTCTTAAAGAAATCAGCCCTGAGTGCTCACTAGGACAGATCCTGAAGTTAAGGCTCCAGTACTTTGGCCACCTCATGAGAAGAGAAGACTCCCTAGAAAAGACCCTGATGTTGGGAAAGAAGGAGAAGGGGACGACAGAGGATAAGATGGTTGGACAGTGTTCTCGAAGCTACTAACATGAGTTTGGCCAAACTGCGAGAGGCAGTGAAGGATAGGCGTGCCTGGCGTGCTCTGGTCCATGGGGTCACGAAGAGTCGGACACGACTGAATGACTGAACAACAACAAATGCTATTTGAAGCATATTGTTCCACATTGATCCAATGAGGAAACATGATTTTTTTAAACACACACACACACTCACAAATATGTTTTTAGTTTTTATAGCCGTTTGTAGCAGTTTTCTACATTGCTTTACTGAAAGCAGTTTGGAGCCTATCTAGAAATGTCAAAACAAACATTCAGCAAAAAATCTCATTACCTTCCTATACCGATTTGAAATCTAGCTGTATGTTGCACACTACCTTTTTTGCAGCTGAAAGCTATACATTCTTGTAAAATAAATAAATAAATAAATAAATATAGTGGAAACTGAGAAGAAACACTCTGCACGATTCACGGATCCATTTCGCCTATATGGAAAGAAATGCTGACAAAATATTTACAAGTGGCGAGAAGGCAAAATCTCCCCCACCAAGTATGATTAAATCACGAGAGCAACCAAGTCAATAGCAGCAAGAAATGTAATGCAGTCAAGTCACCATTTGCATGCTTCATGCTTTTCGTCCCTTTTTTTCTGGCCCTTTTGTTGACCAATTTGATTTGGAGCTTTTATTCTACTTACTGCCCTGCCTTGTGACACTCCACCCATCTCAATGCCCTTGAGCTAAAATCAAGGAAACCAGTATCTGAAGGAGAGGGGGGGAAAGAGAACAGAGATGATCAAAAGCAAGTTGTACTTTGCCTCTCCGAGCTTAACAAGGATCACCCAGTGGCTGCCACACAATCGAAGCTTTAAAACTTTAAATGAGCGTATAGACCCAACAAGCAATATCTTTCTCCCAACTTTTACAATCCCTCACTGACAATGGAGGTAAGATTGTTAAAAGTTCGGCGAGGTGTCATGTTTCTCCACAAAAAAGCATGGTTTGCTCCTGCCCTCGGCTTGCTGCTATTATATGTGTTAGTATGAAGAATGATGAGATGGTTAGACCTCCAAAGGCAGACAGTCAGCTCCGTTGATTGTGCAATAGATATCTTCAAAATGAGTTCATTAGGGATTGGTTCTCGGAGAGGATATTTTTCTGTTTCTTCTACAGGCTTGTGGCACTGTACAGAATAGCAGTTTTAAAGTGCAATCTTATGCATGTCTACTCAGAAGTAAGCTCCATTGAGTTCATGCTATAAGTCAGGGGTCAGGAAACTTTTTCAGCAGGGGCCGGTGCACTGTCCCTCAGACCTTGTGGGGGGCCAGACTATATTTTTTATGGGGGGGGGAATACGAACGAATTCCTATGCCCCACAAATAATCTAGAGATGCATTTTAAATAAAAGCACACATTCTACTCCTGTAAAAACACCAGGCAGGCCCCACAAATAACCGAAAGATGCATTTTAAATCATAGAATCAGAGTTGGAAGAGACCAACAGGTCCGTCCAGTCTAACCCCCTGCCAAGCAGGAAACACCATCAAAGCATTCCTGACAGATGGCTGTCAAGCCTCCGCTTAAAGACCTCCAAAGAGGGAGACTCCACCACACTCCTTGGCAGCAAATTCCACTGTCAAACAGCTCTTACTGTCAGGAAGTTCTTCCTAATGTTTAGGTGGAATCTTCTTTCTTGTAGTTTGAATCCATTGCCCCGTGTCCGCTTCTCTGGAGCAGCAGAAAACAACCTTTCTCCCTCCTCTATGTGACATCCTTAATATATTTGAACATGGCTATCATATTACCCATTAACCTTCTCTTCTCCAGGCTAAACATACCCAGCTCCCTAAGCCGTTCCTCATAAGGCCTTTGATCATTTTGGTTGCCCTCCTCTGGACACATTCTACTCATGTAAAACACACTGATTCCTGGACCGTCCACAGCCCAGATCTGTCCCCCGGGCCTTAGTTTGCCTACCCATGCTATAAATTATGTATAGGTTTACAGCCTTGTAATGCTATGAGCTTATGGGTTTGCTGTTTCCCTGTGTTTCCCCATTCATTATAATGGGCAATTTTTAAAATGTGAATAATTTTTTCCCCTTTTCACTGAAGTCGATAAATTAATAGGAACAGGGGCCCTTCCAGACCAATAGGTTTAGTGAGGTTTTGTATGGAGAAGTAAAGGGATTAACTTTCCTTAGAATCCATATAAGTTTCATTATTATTTTTTCAGAGGGAGGCCAACCAGAGAGGGCAGGCAGGAAGACCTAGGGTCTCAAGCTCAAAGGGGGTCTCTAATGTAAATACTTGTTAATTTGTTGGCATTTGATACACTTTGCAACCTGTTTTCATTTATATTGAACTAAAACGTTACATATTTGCCATTCAAATTATGTCTCACTCTTGTTTTTTTGGTGCTGTCATTTTGTTTTCATGTGTCAATAATGATATAATAATAATAATTATTATTTGTACCCCGCCCATCTGGCTGAGCTTCCCAGCCACTCTGGGTGGCTCCCAAACGAATGTGAAAACAATACAGCGTTAGATATTGTTTCTGGACATCTGAGAGGGCCCTGGGTGTGGCTGTTTGCCTCTTGCTCTTCCTTATAATAATTAACAGGTGACTTAGAGGTGTGAATTCTTGGTAGTACTTTTAGTTTAGTAGGAGGAAGAGTCTTTTATTTGAGATTTGTTAGGCATTGGCTAGATCTCTAGCCAGGAGTCCAGGTGAAGCAATTGGCAGCAGCCTTACTTTAACTGTTCTTATCATCAGCTCCTCAGTTGATAAGCTTATCTAATACATTGAAAAAGCTGTTAGATGAAAGGATAAGGTATTTGTGGACCACTGCAAACAGCTGTTTTCATAGTTACAGGTAGGTAACCGTGTTGGTCTGCCATAGTTGGTCTACCAGACCCATATATAAAACAAAATAAAAATTTCTTTCCAGTAGCACCTTAGAGACCAACTAAGTTTGTTCTTGGTATGAGCTTTCGTGTGCATGCACACTTCTTCAGATACACTGAACAAAAGTCACCAGATCCTTAAATATAGTGAGGGAGTGGGGAGGGGTATTACTCAGAGGGTGGTGGGAATGGGTGATCAGCTGATAGGTGTGGAAACTTGTTGAGACTCTTAACGGCTGCAATTAGTCTTGCAGGGAAAGGCAAGGGGTGAGATGGCTAAAGATAAGAATTCAATGTCTTTGTTCAGACCAGGTTTCTCCATGGTTTTAAGTTTGGTGATTAGGCTACCCACCTGTAACTAGACCCATATATATATATACCGGTATATGGGTCTGGTGACTTCTGCCTCAGTGTATCTGAAGAAGTGTGCATGCACACAAAAGCTCATACCAATAACAAACTTAGTTGGTCTCTAAGGTACTACTGGAAGGATTTTTTAAAAATTTTGTTTTCAGCTATTTTCATTGTGTGAGCCCTGTTTGCTTCCTGTTTATGAATAACTGAGGATAATTTGTATATTTACTGTTATACAAAGGCTGATCCAAAGTACAAGTACAAGTGGGCCCTTGTCCACAAAGGCTTATGCCACAATGAGTCTAGTCACTCTTTATGGTACCATGAGATTCTTTTTGTGTGTTGCTGAAACAGACAAACAAGGCTGAAAATATGAGAAGAAACCCAATGGGCTCGTAGATTCTTAACAAGAAAGCCATTTGCACACACCAAATGCCATGTGACTAATAAAAGCATTGTGTTATTCAAACTATCCCAGACATACAGAGTAAATCATTAGTCTTCAACTGGTGCCACCACCATCACCCCATTGCCATTTCTTTCCTTTTAGACTTTAGGAAACATACAGAAACTGGCAGTGCTATCCTGTGTATACATTTATTTAAAAGCAATGATTTTCCATGGGATTTGCTATTTGCCAAGTAGCCCTGTTCTGGCATTTGTCTCCGATGTGCGTAGGAATGCACAGCTCTCCCCGGTGCCTCCATTCCCATTGGATGCAGCCTCAGATGTTTGAGCATTGAGTGGTGGTGGTAATAATAATAATAATAATAATAATAATAATAATAATAATAATAATAATAATAATAATAATTTATTTATACTCCGCCCATCTGGCGGGTCTCCCCAGCACTCTGGGCGGCCTCCAACAAGTACCAAATACAATACAAAGTCACAAATTAAAAACTTCCCTAAACAGGGCTGCCTTCAGGTATTTTCTAAATGACAGGTAGTTGTTTATCTCTCTAACCCCTGATGGGAGGGCATTCCACAGGGCGGGCGCCACTACCGAGAAGGCCCTCTGTCTGGTTCCCTGTAGGGGGATCTTCATGTTCGACTGCTTCATGCTGCGGGGCCCAATGCATGCTGAGATATATAAACATGCAAACATTCCCCCTTTGTTGTTTAGTCGTTTAGATGCGTCCGACTCTTCGTGACCCCATGGACCAGAGCACGCCAGGCACTCCTGTCTTACACTGCCTCCCGCAGTTTGGTCAGACTCATGTTGGTAGCTTCAAGAACACTGTCCAACCATCTCGTCCTCTGAGTCATTTTGGACTCACAGCTGTCCATGGAGGCAAAGGTCAGTTCTGTGTCCAGGGCGGCTGTCTACCAGCTCCATCTGGTACGCAGGCTGAGAGCCTACCTGCCAGTGAACTGTCTTGCCAGACTGGGTGCATGCTCTAGTTACCTCCCGCTTGGACTACTGCAATGCGCTCTGCGTGGGGCTACCTTTGAAGGTGACTCGAAAACTGCAATTCATCCAGAATGCGGCAGCTAGACTGGTGACTGGGAGTGGCTGCCGAAACCACATAACACCGGTCCTGAAAGACCTACATTGGCTCCCAGTATGTTTCCGAGCACAATTCAAAGTGTTGGTGCTGACCTTTAAAGCCCTAAACGGCCTCGGTCCAGTATACCTGAAGGAGCGTCTCCACCGCCAGCGCCGAGGGCCTTCTGGCAGTTCCCTCACTGAGAGAAGTGATGTTACAGGGAACCAGGCAGAGGGCCTTCTTGATAGTGGCGCCCTCCCTCCAGATGTTGAAGAAATAAACAACTATCTGACTTTTAGAAGACATCTGAAGGCAGCCCTGTTTAGGGAAGCTTTTAATATTTAATGAATTATTGTATTTTAATATTTTGCTGGAAGCCACCCAGAGTGGCTGGGGAAACCCAGCAGATGAGTGGGGTATAAATATATATTATTATTATATTATTATCTATTATTACTGCTGCTGCTGCTACTACTACTACTCTACTACTACTAAGATGATGAACCCAGCCTGAACACATGAGACTGAAAAGGTAGGTAGGGGTAGGAGGTGCATTGGACTGGCCTCCCTGGTGTCTCCACTCACGCCAGCCCTGACTCATCCACCACCAACCTACTTGCATTCAGCATGGAGGCCTGAAGAGGGATTCTAAGTGCACTCATCTCTCTGCAGTAGGTACTCAGCCTGTGATCAGAACCCTGTTTTAAGCACAAGTTGGAGGCGGAGTGTGGATTGGCAGAGACATATCCCTTTGTTACTCGCCTCTGTACCATTCTTTTTTCACTCTCCCCCTGCCATGCATTGGTAAAAGGCAGTCCTTTCACTTGCATAGTTCATGCCAGCAGTTTCAGTCAGTGGTACATCAACGATGAGTGTACCTGGTTGCTTGGGCTTGTCTATGCTGCGGTTCATCCAGAGGTCAGGACGGAGACACACAAGGAACAACAGTCCGTGGCTGCATTTTGCAATGGTGTGGCAAGCATTCATTCCTCCCTCTCCCTTTCCCCCCAGGGATCACTCATCATTTGTGTCACCAGTTTACATATGATTAATACCTAGGTAGAACTTTGCAGATACATGGAGAACAGTGATACTCTGGTATTATTCTGACAACTAATCTGTGGCAGCTGTAAACTGACTGCTGATGTTTGAAGGCTGTTCAGTTCTTTTTTACAAATATGATTTGGGTACATTTTAGCACTGCTAGTACAGGTATATGGTGGAATAATACCTGTGAATGAAAGCTTTGCCACTAATAATAATAATAATAATAATAATAATCAGTATATTATATTATATTATATTATATTATATTATATTATATTATATTATATTATATTATATTATATTATATTATACCACAAATTATATGCCTGCTATGCAGAGTCAGAAGAAGTCCACAACAGTTCTGCCTCAACCAGCATCCTCCTCCTAGCTAGTGATCAGTTCATATGACTAAAACTTGCAACATCAGTTAATATAGCCTATTAGGTTCAGAATTCCCAGAGAAGTCATAACGCAACGCTCTGGGCAAAGAACTCAGCAGTGCACTGAGTCAGTTGTGCAATGCAGAACTTATTGGGAAACTACTCCCTGTGGAGGTAAATGCATGCCCTGAAGCACATACTTCTTTGAATGGCAGGCAGTGGGAGTTTAGTATAATCAGATGGCCACATTTCAGGTCCTGTAACTTCATTTAAATAAGAAAGCCCTTAGCGCATGCACACACACACACATGCTTTCACATAGCAGTTGTAGTGACATGGATCAACTCATGCCAGGCCATTGTCAAGCATGACAAAGAACACACAACCTCATTTATTTGAATAGTCTGCAACTTACTTGTGTGATTTCTAGAACAGCAAAGGGCAACATGTACTATATTGTCTCTAGTCCGGTCAATATACAAATGACCTGGGCAAAATTGCAACACTATTAATGGCATTTTTATGAGAATTGGGTGTAGAATAGCATATAAAAAATTAGACAAAATTAAATGACAGGAACACTGTGAAATCATGATTTCAAAATGGCCAACCTGCTGTATCAATTGTATTGTATTTCGATTAGTTTTCTAACTTAATTGTGTGTATCCTATGTTTTTTAATTGTTGTTACCAAACGTCAGGGAAAATAATACAAAGTTGTCATTGATCTAGTTCCAGTTACAGGTGGGTAGCCGTGTTGGTCTGCCATAGTCAAAATAAAATCAAAATTCTTTCCAGTAGCACCTTAGAGACCAACTGAGTTTGTTCCTGGTATGAGCTTTCGTGTGCATGCACACTTCTTCAGATACTTCGGTATCTGAAGAAGTGTGCATGCACACGAAAGCTCATACCAGGAACAAACTCAGTTGGTCTCTAAGGTGCTACTGGAAAGAATTTTTGATTTTGTATTGATCTAGTTATTAGGCTACATAATTTCTGTATTTAAATGTTTGCTAAAAACAACAAAGTGAAAGCAATGGTACATTGAAACAAGGTCACAATAAGGCGCTTAAACCAGAACTTTTATTATGTATTACAAATAACGAAAGCAGACATCAGTCATCCATATCATCTTCTATATCAGAACAATGTTCAATCAACAACACATTTTCACAACCAATGGTCTGGCACTGACCACAAGCTGTTGAACATGGAAAACTATTTTTTTTGCACGTGCAGCGGAATGTACAACAACCAGTGGTGCAGTTACAGTGGATAACTTTCAAAAGACTTTCAGGTGCAGGGGCCATGTCTGACATCACAGGGTGAAGCTGGTTGTCCTCCTTTATCATCCATCCCCAGTCATTAGGTTGTAAACCCTCTTTGTGGCATGACCATTCCATTATCTGGTAACATGATTGAAAACTATGGAATTTTGTTGCAGATGTAGTTGGTGGTAGGCGTTCTGGTGCAACGAAAGAGTTTGCTGATGTTACTTTGTCCACTAGTATGCGATGTCATAATGTTCCAAGGGTATCATCAACTTTTCCACCAAAAAGTATAACCATCGCCTTCTGACCAGCATCTTCTATATTGATATGTAACTGATCTTTCAAACAAAATGCCGATGCTAATTCACAAAGTCGATTATCTGCGATAAGTTTGTTGAAACATTTGCCTTTTCCTATCCCAAATATTCTGGATGTGCTGTCACAGCAATACAAGCAATAATGTCAAATGTGTGGTTTGGATGCAAATCGATATTCATGAATGTTGATAGATGCAGCAGCTTTTAAGTCACAGCTCAACATATTCTTTCTTGGAATACAACGAGAAAAGGTTTTTGCTGGGGTTATTGCTGCTATCATCCCCATACCATGGAATGTGTTCTCACCATTCAGTGTAAGAATATTGTGATCAATATTGTCCGCAGCTAGAAGAACATGACTGTTTTCAACATTTTCTAATATATCAACAATTAAAAAACATAGGATACACACAATTAAGTTTAGAAAACTAATCAAAATACAATACAATTGATACAGCAGGTCGGCCATTTTGAAATCACGATTTCACAGTGTTCCTGTCATTTAATTTTGTCTAATTTTTAATACGTTATTCTACACCCAATTCTCATAAAAATGCCATTAATAACGTTTAGGTTGCAATTTTGCACAGGTTCCAGCATTTTTTTCTGTAGTTTGCCCGGACTACTCCTAATGAAACAGAAATAATCTAGGTTATAGTCATTAAGGGAAAGTTTCTGGCAGCCCTCCCCAACCTGCTGCCTTCTGGGTGTTTGAACTACAACTCCCATCGTCCCTGGCTAGCATGGCCAGTACTCAGCGAGCTGTAGTCCAAAACACCCAGAGGGCAGCAGGTTAGAGGTGCCTGGTTTTGTGGAAGGACCATAGCTCAATGAAGGAGCACATTTTGCATGCAGAAGGCACTTGAAAAACCTGGAAAGGCGCTGTCAGCCTGTGTAGATGATACAGAGCTAGATTGTGAGCTAGATGGACCTATGGTCTAACTTGAGATACCCTAATGTTGTTGGCATAATGGGACAATTTTTTCTGCTACCATTACCAAATAAATAAATAAATAAATAAAACCCCAGCCATTTGGCTGGGTTTCCCTAGCCATTCTGGGCAGCTCCCAACAGAATATTAACAACATGATAAAACATCAAACATTAAAAACTTCCCTAAACTGGGCTGCCTTCAGATGTCTTCTAAAAATCAGATAGTTGTTTATTTCCTTGACATCTGATGGGAGGGCGTTCCACAGGGTGGGTGCCACTACCGAGAAGGCCCTCTGCCTGGTTTCCTGTAACCTCACTTCTTGCAGTGAGGGATCCACCAGAAGACCCTGTCCGGGCTGAACGATGGGAGTGGAGACCCTCCTTCAGGTATACTGGGCTGAGGCCATTTAGGGCTTTATAGGTCAGCACCAACACTTTGAATTGTGCTCAGAAATGTACTGGGAGCTAATGTAGGTCTTTCAGGACCGGTGTTATATGGTCTCGGCGGCCACACCCAGTCAGCAATCTAGCTGCCACTTTCTGGATTAGTTTTAGTTTCTGGGTCACCTTCAAAGGCAGCTCCACATAAAGCGCATTGCAGTAGTCCAAGTGGGAGATAACCAGAGCAGGCACCACTCTGGTGAGACAGTCCGCGGGCAGGTAGGGTCTCAGCCTTCATACCAGATGGAGCTGGTAGACAGCTGCCCTGGACACAGAATTGACCTGCGCCTCCATGGACAGCTGTGAGTCGAAAATGATTCCCAGGCTGTGCACCTGGTCCTTCAGTTACTCCGTTCAGGACCAGGGAGCCCTCCACACCCACCCGCCCCATGTCTCCCCAAAAGCAGTACTTCTGTCTTGTCAGGATTCAGCCTCAATATTACAACTTTGTTCAGCAGACTTTGTGGAAGTCTTAACATTTTCCCTCAAACAGATGATCTTCTCCATCCTTGGTCAGATGTAAATACCACTGACTTCAATTGATCTTATTCCCCCAGTAACTAAGCATATGTACATAGGATTGCCGTTTTAAAGGATATAACTTTGGTTTTTTTTATTCAGTTGCAAAAGTGCACTTCCAGATGCCATCACGTTATCTGCAGCTTACATTTCCTCTGAAAACTAATGAAATGCTGCCTTTGTTTAGATAAGAGTAAAATATTTTCCAGATGTTTGTTCAGTTATTTAAATGTTAAGATTAAAAATAATAATTCTCTGTTGCCACCTGAATGTAATCTGGTGGAGGAGCAGATGAAAAGGAACTGAGTCCATCTATAGGATATGTCCACTTCACAGCTATATGGAAATTATGTTCAAATTCTTTCATGTCAAAGAAATGAACAGTTGTGCTCCAAATTCAATAAAAGGGGGTATTAAATCTTGAGGAATTAACATCTGCAACTGCTGTGGTGCAGTTGACAGGTGGTCTTCTGGTTGCTCACGAATTCATGGCTTGACTTTTGTTTTGTGCCTGCCCACTAGTTATGCACTGAGAAATGGTTGTTGTTACTCAGGAGAAAAATGCCGGCCCACTCCATCTGGTCTTTCTACTGGGACAGGTGTTGAGGTCATAAACCTGCCTTTTATCCAAATGCTGGCTTCACTGATGTGAGAACACAAACTGTTCAAAGGCAGCGATAAAAGGAAATCCTGAATTTCCAGTGAAGATAATGAAGATTTATTCATGCACAAAATGAAAGATGAAGGAGAGACGAAATCAATTGTATGATGATAGCTTGCAGTACTGGTGAGGCTTAACTAAGCATATAAAATGGATTTTTCTGTGGATCTTACAGCATGATTTGCTTCAGCTATACAATTCAATCAATTGAAAGGTGTTGCGCAGGCATGAAAGGATGTGAAAGTGGGGCCAAATAATGCAGTAAAACACAAATCTCAAAAGAATGGAAGAAGTTGTCATTCAGCCTCAGAGGTGCTCAGGTCTGAGACTGGGATAAAACACTAAACCACAACATAGCATTATGTGGCATGCTCATGCTCTCTCCCCCCCCCCTCTTTACACCTGGACTCAGAGAACCCTGTTGTTTTTTTAAACACTAGCTAGTGAGCAAGCCAGGATTTGATTCAACTAGAGGCTAAATTAAGCAGAGCCCTCTAAGTTGGGGCATAGCAGAAAACTCTGGTTTGTTCAAAACTGAAACCAGGAACTTTTGAGCTTCTCCTCTTATGTACAGAATAGGAGACAAGAGGGCAGAGAATGCAGGCCAGAGGCAGGTTCATTGGATGTTAAGTGTTCTGTGGTTTAGCACAATGTCTGAACTTGCTTTGATATTTTTCTAGAAAAAGAGGTGCTAGAACTCACCATGAACACCTCCCTCCGTTCTCTCAGAATGGCAATGGTGCCCACCTGAGAGGTGCCAGAACTCAGTTATGGCAAGTTCTGGCTCAAAAAGAGCACTGATAAGGCTACTTCCTCCATATTCCCTACTTATCATTTTCCAGCTGCTCTCCATATTCATCAGGCTTGTCCCTTATATATGAAGGAAGACTGGACGGAGACCAAGTTCTATCAGGTTGTTGTTTATTTCCTTGACGTAGGATGGGAGGGTGTTTCCCAGGGTGGGTGCCACCACCGAGAAGGCCCTCTGCCTGGTTCCCTGTAACCTCACTGTCACGGTCCGGTCTACGAGTGAACGAAGTCCCAGCAGAGGACATCAGGACTGGGGGCAAGATGGCAAGGTGGGAGCAGGAATGCAAGTCCAGAAATCAGGGTTCTGAGGGTCAGGAAGCAGAAAGTCACGATGTCAAAGGTCTGGGGGTCGAGAAGCAAGGAGTCACAAAGGCGAGGATCGAGAAGCAAGGAGTCCAGAAGCCGAGGTCCGGGGATCAGGAAGCAGGAGGCAGGAATCAGGAGGCCAGACCCAGCAAGGCAGGAAGTGTGTTGCTGTGGCAAAGAGCAGAAGGGAAATGCTGACTTTATATCCCTTCCCGGCTCTTGCCACCAGGTGCAGTGAGTTACCAAGCGGCCTCACCTGTGCGGCCGTGCCTTGCCTCTCCAGAACAAACTTAGGAAGGCCCTAGTCCTGCGAAGCCCTACTGGTCATGGGGCCTGGCTCCTGCACGCACTCCTGACACTCATTCGGCTGAACGCACTCTCGGCTGAACAATAGGGGTTGAGACGCTCATTCATGTATACAGGTACATAGACACTTGAAAAGATTTAATGACTCTTTGTTCAGTGCTGACATTGTGGAAAGGACAAAAATTGAGCCTTTTGAAACCATGCAACAAGTAAGGGTCAATGAACCAACCTATTTCACCAGTCCCAGATTTATATGCTGTTCAAAATGCAGCTATCAGTTGGATTACATACAGTACTTCTTCAATTTTTGCAATGCATTTTCAGTTCAAAAAGATGTCCAAAATATTTTACAGAAAAAAGTATACAAAACTGTACAGCCTTGGGATACACTGAAAAGCATTCAAAAATGTGTGTTTTAGAGGTACAATGTATATAAAGTGTGTACAAAATACATAAAATGTAAATGCTATTTTTGTGCATTTTTAAAAAATCCACAAAAATTGTGCAGACTGGATGCACGATTATGAGAAGCTGATGCAGAACTAAAATATGTTTATCCATCCCTAGTGTTGCATAGATTTTGAGTCATCTTTATTCTGAATTCCAAGAACATTGCTGTAAAATTGAGGAAAAATCAATTTTTGTTTTACGACCTCTTGCACTGTGTGACTTTCTTCAGAGTTTTAACAGCTGAATCGATAGGACCCCCTTTATTCCCTAGCATGATTCATATAGGCATCCATTCAAATTTATTCAGATGCATGCTTCAGCTGGTCACTTACCTTTCAACCCTTGATTTGCTGTAGGCTTCTTCTTCTTCTTCTTCTTCTTCTTCTTCTTCTTCTTCTTCTTCTTCTTCTTCTTCTTCTTCTTCTTCTCCTTTTATTAATCTTAACTGCTATGGAAACGTCCAAAAGAAATAAGAGAGCATAGAGTTGAAGCCCATATGTGACATTAGTATCTGAATCATAACTGATAGTTTGCGTGTGGAGGTCCCCAACGCCACCCCCCCAAAATAATTCAGACATGAGACATAATTTTTGTTTGGGTACAAGTCAATCTGCGGACAAACGCTGGCTCCCTCGGCCTATAGAGCGAGATGAGCGCCGCAACCCCAGAGTCGGACACGACTGGACCTGATGGTCAGGGGTCCCTTTACCTTTTTACAAGTCAATGTCAGTGGTTGCGTAGGCATTGGTCCAGACTAGCTGTCCGACGGCACAGAGCTGACCACTTGTCAGCAGTGGGAAATCCCATCTGGGGAGAGATATGGGGGTTGGTAGGCAGAAGTCTCCCTCTCCCCAGTGGTTCCCAGGGGCTCTCGTGTGGCCCTGACCCCTACTGGGGTTTCGGACAAAAGCATATGAGCCCCTGGATTCCTTTAACGGAATTCCCAGCACATCACCACCATTTGGAGGGACTACCGCCCCTCCAATTACACATAATGACCGATGCCTAACCGCCAACCTTACAAGTTGTAACTAGTTGTTACGGAGTAGGCAAAACCAGATGACAACAGCCAATCAGCCAACTGGCAAAATTCCTACCAGGCCCCTGCCCCGAAAGCAGACGACCCCATGACAGGCATAGCAAAGTCAGCCCAGAGGCCTAAACACAAGGAGGGAGGGCGGGTGATCTGCAGCAAACAGCCAAGAGGGAGGTCACTCAAAGAGCTGACCCATATATAGGCTGCTGACTGTCCATCAAAACTTGATACATATCAATCTCCCTAACAACACCCCCAGGCCCAGTCGGAGCTGTGGCCATCTATACTATTCCGCCCACAGCAACGGAGGTGGCTTGCTGGCACCCACCGCAACACGTGCTCTCTATGAGGGAGAACCCGCTTTCTAAATCAGTCCAATGATTTGGAGATCATAGTTCAGAAATACCACAAGTTGTGTGTGTGTGTGTGTAAATCAGTCCAAAGATCACACACACACACACACACAGAGAGAGAGAGAGAGAGAGAGAGAGAGAGAGAGAGAGAATAACTTCTTTAAAAATCAATAAAGTATTGGAGACTAATTTGACTAATTTGTAAACTTTTGGAAAAATCCAAAGAACGTTAAGAAGAGCTCTTCTGGATCAGGCCAAAGGCCCATCTAATCCTGCAACCTGTTCTGACAGGGGCCAGCCAGATGCCTGTGGGAAGCCCACAGTCAGGACATGAGTGCATGCATTAGCACTCGGCCCATTTGTGAGTTCTAGCAACTGCTATACTATCTCTGACATTGGAGGCCGTAGATAACCATAACGGCTAGCAATGGATAAGCTAACCTTTGTTTGTAAGTTCCTGTGTAGAGCAACGAATTTTGGCAGAGCATATTAGGCATGACAGTATCAGCATGCATAGCAATCACAGAAGCGTGAGCTGGACAAGACATGGATATTATATCAGAACTATTGGGCTTGTCTATGAAGGCAAAAAGTTCGGTGTAACGAGACTTGTTTTCCCTTTGCCAAGCTTAGACTGGCTCAGCCATCAGTAGCCCCACTCCCAGAGCCTAGCTTGGATCGGATGTAATTTAAGATGGCATATTTATGCTGGTTTCCCATATTTAGGATTGCTCCCTTAGAACAGGACAGTGAACCCTTTGCCATGACCATAACTCTGCAGGCTTGCACTGCCCACAATGAAGACCAGGGAGGGAGGAAGGATAGTTGAGGGAGATCCATGGGGTTTTGGGTAAAGTTGCTGAAGCTCCACCCTCCCATCTTGAAGCACTCCTTTTCACGGCTTTCTGCTGGCTGCCGCTAAACTCAACACATGGTAACCTCCAGTCCCATCAACCCCAGCCAGCAATGTCAATGGTCAGCATTCCTAATGGACAGCATGAATTGTAGTCCAATGTGGTCCCTGATCTAAGACCTCTGTGGTCCCACCACCCATTTAAGGTTTCCACCAAGACCCGGCTGAAAAACACCTTTAAAATTGCATTGTCACATCTTTCTTCCAAGTTTTCTGACAACCTTTTTCAGTTAACATACCAATTGGTTCCTCCACATTTATTCCACCCCCACTCTATTCATCTTAGATTTTATGTTTCTCTTCGAAGGCTATTCTGGTTTTCCGCTGTTCCAAAATGACTTGCAGAAGGCAAATGACAGGTTCCAATTTTAAATCCACTTAGCTCTCCCCCCACCCACCCTTTAGAATAATCCTGTTTGACAGGCCTCCCCCTCCCTTCTTTAGTCATTAAGTATGGCTTCAGTTCAGACTGAGCAAAAAAAGTAGATTAATTGTATTTGTCTAGGGATGCAACTGCTGTGTTGGAGTGAAAAAGAAGGGAGAGGGGGTTTGATCCACATTTATCAGAGAAGAGAATATTTCAGCACATAGACTTCCCAGAAAGCACCTGGTTAATTACCTTTCTGCAGCATTTATCTGTTTATTTCTGAATTCACATTGGGATGGTGTTTTAACCTTTTGATGAACTAAGCCTGTGGAGGTCATTATCCTTTGCCTTTTAAAAGGGCTGGTGCTTATGATGAACGTGCATAAAAGCAATTTTTTTATCCTTGTAATTTTCCTCGCGCAGTTCTTAATAATGGACTGTTAAAGAATTCTAACATAGCTTTCCTGTTAATGCGTTATGCTAATCCTGTCCAGTAGCTGAGATTATGAAATAAGAATTGGGCGAGTAAATAGAGGTGGGAGGGAAAGGAGGATTTCCATTTTTATCTTTTCCTTTGAAGGACATATGTTGGCAAAGCTTGAGTCTGTCCTAAAGACTGCAAGCCTCCTATTTAAATAATAATAATAATGGTAGAATCGAATTATCTAATATAGCTAAAATTGAGCAGCACACTCTTCTTCTTTTTAAATAAAGGCATTCAGGTCATGTTCATAGTGTTGTGGTGGAAAAAGTGTTCCTAGGGTGACCACTTACACATTACCAAGGAAGAGGAAACACATCACACCCAAAGGGAAAAAGGGGTCACGGATTTGCACAAAATTGGCATGTGCTAATCTGTATGTATAGATTGAACATATGAAAGAATTGCTGTAATTTACATAGAAATGCAATACATCTCACCACAGTTGGGAAGATTATGAGCATTATCCATGTTCCTTTTCAGTCTGCTCTTCCGAGTGATAACTCATGATGAGCAATTTCAAGGTTCCTCTTGCTTTCCTCTCCTCTGGCACTTTACCTTTGTTCTTCAAGTAGAAGGTTGTCTCCTGGTTGCTCTTCAGACAGAGCACTCTTCTCTGTAAACTAGGACCCCTTATTTTCGCTCCATGACTCCATCCTCTGCAGATGCATTTAAAATCAAAGGTGCAAGTTTTGTAGTTTTGCAGGTAGGTCCGCGGAGGATCTTTAGACTCAAGCACAAAGTGTTGAAATGCTTCCATGTTCGTACATGGACACAGACATGGTCATTCACACACTGTCCAGCACTGACAATGCAGACATGGAAATAAATAAATGAAAAATAATATAGGATCGCTCATTTCCTGCTATGGATATACTGCCTTTAAAAGGAAATCAATACTCTGGAATGTTCTTGTTGTTCTGCAGAAGAGATGGAACTTTATCTCCAAAGATTATTAGCCGGTCAACAGGCAGGAATACCCTTGGGAGAAAGTATGAGATTAAAATATGAGTCAGGATGGGACAGCCAATTCTGGAGTCAATCTGAACAAAAGGATTCAGTGGAACTTTTGCCCTTTGAGAGATCTAGGGTGGAATACTGTGCACAAGAAGCTGGCAATAAGCAAGCTGGTGTAAATCAAAGTTACAGGCAGATCCAAGCCACATTCATCAGCAGGGCTGTTGCTGCTGTTCTGCCTAAGTCTGGCAGAAGTGTTCTATGCTAGTTGGCCAGATCACGTGACCAAGCTGAATGGGCTTAGAATCCAACCTAAGTCTTCCCCCCCCCCTAAGAATGCCTCTTTTGAGATAAGTACATCAGCCTTGGTCCAGCTATTCTGTCTTGCTCTAGGTGCACAAGTTAAACTAAATAACTGTTTGCTTCTCCTTTCTGAGATCCTCTTCAGAGCCAAACTACACACATCATTTACAGTTACAGGTGGGTAGCCGTGTTGGTCTGCCATAGTCAAAACAAAATCGAAAATTCTTTCTAGTAGCACCTTAGAGACCAACTGAGTTAGTTGCTGGTATGAGCTTTCGTGTGCATGCACACTTCTTCAGATACCACTTCTTCAGATTCTTCAGGTATCTGAAGAAGTGTGCATGCACACGAAAGCTCATACCAGCAACTAACTCAGTTGGTCTCTAAGGTGCTACTAGAAAGAATTTTCGATTTTGTTTTGACTATGGCAGACCAACACGGCTACCCACCTGTAACTGGAACTATGGAAGGCACCACATTGAGCCGCATGAAATGGAAGTCCATAAACATCATTTACAGTTGCTCTGTTGGTGCTGGTGTGGTATCACAGTGATATGATTCACATGCTCTCTGGAGCATTTTAAATTCTCTTGCTCAGAGCTCACAAGGTAAGTGTGTGTTTCAGACTTCAGTGGAGGGTAAGCCAGGTCAAACACGACAGAATATTTGAACTACGGAATTCGCTGCCACAATATGTGGTGACAGCCGCTAGTTTAGATTAGGCAATTTCATGGAGGACAAAGTTATCAATGGCTGTTAGTCATGATGACTATATACATTCAGGGACAGCATGCCTGGAGAGCAACAGCAGCAAAGGCTTATTGCCCTCATGCTTGGCTTGTGGGCTTCCCAGAGTGCTTCGGGTAACCACTGGGACATTCAGGAAACTGGGCTACATAGGCCTTGGATCTAACCCAGCAGGAAATTAATTATGGTGAGTCTCTTTCTGCAGTGGCTCCCCACTTGTGGAATGCTCTCCCCTGGGAGGCTCGCCTGGTGCCTTTGTTACATACGGTATCTTTCAGTGCCAGGTAAAAACATTCCTCTTCTCTCAGACCTTTGGCTAATTAAGCAACCTATGGCCTTTTATATTGTGTGCTGTGTGTGGAGGGGGAAGGGAAAGCTGTTTGGGAATGGGCGTGGATGGAAGGGCAGGGGGGAAGCGGAGCAAGACACTGCAAAGCAGTCAGCAATGGGGCTGGTGTGCAAGGAAGGGCAAATAGTAGTAGTAGTAGTAATAATAATAATAATAATAATAATAATAATAATAATAATAATATTATTTATACCCCGCCCATCTGGCTGGGTCTCCCCAGCTACTTTGGGCAGCTCCCAAGAGAATATTAAAAACATGATAAAACACCAAACATTAAAAACTTCCCTAAACAGGGCTTCCTTCAGATGTCTTCTAAAAGTCAGATAGTTGTTTATTTCCTTGACATCTGATGGGAGGGCATTCCACAGGGTGGGCACCACTACTGAGAAGGCCCTCTGCATGGTTCCCTGCAACCTCACTTTGTGCAGTGAGGGAACTGCCAGAAGGCCCTTGGAGCTGGACCTCAGCGTCCGGGCTGAATGATGGAGGTGTATATATCCTTCAGGTATACTGGGCTGAGGCCATTTAAAGCACACACACCCTCCCCAAGAATCCTCCCAGAACATTTAAACGAACTACAGTTCCCAGGATTCTTTGGGAGAGGTGTGTGTGCTTTACGTGTAGCAGGACTGTTTGAAGCTGTCAAACAAGCAAGGATGACTCCAGGTAGGGAAAATACTTGCCACTATCCTGCCCACTACCCCAAATTTTTCAGAGTTTTGGAGAAGGGCTGTAGCTCAGTGGCAGAGCATCTGCCTTGCGTGTGGAAGGTCTCAGGTTCAAACCCTGACATCTCCAGGAAGGGCTGGGAATGTTCCCTGCTAAAATTCTGGACAGTTGGTGTAGCGCTGTAGGCAGTACTGAACTGTACTGAACTGTTCCTTCCTATGTTCCAATGTATATTTAGCTCCCCCATTGTGTGGATGAAATCCTTGCTGCCCTAATGATGTCCTATGCCAGCCCATTGCTCCCCTAAACTCTCTGGAGTCATCCCTCCAAGCAAGTTTGTTTCTTATTAAAAAATTTCTGACTGTCTCTAATTGGCCTAAAACCAGAGATATCCTGCAGTTATCTGGAATTCCAAATTTAACAGGGTCTTGCCTGCAAAACACAACTACCACTCCTTGTTCCAAAATTATATGGTTGAGGATAGAGCTGGAGGCACCTTTTCGAGTAAACTGAACGAACTTTTTATTATAATTCCCTGCCCACTGCAGTATATAGCTGGAAGAAATGTTCAGCTGCTGGCCACGAAGTCAAACTAGCATGAAGCAATCAAAGAATTGAAAGCAAAAATTAAACAGCAAGTAGGTTTTTTTTCCCTTTTCTTTTCTTTCTAAATGTTCCCTGGATATTAATACAAAATGAGAATCCCTGAGTAATTTCCCATTAGCCAGTAAGAAAATGAAGTGCGTAGGTGTCTTATCGAGCTGCCTTGGCCTGGGTTGTACCACCTCCCCGAACACAAGTATGATCGTACTGCTGCATATCATGCTTAATAAATAATTATGACAGATAATAACAGAATTGGAATGTGTGCAATTTAAGATAATGCCACGTTTATTTGGAGAGCCAGACGGGTTCACAAACTGAAGAATGAGGAGCTGGTTGCACATTCAGCCCACTGCTTCTGAAGCAAAGTGAAAATGCTGCCGTTTCAAAATCTTGGAGCTGAGAAAATAATTGATGGATTCATGATTATTGTAATTTAGATGACAATTTGCAGCATTGGGGGGGGGAGGATAAATGAGGTACAACAGACGGCTGACAGGCAACCTGCAGAAATGGTTGTGTTCTTCTGTTGACTTTTAGGGTAGGCGACATTAGGTCAGGGGTCAGCAATCTTTTGGGGCTGGTGCGCACATTTGGAAGTGGTGTGGACAAGACTGGCCCACCCATAAGGCAAAATGAGGCAACCTTCTCAGACGGCAAGATCCACACAGGTGGCAGATCCAGCCACTAAGGAATGTATCACCTTGGCACACACACACCCCATGTCACCTCCACAGGGACCTCTTAGCCAATAGGAGGTGCTGCTGGTCTTCTCCCACCCCTAGGGTGTAAATGATGGTGGCTATCCATCTGTCTATCTGTTTGACAACTGATGGGAGGGTGTTTCACAAGGCGGGTGCCACTACTGAGAAGGCCTTCTGCCTGGTTCCCTATAGCTTCACATCTTGCAGTGAGGAAGCCACCAGGATCTCTGTGTCTGGGCTGGATGATGGAGGTGGAAATGCTCCTTCAGGTTGTTATAGGAATATAGGTTGTTATAGGAATAGGAGTAGGTTCACCAGAAGTGGCTTAGTCATGCTGGCCACTTGACCTGGAAGCTGTATGCCGGCTCCCTCGACCAGTAACACGAGATGAGTGCTGCAACCCCAGAGTCAGACACAACTGGACCTAATGGCCAGGGGTCCCTTTACCTTTACCTTAAATATAGAATAAATGTTGATAATTGCACAAGGTAAACACACATACATAAGTATATAAAACACATGTCTAAAATAGTACAGGAGAGCAATCCAAAAGCCATCTTCACTCTCCTAAAGACTCTAAATATTTCCTCTGCCTCCTTCATCACCCTTGCCTGAGAACAGGTAGGCAGATAGCAATCACACCTTGGCCTGCCTGAGCCACAGTAACCCCACCTTGTGTGTGATGTAATTTCTGACTGTTGGTAGAGGGGATGTGCTGCTTCTCCACGCCAAAATGCAGACCCTTAAAACAGATGTTTCCTCTGAGTCTCTCTTGCCTCTTTCCAAGGAGGGAACTCGGTTGCAACAGAAAAATAAAGATCTGCCTTGCTTTCACTGCATCCTTCCTCCATTGATTCATCTCTGACCCATCATGGACTTAGAGGACTCAGTTCCTTGGGGAGTTGAGCAGCAAAAGCCAACCACCCCTACAGGTATATCAAGGTATATAGGGCCAAGGCCGTTCAGGGCTTTAAAGGTCAACACCAACACTTTAAATTGAGCTCGGAAATGTACTGGGAGCCGGGGCAGATCCTTCAGGACCAGTGTCATATGGTCCCAGCGACTGCTCCCAGTCCCCAGTCTAGCTAAGATGGGCCATTGGCTTAATCCATGGGTAGGCAAACTAAGGCCTGGGGGCCAGATCTGGCCCAATCTCCTTCTAAATCTGGCCCGCGGATGGTCCGGAAATCAGTGTGTTTTTACAAGAGTAGAATGTGTGCTTTTATTTAAAATGCATCTCTGGGTTATTTGTGGGGCATAGGAATTCGTTCATCCCCCCCAAAAAAATCTAGTGCCCCCCCCAAGATCTGAGAGACCAGCATCCTGCTGAAAAAGTGTGCTGACCCCAATCCATCAGGCTCTTTTTGTGTTCTTAGAAGAAGAAGAGTTTGGATTTGATATCCCGCTTTATCACTACCCTAAGGAGTCTCAAAGCGGCTAACCTTCTCCTTTCCCTTCCTCCCCCACAACAAACACTCTGTGAGGTGAGTGGGGCTGAGAGACTTCAGAAAAGTGTGACCAGCCCAAGGTCACCCAGCAGCTGCATGTGGAGGAGCGGAGATGCGAACCCGGTTCACCAGATTACGAGTCTACTGCTCTTAACCACTACACCACACACCATCGGTAGTCTATGTGCCTGCTCATTCTGCTTTTCAGGCGTTAACTTTGACGGGCCATTTCAGAGCGCTTGCACTCCCATCTTCTTCACCCACAGCCCTCCAAACAGGTCTTATGACCACTTCTCAAACAGAGGCCTGTCTGTTGTAAAGCAGAGCATGTGGCCATCTTAGCTCCATGCCTGATTCACAACATAAAAATCAGGTTTTGAAGCTGAAACCTTGGTGAACCTTGGGGGTGGGGGGAGAGGAATTAATAGAAAAACCAATAAAAACCCACAATAAAAAAGAGAGAGCAAAAAACCCTGAACCGCTATTGAAACAAACCACTTGGGCTTTTTGCCAACCCTTTTCGAAATTTCCCTCCAGGGCAGCCTTTGTGTGACCCATGTGGTTGATCCAGCTGGGTTAGTGCTGCTCTATCGCCCACATGACTTTACATGTTCCTCACAGCTTGCAGAGGGGGGATTCATACTATCAGACCCTTTGTTAGATGTCAGAAAGCCACAGAGGAAACAATGGCATATATGGGGCTGGGGACAATGCTCCATTGTAAAAGGTAACCGTTTCTAAAGGGCGAGGATTGCATTATCTGCCCTTTGACAGCTGTTTGTCTTCACCTCTCTTGCTGATTTAGTGAGTTGTGCAATTCCATGCTATTATTATTATTATTATTATTATTATTATCATTATTATCATTATCATTATTATTATTAAATCTAGAGAGCCAGTGTGGTGTAGTGGTTAAGAGCGGCAGACTCGTAATCTGGGGAACCGGGTTCGTGTCTCCACTCCTCCACATGCAGCTGCTGGGTAACCTTGGGCTAGTCACACTTCTTTGAAGTCTCTCTCTTTTTTTAAAAAAAAATAATATTTATTGATTTTCCAAAAACACAAAAAAAGCATCAACAAAAAAAACACTACAAAAGAACAAGCAAAAAACAAAATAACACAACAACAAAAATACAATACATCAAAGATAGAAAAAAAAGAAAAAACCACAAAAAAAGAAAAAATTATATCATCTTACCAAAAATCTACTTTTTTCTTATCATCTTTTTCGGACTTCCTCCTGTTTCCCCTTATTTGCGTCCCTTTAGAATATCTCACGTAACTTCCAAATTTAATTTCCTCACATATTTTATACATACTATTATCTCTTAAAAAAATACAACACTTTACCATCTAAAACTATTCATATCTAAAACAATTTCCAAATCTATTTCTAAAATCCATATATTCCTAAAATTCTCCTTAATTACTTCAACTTAAAATTGACAGCCTATCCTTTTTTTTCCAAACACAAATTAATTTTAAATATTACAATGTTTTTTCAAATACAATTTAAATTTTCCCCATTCTTTCTCCACCGCGTCCTCTCTCTGGTTACGGATTCTCTCGGTCATTTCTGCAGGCTCCATATATTCCATCATCTTCATCTGCCATTGTTCAATAGTAGGTAATTCTTCCAATTTCCAGTTTTTTGCTATTACAACTCTTGCTGCTGTTGTGGCATACAACACTAAATTTCTATCACATTTCAAAATGTCTTTACCTAAAATACCTAACAAAAAGGCTTCAGGCTTTTTCTTAAAAGTATATCTAAGTATTTTTTTCAACTCATTATAAATCTTTTCCCAAAAGTCCTTCACCTTAGGGCACAACCACCACATATGAAAGAAAGTTCCTTTGGATTGCTTACACTTCCAACATTTCTTACTTAATCCCTGATGCATTTTTGCAAGTTTAACAGGGGTCAAATACCACCTGTAAATCATCTTCATAAAGTTCTCCCTTAATAAACTGCACGCTGTAAATTTAATACTCTGGTTCCACAGTCCTTCCCAATCCTCCATCATAATGTTATGCCCAAGGTCTTTTGCCCATTTAATCATAGCCGATTTCACCAACTCATCTTGCGTATGCCACCCCAATAATAAATTGTACATTCTGGAAAGCACTTCTTTGAAGTCTCTCAGCCCCACTCACCTCACAGAGTGTTTGTTGTGGGGGAGGAAGGGAAAGGAGAATGTTAGCCGCTTTGAGACTCCTTCGGGTAGTGAAAAGCGGGATATCAAATCCAAACTCTTCTTCTTCTTCTTCTTCTTCTTCTTCTTCTACCCACTGACTCAGTTTCAAAGCATTTGGGGCTAAATGCAGGAAAGGGGTCAAGAGGCATTGGTCCCCTCCAAAGGAAGCGATATTGTTATTTGCTAAGTTCAGTTCTATCGCATTTTTTTACATGGAGAGTCACGCCATCAAATCAAAATGTGCGTGTAACATAAGAATGGCTGAATCATTGCACATTTTTGCTCCACTGTGTGAGCTAGAAGGGCAATGTCTGCATCCATTTCCCAATACCAGTTTTGGGAAGAGTATCAAAACCAATCTCTACACGGTTTTAGTTTAATGGTTGTAAATGTATCACAAACCTCTCCCTAATTAGTGTCTCTGTTTGGGTTGTTCCTGAGGCGGGTACATCTGTTGCCCTAATCATAGTACACTACAAACTGGGATAAAAATATAGAGCATGAGACTCTTGATCTCAGGGTCATGAGGTCAAGCCTCATACTGGGCAACATATTCCAGCATTGCAAGGGGTTGGACTAGATGACCCTTGTGGTCCCTTTTAACTTTACAATTCTATGAAAATTCCATCTCCCTCAGAGTGTAATCAGGGATGTGTCTATATCTACCTGTATGACTTCAGGGGTATATGAGACCCGCTTCTTGTCTTCTTTTACACAGATCCTTTGAAACTTCTGTTGTATTATTTTTGTCCCTACATTGTAGCAATCTGGAAATTAGATTATGGTAAACTGAAACTTTTGGGCAAATGTATCTTAGAAATTATAAAAAAAAAATATTCCTTCCAGTAGCAGCTTAGAGACCAACTAAGTTTGTTATTGGTATGAGCTTTCGTGTGCATGCACACTTCTTCAGCTACATGCGAAACCTCATACCAATAACAAACTTAGTTGGTCTCTAAGGTGCTACTGGAATGATTTTTTTTATTTTGTTTCGACTTAGAAATTATGTTTGCTTTGTATTTTAAGCTTGGTTCTAATCAATACAGGGAGGCTGGTGCTTCAGACTTAAGTGGAAAAAAACAAGTAGCCAAATGGTAACTGACATCTTCAGAAGAAAGTTAAGCCTCTTACCCATAATCACCCTTATCTATTTAAATGAACATTGATGACCAAATGTAGTCTGGGGTTTTACATTTCCAAACAAAAGGCACTAGCCTTGAGGGTCCAATGGCCTTCAGAGGCCCAGATCCATGTCTCACATGTGGTGATGTAATTCAGCTGACTTGACTTCCTTATGTTAAGGGAACAATGGGGAGATTATGACTTGGGACAATGTGCCAGAAACCTTTTGAGCACCATTTGCTATCTTATTGACATTTGTTCTTATTTCAATGCACTTTAGTGAGACACCCAAGGTGACAAGGGATTCAGATTCACTGAAAGGATTAGTCATCCAGTGGGGTGTGTGTGTGTGTGTGTGTGTGTGTGAGAGAGAGAGAGAGAGAGAGAGAGAGAGAGAGAGAGACCTCCAATGAGCTCCAAAACCTAAAAGGCTTTCTTATCTGTTTGTTTAAACAAGCCTATGTTTAAAGGAGTTTTGCATTCACTGCAGTGGAAGGAAGCAGCGGAGCTGAGTGAATGGTCTCATTTATCCAGCTAGGGTAGCGAGCCTTTTAGTTATTCAGACGCTAAGGATACAAAAGCGGGCAATGCTGGCTACAAATGTCAGTTGCAAGTTATTATTATGTTCACACCAAGCAGGAGAACTGAACCTGGGCTGAATAGGTATGCAAGAGGTCACACTTATTCAAAGTAAAAAAATGCCCAAGGGAGGTAAGTGGAATGCCGGAATGTTGTGAAACCAAGTGAGGATGCCAGAAGCAAAAACAGGATAGACAGACAGAGCTATCTCTGCTCTTGTCAGCTAGCAGAATTATCAGTTTCGGTTCCCATGCTCCTCTTTTAGGAACCTAGGAAGGTGCCTCCCGCTGAGTCAGACCATTGGTCCTTCTAGGTCCATGTTGTTTACACTGAATGGCACATGGAGCAATAGGGGTGGCAGAAAGTGAGGAGGAATTAAAGAACCTCTGAATGAGGGCGAAAGAGGAGAGTGCAAAATATGGTCTGAAGCTCAACATCAAAAAAACTAAGATCATGGCCACTGGTCCCACCACATCCTGGCAAATAGAAGGGGAAGAAATGGAGGCAGTGACAGATTTTACCTTCTTGGGCTCCATGATCACTGCAGATGGTGACAGCAGTCATGAAATTAAAAGACGCCTGCTTCTTGGGAGAAAAGTGATGACAAACCTAGACAGCATCTTAAAAAGCAGAGACATCACCTTGCCGACAAAGGTCCATATAGTTAAAGCTATGGTTTTCCCAGTAGTGATGTATGGAAGTGAGAGCTGGACCCTAAAGAAGGCTGGTCACCAAAGAATTGATGCTTTTGAATTATGGTGCTGGAGGAGACTCTTGAGAGTCCCATGGACTGCAAGAAGATCAAACATATCCATTCTTAAGGAAATCAGCCCTGAGTGCTCACTGGAAAGACAGATCCTGAAGCTGAGGCTCCAATACTTTGGCCACCTCATGAGAAGAGAAGACTCCCTGAAAAAGACCCTAATCTCTCTTGAAATAGATGGAAGCTATTATAAGAATTTTAAGGTCATATATAAAAAAATTAAATGTTCACAACCACATGTCTGAAACCCCACAGATTAGGTCCTGAACAAATTGACCTCAAATATTTCTCTGCAAGGTCAAAGTGGGAAACCTCCCCATTGACTCTTTCCTCACAAATCCTGTCCTCACAAATCCTGTCTTAAGGGCACATTCAAGATATGAACAGGGTGTGAGCCTGTGGCCTGTGACCTGTGACCTAGATTCAGGAATTAAGTAGTAGCGTGTTTAGACCTTTTACCTTTCCCCAAATAAATTCACACCAGAGCCAGATATTTGGTTTGGTTTTTGGCAGAAATTTAGGCCACAGCTTTATGGATTACAACCAGGTGAGTGGTTGCATAGGTTTGACTAACTCCCTGCACCCTTGCAGGCAGTGCTGTCCAAGAGCCACGTTCATAGGACAGCCAAGGATGAACACCAGGGACAGCTGCTGGAAGGAGCACCAATCAGCCGCCCTGATGTCCCCTGGACTCAGGTGCGGGCCGGACCCCTTTCGGGGAACGCCAAACCAGTGAGTCCCTGGATTCCTCTACCGGAATATCCTTCACTTGCATAGGCATGGCCATGTCACGTGCCACACCTATCACCTGAACCAGAGCCTATCCATAACTTACAAGTTGTGACTATTTGCTACACGGCAGGCGAAACCCAAATGGCACCAGCCAATCAGCCAAGTGGGGAAAATTTCTGCCGTGCCCCTGCCCCAACGACAGACAACACATGACGGCATAGCAAGGTCAAGTGCAAGCCCTAAATATAGAGAGAGGTGGGCGGGTGTTCCGATGCGAAAGCCCCAAAGAGGAAGCTCAGTAGCCTCACATGGGCTTAAATAGGTCCCGCATTGCTGCTTTTTGCGACACCCCATTGGTCAGATTGCACCCCAGCAACATGGGACCGACCTATCAGGGGTTGTGGCTGATTCCAGATTACCCCCCACAACACCAGGTCAGACGGCCAGGTCGCACCGCAACCTCTTTTATGGAGGACACGCTTTATAATAACAAAAGTGTGGCCAAAACCCAGATAATGCAATTAGGTAACTTGCCAGACCGGAGATAAACAACACATTCAAATTTCTGTTGTAGACCGCCTTTTCTGTGATGTGGGTATGATGTATCTGGGGGGTGGTCTTCGGCTACACCCCTTCTGTGATGTATGTATGATGTTTCTGGGGGTGGTCTTGGACTCCAGGGTGGGCAATTTAAAGTGTTTATATAAGGGCTTGCATGCATGGCTCTGGGTCCTCCTCCTCTCTCCTGTGTGTGGGGGAGAACCCTGTTGCAACAGCTTTAATAAAGATTAGGCTTACTAGCTGCCTTGCTTCTCAATATTCTCTGGTTGGCCTCTGTTATTTTCTCCTACTGGTAGAGAACCTAAAAAGAGGACACTATATGGGTTCTTATATCAATGCCAACAGGAACCTCTAGGCAGGAACCTCTCCCAGCTCTCTCTGGAGATGCCAGGGATTGAACCTGGGACCTTCTGCTTGCAAGGCAGATGCTCTACCACTGAGCTATGGTCCTTCTCATAGAACAAGCTCCTGCATCTGCTGTTACAGTTAAAGCCAATAAAAAGCAGGCAAATATGACTCATTTATGTGGGCATTTCAAACTATTTTATTGATCCCATTTGAGTTGGTTTCTGGCAGTTTAGGAGTGCTTGTTACACTTTTTATAACTGTTCAGTGTATTCAAAATAGGAAACAAAATAGGAAATTCTTTCCAGTAGCACCTTAGAGACCAACTGAGTTTGTTCTTGGTATGAGCTTTTGTGTGCATGCATCTGAAGAAGTGTGCATGCACACGAAAGCTCATACCGAGAACAAACTCAGTTGGTCTCTAAGCTGCTACTGGAAAGAATTTCCTATTTTGTTTCCTATTTTGTTTCGACTATGGCAGACCAACACGGCTACCCACTTGTAACTGTTCAGTGTATTGATTTTTTTTTAAAAAAAATAAACACAACAACAAACCATTATTTTCTTGTTTTCACACACATCGCAGAGTGGATTATATAAAATGGTGGAATTTTAGAAAAGTTATATAAATGTTTCACTCCTAACACAGCACTGAATTGTCATTCCGACTCACAGAACAGGAGTGGCAAATGTTGCTCAGAGGACAGAGAAGTTTCACAATAGCTGATAAAACCTTCTCCACCCCCAAGAGCCCATTAAGAACAGGCTACACACATACCCTTCAGCCACTTAATGTCAAGCATAGAGCACTTTCTCTCCCCAAAAGTTGTATTGTATGTTTCTACCTTTTGGAGCTGGGTGGGGGGAGAGAAATCCCAGGGAATACTGCTCACATAAGTGGATGCCACCTAAATTCCTCAGATTCAGTTATGGCCACCTTTGCACATGCAATTCAAATGCAGAAACTTTTATTTATTTATTTTGGTAGATAGAATATGCCAGTATGCTGGTAAAAAGGTAAGGTAAAGGACCCCCCCTGGACAGTTAAGTCCAATGAAAGGCAACTCTGGGGTTGCGGCGCTCATCTCGCTTTCAGGCCGAGGGAGCCGGCATTTGTCCACTGACAGGTTTCTGGGTCATGTGGCCAGCATGACTAAACTGCTTCTGTCTCATTGGAACTTGGTGACAGAAACCAGAGTGCACGGAAAT